>NC_092696.1:11719907-12319907 GCF_964275005.1 Diadema setosum | reverse complement strand
ATTGTAGAAATGTATGACTCGTCTTGGCACAAAATTTTTTGACTTGTACAGAGCGAGTTGAATTTCTACAAGTTTTCAATATCTCTCAGGTTTTGTATCCAACGAATTTCGAGCGTCGCTCCCGGTGGAGTTCAGACTGTCGCTGGACATGAGACAGGTTAGAACTTCTCTATCTATCCCAAATACACCTCGATTTTGATGATTTCTATCTCATCTTAGAGGGCAAACTTTCCACATTATGGAGACGTATGAAATTTGATGGCACAAAAATTTTTGGCGAATATATAGTCACTTACAGTGGGTTTGATTGTGTTCGAGCAGCTACCTATAAAGAGGGAGGTATAATTACTTCCTCAGTACTAGAGATCAATCTCGATTCCAAAGATTTAGTATCCAGGGTAACAAGCAGATATTGCACTTTCTAATGATGTATAACAAAGGACGGCACAAAATGTTTCCAGCGATCAGTGACCATCAAGACGGGACAGTTTCATTCCGGTTAATTTAGGCTTGCGTATGTGGCACGCACTAGAGCGAGAGCACATTTTCCTGATTGGTCGCTGGAACTGCCAAATTTTTATCCTGTTGCAACAAGCCTATATACACCTCGATTTCGATGGTTTATATGTCATCCGAATGGCGAAATATTGCACATTGTAGAAATGTATGACTCGTCTTGGCACAAAATTTTTTGACTTGTACAGAGCGAGTTGAATTTCTACAAGTTTTCAATATCTCTCAGGTTTTGTCTCCAACCAACTTCGAGCGTCGCTCCCGGTGAATTTTAGACTGTCGCTGGACATGAGACAGGTTAGAACTGCTCTATCTATCCCAAATACACCTCGATTTTGATGATTTCTATCTCATCTTAGAGGGCAAATGTTCCACATTATGGAGACGTATGAAATTTGATGGCACAAAATTTTTTGGCGAATATATAGTCACTTACAGTGGGTTTGATTGTGTTCGAGCAGCTACCTATAAAGAGGGAGGTATAATTACTTCCTCAGTACTAGAGATCAATCTCGATTCCAAAGATTTAGTATCCAGGGTAACAAGCAGATATTGCACTTTCTAATGATGTATAACAAAGGACGGCACAAAATGTTTCCAGCGATCAGTGACCATCAAGACGGGACAGTTTCATTCCGGTTAATTCAGACTTGCGTATGTGGCACGCGCTGGAACGAGAGCACATTTTCCTTATTGGTCGCTGGAACTGCCAAATTTTTATCCTGTTGCAACAAGCCTATATACACCTCGATTTCGATGGTTTATAGGTCATCCGAAAGGCGAAATATTGCACATTGTAGAAATGTATGACTCGTCTTGGCACAAAATTTTTTAACTTGTACAGAGCGAGTTGAATTTCGAGAAGTTTTCAATATCTCTAAGGTTTTGCATCCTAACGAACTTCGAGCGTCGCTCCCGGTGGAGTTCAGACTGTCGCTGGACATGAGACAGGTTAGAACTTCTCTATCTATCCCAAATACACCTCGATTTTGATGATTTCTATCTCATCTTAGAGGGCAAACTTTCCACATTATGGAGACGTATGAAATTTGATGGCACAAAATTTTTGGGCGAATATATAGTCACTTACAGTGGGTTTGATTGTGTTCGAGCAGCTACCTATAAAGAGGGAGGTATAATTACTTCCTCAGTACTATAGATCAATCTCGATTCCAAAGATTTAGTATCCAGGGTAACAAGCAGATATTGCACTTTCTAATGATGTATAACAAAGGACGGCACAAAATGTCTCCAGCGATCAGTGACCATCAAGACGGGACAGTTTCATTCCGGTTAATTCAGACTTGCGTATGTGGCACGCGCTAGAACGAGAGCACATTTTCCTTATTGGTCGCTGGAACTGCCAAATTTTTATCCTGTTGCAACAAGCCTATATACACCTCGATTTCGATGGTTTATATGTCATCCGAATGGCGAAATATTGCACATTGTAGAAATGTATGACTCGTCTTGGCACAAAATTTTTTGACTTGTACAGAGCGAGTTGAATTTCTTCAAGTTTTCAATATCTCTCAGGTTTTGTCTCCAACGAACTTCGAGCGTCGCTCCCGGTGGAGTTCAGACTGTCGCTGGACATGAGACAGGTTAGAACTGCTCTATCTATCCCAAATACACCTCGATTTTGATGATTTCTATCTCATCTAAGAGGGCAAACGTTCCACATTATGGAGACGTATGAAATTTGATGGCACAAAATTTTTTGGCGAATATATAGTCACTTACAGTGGGTTTGATTGTGTTCGAGCAGCTACCTATAAAGAGGGAGGTATAATTACTTCCTCAGTACCAGAGATCAATCTTGATTCCAAAGATATAGTATCCAGGGTAACAAGCAGATATTGCACTTTCTAATGATGTATAACAAAGGACGGCACAAAATGTTTCCAGCGATCAGTGACCATCAAGACGGGACAGTTTCATTCCGGTTAATTCAGACTTGCGTATGTGGCACGCGCTAGAGCGAGAGCACATTTTCCTTATTGGTCGCTGGAACTGCCAATTTTTTATCCTGTTGCAACAAGCCTATATACACCTCGATTTCGATGGTTTATATGTCATCCGAAAGGCGAAATATTGCACATTGTAGAAATGTATGACTCGTCTTGGCACAAAATTTTTTGACTTGTACAGAGCGAGTTGAATTTCTACAAGTTTTCAATATCTCTCAGGTTTTGTCTCCAACCAACTTCGAGCGTCGCTCCCGGTGAATTTTAGACTGTCGCTGGACATGAGACAGGTTAGAACTGCTCTATCTATCCCAAATACACCTCGATTTTGATGATTTCTATCTCATCTTAGAGGGCAAATGTTCCACATTATGGAGACGTATGAAATTTGATGGCACAAAATTTTTTGGCGAATATATAGTCACTTACAGTGGGTTTGATTGTGTTCGAGCAGCTACCTATAAAGAGGGAGGTATAATTACTTCCTCAGTACTAGAGATCAATCTCGATTCCAAAGATTTAGTATCCAGGGTAACAAGCAGATATTGCACTTTCTAATGATGTATAACAAAGGACGGCACAAAATGTTTCCAGCGATCAGTGACCATCAAGACGGGACAGTTTCATTCCGGTTAATTCAGACTTGCGTATGTGGCACGCGCTGGAACGAGAGCACATTTTCCTTATTGGTCGCTGGAACTGCCAAATTTTTATCCTGTTGCAACAAGCCTATATACACCTCGATTTCGATGGTTTATAGGTCATCCGAAAGGCGAAATATTGCACATTGTAGAAATGTATGACTCGTCTTGGCACAAAATTTTTTAACTTGTACAGAGCGAGTTGAATTTCGAGAAGTTTTCAATATCTCTAAGGTTTTGTATCCTAACGAACTTCGAGCGTCGCTCCCGGTGGAGTTCAGACTGTCGCTGGACATGAGACAGGTTAGAACTTCTCTATCTATCCCAAATACACCTCGATTTTGATGATTTCTATCTCATCTTAGAGGGCAAACTTTCCACATTATGGAGACATATGAAATTTGATGGCACAAAATTTTTGGGCGAATATATAGTCACTTACAGTGGGTTTGATTGTGTTCGAGCAGCTACCTATAAAGAGGGAGGTATAATTACTTCCTCAGTACTATAGATCAATCTCGATTCCAAAGATTTAGTATCCAGGGTAACAAGCAGATATTGCACTTTCTAATGATGTATAACAAAGGACGGCACAAAATGTCTCCAGCGATCAGTGACCATCAAGACGGGACAGTTTCATTCCGGTTAATTCAGACTTGCGTATGTGGCACGCGCTAGAACGAGAGCACATTTTCCTTATTGGTCGCTGGAACTGCCAAATTTTTATCCTGTTGCAACAAGCCTATATACACCTCGATTTCGATGGTTTATATGTCATCCGAATGGCGAAATATTGCACATTGTAGAAATGTATGACTCGTCTTGGCACAAAATTTTTTGACTTGTACAGAGCGAGTTGAATTTCTTCAAGTTTTCAATATCTCTCAGGTTTTGTCTCCAACGAACTTCGAGCGTCGCTCCCGGTGGAGTTCAGACTGTCGCTGGACATGAGACAGGTTAGAACTGCTCTATCTATCCCAAATACACCTCGATTTTGATGATTTCTATCTCATCTAAGAGGGCAAACGTTCCACATTATGGAGACGTATGAAATTTGATGGCACAAAATTTTTTGGCGAATATATAGTCACTTACAGTGGGTTTGATTGTGTTCGAGCAGCTACCTATAAAGAGGGAGGTATAATTACTTCCTCAGTACCAGAGATCAATCTTGATTCCAAAGATATAGTATCCAGGGTAACAAGCAGATATTGCACTTTCTAATGATGTATAACAAAGGACGGCACAAAATGTTTCCAGCGATCAGTGACCATCAAGACGGGACAGTTTCATTCCGGTTAATTCAGACTTGCGTATGTGGCACGCGCTAGAGCGAGAGCACATTTTCCTTATTGGTCGCTGGAACTGCCAATTTTTTATCCTGTTGCAACAAGCCTATATACACCTCGATTTCGATGGTTTATATGTCATCCGAAAGGCGAAATATTGCACATTGTAGAAATGTATGACTCGTCTTGGCACAAAATTTTTTGACTTGTACAGAGCGAGTTGAATTTCTACAAGTTTTCAATATCTCTCAGGTTTTGTATCCAACGAATTTCGAGCGTCGCTCCCGGTGGAGTTCAGACTGTCGCTGGACATGAGACAGGTTAGAACTTCTCTATCTATCCCAAATACACCTCGATTTTGATGATTTCTATCTCATCTTAGAGGGCAAATGTTCCACATTATGGAGACGTATGAAATTTGATGGCACAAAATTTTTTGGCGAATATATAGTCACTTACAGTGGGTTTGATTGTGTTCGAGCAGCTACCTATAAAGAGGGAGGTATAATTACTTCCTCAGTACTAGAGATCAATCTCGATTCCAAAGATTTAGTATCCAGGGTAACAAGCAGATATTGCACTTTCTAATGATGTATAACAAAGGACGGCACAAAATGTCTCCAGCGATCAGTGACCATCAAGACGGGACAGTTTCATTCCGGTTAATTCAGACTTGCGTATGTGGCACGCGCTAGAACGAGAGCACATTTTCCTTATTGGTCGCTGGAACTGCCAAATTTTTATCCTGTTGCAACAAGCCTATATACACCTCGATTTCGATGGTTTATATGTCATCCGAATGGCGAAATATTGCACATTGTAGAAATGTATGACTCGTCTTGGCACAAAATTTTTTGACTTGTACAGAGCGAGTTGAATTTCTACAAGTTTTCAATATCTCTCAGGTTTTGTCTCCAACGAACTACGAGCGTCGCTCCCGGTGGAGTTCAGACTGTCGCTGGACATGAGACAGGTTAGAACTGCTCTATCTATCCCAAATACACCTCGATTTTGATGATTTCTATCTCATCTAAGAGGGCAAACGTTCCACATTATGGAGACGTATGAAATTTGATGGCACAAAATTTTTTGGCGAATATATAGTCACTTACAGTGGGTTTGATTGTGTTCGAGCAGCTACCTATAAAGAGGGAGGTATAATTACTTCCTCAGTACCAGAGATCAATCTTGATTCCAAAGATATAGTATCCAGGGTAACAAGCAGATATTGCACTTTCTAATGATGTATAACAAAGGACGGCACAAAATGTTTCCAGCGATCAGTGACCATCAAGACGGGACAGTTTCATTCCGGTTAATTCAGACTTGCGTATGTGGCACGCGCTAGAGCGAGAGCACATTTTCCTTATTGGTCGCTGGAACTGCCAAATTTTTATCCTGTTGCAACAAGCCTATATACACCTCGATTTCGATGGTTTATATGACATCCATAAGGCGAAATATTGCACATTGTAGAAATGTATGACTCGTCTTGGCACAAAATTTTTTGACTTGTACAGTGCGAGTTGAATTTCTACAAGTTTTCAATATCTCTCAGGTTTTGTATCCAACGAATTTCGAGCGTCGCTCCCGGTGGAGTTCAGACTGTCGCTGGACATGAGACAGGTTAGAACTGCTCTATCTATCCCAAATACACCTCGATTTTGATGATTTCTATCTCATCTTAGAGGGCAAATGTTCCACATTATGGAGACGTATGAAATTTGATGGCACAAAATTTTTTGGCGAATATATAGTCACTTACAGTGGGTTTGATTGTGTTCGAGCAGCTACCTATAAAGAGGGAGGTATAATTACTTCCTCAGTACTAGAGATCAATCTCGATTCCAAAGATTTAGTATCCAGGGTAACAAGCAGATATTGCACTTTCTAATGATGTATAACAAAGGACGGCACAAAATGTTTCCAGCGATCAGTGACCATCAAGACGGGACAGTTTCATTCCGGTTAATTCAGACTTGCGTATGTGGCACGCGCTAGAACGAGAGCACATTTTCCTTATTGGTCGCTGGAACTGCCAAATTTTTATCCTGTTGCAACAAGCCTATATACACCTCGATTTCGATAGTTTATAGGTCATCCGAAAGGCGAAATATTGCACATTGTAGAAATGTATGACTCGTCTTGGCACAAAATTTTTTAACTTGTACAGAGCGAGTTGAATTTCGAGAAGTTTTCAATATCTCTAAGGTTTTGTATCCTAACGAACTTCGAGCGTCGCTCCCGGTGGAGTTCAGACTGTCGCTGGACATGAGACAGGTTAGAACTTCTCTATCTATCCCAAATACACCTCGATTTTGATGATTTCTATCTCATCTTAGAGGGCAAACTTTCCACATTATGGAGACGTATGAAATTTGATGGCACAAAATTTTTGGGCGAATATATAGTCACTTACAGTGGGTTTGATTGTGTTCGAGCAGCTACCTATAAAGAGGGAGGTACAATTACTTCCTCAGTACTATAGATCAATCTCGATTCCAAAGATTTAGTATCCAGGGTAACAAGCAGATATTGCACTTTCTAATGATGTATAACAAAGGACGGCACAAAATGTCTCCAGCGATCAGTGACCATCAAGACGGGACAGTTTCATTCCGGTTAATTCAGACTTGCGTATGTGGCACGCGCTAGAACGAGAGCACATTTTCCTTATTGGTCGCTGGAACTGCCAAATTTTTATCCTGTTGCAACAAGCCTATATACACCTCGATTTCGATGGTTTATATGTCATCCGAATGGCGAAATATTGCACATTGTAGAAATGTATGACTCGTCTTGGCACAAAATTTTTTGACTTGTACAGAGCGAGTTGAATTTCTTCAAGTTTTCAATATCTCTCAGGTTTTGTCTCCAACGAACTTCGAGCGTCGCTCCCGGTGGAGTTCAGACTGTCGCTGGACATGAGACAGGTTAGAACTGCTCTATCTATCCCAAATACACCTCGATTTTGATGATTTCTATCTCATCTAAGAGGGCAAACGTTCCACATTATGGAGACGTATGAAATTTGATGGCACAAAATTTTTTGGCGAATATATAGTCACTTACAGTGGGTTTGATTGTGTTCGAGCAGCTACCTATAAAGAGGGAGGTATAATTACTTCCTCAGTACCAGAGATCAATCTTGATTCCAAAGATATAGTATCCAGGGTAACAAGCAGATATTGCACTTTCTAATGATGTATAACAAAGGACGGCACAAAATGTTTCCAGCGATCAGTGACCATCAAGACGGGACAGTTTCATTCCGGTTAATTCAGACTTGCGTATGTGGCACGCGCTAGAGCGAGAGCACATTTTCCTTATTGGTCGCTGGAACTGCCAATTTTTTATCCTGTTGCAACAAGCCTATATACACCTCGATTTCGATGGTTTATATGTCATCCGAAAGGCGAAATATTGCACATTGTAGAAATGTATGACTCGTCTTGGCACAAAATTTTTTGACTTGTACAGAGCGAGTTGAATTTCTACAAGTTTTCAATATCTCTCAGGTTTTGTATCCAACGAATTTCGAGCGTCGCTCCCGGTGGAGTTCAGACTGTCGCTGGACATGAGACAGGTTAGAACTTCTCTATCTATCCCAAATACACCTCGATTTTGATGATTTCTATCTCATCTTAGAGGGCAAATGTTCCACATTATGGAGACGTATGAAATTTGATGGCACAAAATTTTTTGGCGAATATATAGTCACTTACAGTGGGTTTGATTGTGTTCGAGCAGCTACCTATAAAGAGGGAGGTATAATTACTTCCTCAGTACTAGAGATCAATCTCGATTCCAAAGATTTAGTATCCAGGGTAACAAGCAGATATTGCACTTTCTAATGATGTATAACAAAGGACGGCACAAAATGTTTCCAGCGATCAGTGACCATCAAGACGGGACAGTTTCATTCCGGTTAATTCAGACTTGCGTATGTGGCACGCGCTAGAACGAGAGCACATTTTCCTTATTGGTCGCTGGAACTGCCAAATTTTTATCCTGTTGCAACAAGCCTATATACACCTCGATTTCGATAGTTTATAGGTCATCCGAAAGGCGAAATATTGCACATTGTAGAAATGTATGACTCGTCTTGGCACAAAATTTTTTAACTTGTACAGAGCGAGTTGAATTTCGAGAAGTTTTCAATATCTCTAAGGTTTTGTATCCTAACGAACTTCGAGCGTCGCTCCCGGTGGAGTTCAGACTGTCGCTGGACATGAGACAGGTTAGAACTTCTCTATCTATCCCAAATACACCTCGATTTTGATGATTTCTATCTCATCTTAGAGGGCAAACTTTCCACATTATGGAGACGTATGAAATTTGATGGCACAAAATTTTTTGGCGAATATATAGTCACTTACAGTGGGTTTGATTGTGTTCGAGCAGCTACCTATAAAGAGGGAGGTATAATTACTTCCTCAGTACTAGAGATCAATCTCGATTCCAAAGATTTAGTATCCAGGGTAACAAGCAGATATTGCACTTTCTAATGATGTATAACAAAGGACGGCACAAAATGTCTCCAGCGATCAGTGACCATCAAGACGGGACAGTTTCATTCCGGTTAATTCAGACTTGCGTATGTGGCACGCGCTAGAACGAGAGCACATTTTCCTTATTGGTCGCTGGAACTGCCAAATTTTTATCCTGTTGCAACAAGCCTATATACACCTCGATTTCGATGGTTTATATGTCATCCGAATGGCGAAATATTGCACATTGTAGAAATGTATGACTCGTCTTGGCACAAAATTTTTTGACTTGTACAGAGCGAGTTGAATTTCTACAAGTTTTCAATATCTCTCAGGTTTTGTCTCCAACGAACTTCGAGCGTCGCTCCCGGTGGAGTTCAGACTGTCGCTGGACATGAGACAGGTTAGAACTGCTCTATCTATCCCAAATACACCTCGATTTTGATGATTTCTATCTCATCTAAGAGGGCAAACGTTCCACATTATGGAGACGTATGAAATTTGATGGCACAAAATTTTTTGGCGAATATATAGTCACTTACAGTGGGTTTGATTGTGTTCGAGCAGCTACCTATAAAGAGGGAGGTATAATTACTTCCTCAGTACCAGAGATCAATCTTGATTCCAAAGATATAGTATCCAGGGTAACAAGCAGATATTGCACTTTCTAATGATGTATAACAAAGGACGGCACAAAATGTTTCCAGCGATCAGTGACCATCAAGACGGGACAGTTTCATTCCGGTTAATTCAGACTTGCGTATGTGGCACGCGCTAGAGCGAGAGCACATTTTCCTTATTGGTCGCTGGAACTGCCAATTTTTTATCCTGTTGCAACAAGCCTATATACACCTCGATTTCGATGGTTTATATGTCATCCGAAAGGCGAAATATTGCACATTGTAGAAATGTATGACTCGTCTTGGCACAAAATTTTTTGACTTGTACAGAGCGAGTTGAATTTCTACAAGTTTTCAATATCTCTCAGGTTTTGTATCCAACGAATTTCGAGCGTCGCTCCCGGTGGAGTTCAGACTGTCGCTGGACATGAGACAGGTTAGAACTTCTCTATCTATCCCAAATACACCTCGATTTTGATGATTTCTATCTCATCTTAGAGGGCAAATGTTCCACATTATGGAGACGTATGAAATTTGATGGCACAAAATTTTTTGGCGAATATATAGTCACTTACAGTGGGTTTGATTGTGTTCGAGCAGCTACCTATAAAGAGGGAGGTATAATTACTTCCTCAGTACTAGAGATCAATCTCGATTCCAAAGATTTAGTATCCAGGGTAACAAGCAGATATTGCACTTTCTAATGATGTATAACAAAGGACGGCACAAAATGTCTCCAGCGATCAGTGACCATCAAGACGGGACAGTTTCATTCCGGTTAATTCAGACTTGCGTATGTGGCACGCGCTAGAACGAGAGCACATTTTCCTTATTGGTCGCTGGAACTGCCAAATTTTTATCCTGTTGCAACAAGCCTATATACACCTCGATTTCGATGGTTTATATGTCATCCGAATGGCGAAATATTGCACATTGTAGAAATGTATGACTCGTCTTGGCACAAAATTTTTTGACTTGTACAGAGCGAGTTGAATTTCTACAAGTTTTCAATATCTCTCAGGTTTTGTCTCCAACGAACTACGAGCGTCGCTCCCGGTGGAGTTCAGACTGTCGCTGGACATGAGACAGGTTAGAACTGCTCTATCTATCCCAAATACACCTCGATTTTGATGATTTCTATCTCATCTAAGAGGGCAAACGTTCCACATTATGGAGACGTATGAAATTTGATGGCACAAAATTTTTTGGCGAATATATAGTCACTTACAGTGGGTTTGATTGTGTTCGAGCAGCTACCTATAAAGAGGGAGGTATAATTACTTCCTCAGTACCAGAGATCAATCTTGATTCCAAAGATATAGTATCCGGGGTAACAAGCAGATATTGCACTTTCTAATGATGTATAACAAAGGACGGCACAAAATGTTTCCAGCGATCAGTGACCATCAAGACGGGACAGTTTCATTCCGGTTAATTCAGACTTGCGTATGTGGCACGCGCTAGAGCGAGAGCACATTTTCCTTATTGGTCGCTGGAACTGCCAAATTTTTATCCTGTTGCAACAAGCCTATATACACCTCGATTTCGATGGTTTATATGACATCCATAAGGCGAAATATTGCACATTGTAGAAATGTATGACTCGTCTTGGCACAAAATTTTTTGACTTGTACAGTGCGAGTTGAATTTCTACAAGTTTTCAATATCTCTCAGGTTTTGTATCCAACGAATTTCGAGCGTCGCTCCCGGTGGAGTTCAGACTGTCGCTGGACATGAGACAGGTTAGAACTGCTCTATCTATCCCAAATACACCTCGATTTTGATGATTTCTATCTCATCTTAGAGGGCAAATGTTCCACATTATGGAGACGTATGAAATTTGATGGCACAAAATTTTTTGGCGAATATATAGTCACTTACAGTGGGTTTGATTGTGTTCGAGCAGCTACCTATAAAGAGGGAGGTATAATTACTTCCTCAGTACTAGAGATCAATCTCGATTCCAAAGATTTAGTATCCAGGGTAACAAGCAGATATTGCACTTTCTAATGATGTATAACAAAGGACGGCACAAAATGTTTCCAGCGATCAGTGACCATCAAGACGGGACAGTTTCATTCCGGTTAATTCAGACTTGCGTATGTGGCACGCGCTAGAACGAGAGCACATTTTCCTTATTGGTCGCTGGAACTGCCAAATTTTTATCCTGTTGCAACAAGCCTATATACACCTCGATTTCGATAGTTTATAGGTCATCCGAAAGGCGAAATATTGCACATTGTAGAAATGTATGACTCGTCTTGGCACAAAATTTTTTAACTTGTACAGAGCGAGTTGAATTTCGAGAAGTTTTCAATATCTCTAAGGTTTTGTATCCTAACGAACTTCGAGCGTCGCTCCCGGTGGAGTTCAGACTGTCGCTGGACATGAGACAGGTTAGAACTTCTCTATCTATCCCAAATACACCTCGATTTTGATGATTTCTATCTCATCTTAGAGGGCAAACTTTCCACATTATGGAGACGTATGAAATTTGATGGCACAAAATTTTTTGGCGAATATATAGTCACTTACAGTGGGTTTGATTGTGTTCGAGCAGCTACCTATAAAGAGGGAGGTATAATTACTTCCTCAGTACTAGAGATCAATCTCGATTCCAAAGATTTAGTATCCAGGGTAACAAGCAGATATTGCACTTTCTAATGATGTATAACAAAGGACGGCACAAAATGTCTCCAGCGATCAGTGACCATTAAGACGGGACAGTTTCATTCCGGTTAATTCAGACTTGCGTATGTGGCACGCGCTAGAACGAGAGCACATTTTCCTTATTGGTCGCTGGAACTGCCAAATTTTTATCCTGTTGCAACAAGCCTATATACACCTCGATTTCGATGGTTTATATGTCATCCGAATGGCGAAATATTGCACATTGTAGAAATGTATGACTCGTCTTGGCACAAAATTTTTTGACTTGTACAGAGCGAGTTGAATTTCTACAAGTTTTCAATATCTCTCAGGTTTTGTCTCCAACGAACTACGAGCGTCGCTCCCGGTGGAGTTCAGACTGTCGCTGGACATGAGACAGGTTAGAACTGCTCTATCTATCCCAAATACACCTCGATTTTGATGATTTCTATCTCATCTAAGAGGGCAAACGTTCCACATTATGGAGACGTATGAAATTTGATGGCACAAAATTTTTTGGCGAATATATAGTCACTTACAGTGGGTTTGATTGTGTTCGAGCAGCTACCTATAAAGAGGGAGGTATAATTACTTCCTCAGTACCAGAGATCAATCTTGATTCCAAAGATATAGTATCCAGGGTAACAAGCAGATATTGCACTTTCTAATGATGTATAACAAAGGACGGCACAAAATGTTTCCAGCGATCAGTGACCATCAAGACGGGACAGTTTCATTCCGGTTAATTCAGACTTGCGTATGTGGCACGCGCTAGAGCGAGAGCACATTTTCCTTATTGGTCGCTGGAACTGCCAATTTTTTATCCTGTTGCAACAAGCCTATATACACCTCGATTTCGATGGTTTATATGTCATCCGAAAGGCGAAATATTGCACATTGTAGAAATGTATGACTCGTCTTGGCACAAAATTTTTTGACTTGTACAGAGCGAGTTGAATTTCTACAAGTTTTCAATATCTCTCAGGTTTTGTATCCAACGAATTTCGAGCGTCGCTCCCGGTGGAGTTCAGACTGTCGCTGGACATGAGACAGGTTAGAACTTCTCTATCTATCCCAAATACACCTCGATTTTGATGATTTCTATCTCATCTTAGAGGGCAAATGTTCCACATTATGGAGACGTATGAAATTTGATGGCACAAAATTTTTTGGCGAATATATAGTCACTTACAGTGGGTTTGATTGTGTTCGAGCAGCTACCTATAAAGAGGGAGGTATAATTACTTCCTCAGTACTAGAGATCAATCTCGATTCCAAAGATTTAGTATCCAGGGTAACAAGCAGATATTGCACTTTCTAATGATGTATAACAAAGGACGGCACAAAATGTTTCCAGCGATCAGTGACCATCAAGACGGGACAGTTTCATTCCGGTTAATTCAGACTTGCGTATGTGGCACGCGCTAGAACGAGAGCACATTTTCCTTATTGGTCGCTGGAACTGCCAAATTTTTATCCTGTTGCAACAAGCCTATATACACCTCGATTTCGATAGTTTATAGGTCATCCGAAAGGCGAAATATTGCACATTGTAGAAATGTATGACTCGTCTTGGCACAAAATTTTTTAACTTGTACAGAGCGAGTTGAATTTCGAGAAGTTTTCAATATCTCTAAGGTTTTGTATCCTAACGAACTTCGAGCGTCGCTCCCGGTGGAGTTCAGACTGTCGCTGGACATGAGACAGGTTAGAACTTCTCTATCTATCCCAAATACACCTCGATTTTGATGATTTCTATCTCATCTTAGAGGGCAAACTTTCCACATTATGGAGACGTATGAAATTTGATGGCACAAAATTTTTTGGCGAATATATAGTCACTTACAGTGGGTTTGATTGTGTTCGAGCAGCTACCTATAAAGAGGGAGGTATAATTACTTCCTCAGTACTAGAGATCAATCTCGATTCCAAAGATTTAGTATCCAGGGTAACAAGCAGATATTGCACTTTCTAATGATGTATAACAAAGGACGGCACAAAATGTCTCCAGCGATCAGTGACCATCAAGACGGGACAGTTTCATTCCGGTTAATTCAGACTTGCGTATGTGGCACGCGCTAGAACGAGAGCACATTTTCCTTATTGGTCGCTGGAACTGCCAAATTTTTATCCTGTTGCAACAAGCCTATATACACCTCGATTTCGATGGTTTATATGTCATCCGAATGGCGAAATATTGCACATTGTAGAAATGTATGACTCGTCTTGGCACAAAATTTTTTGACTTGTACAGAGCGAGTTGAATTTCTACAAGTTTTCAATATCTCTCAGGTTTTGTCTCCAACGAACTTCGAGCGTCGCTCCCGGTGGAGTTCAGACTGTCGCTGGACATGAGACAGGTTAGAACTGCTCTATCTATCCCAAATACACCTCGATTTTGATGATTTCTATCTCATCTAAGAGGGCAAACGTTCCACATTATGGAGACGTATGAAATTTGATGGCACAAAATTTTTTGGCGAATATATAGTCACTTACAGTGGGTTTGATTGTGTTCGAGCAGCTACCTATAAAGAGGGAGGTATAATTACTTCCTCAGTACCAGAGATCAATCTTGATTCCAAAGATATAGTATCCAGGGTAACAAGCAGATATTGCACTTTCTAATGATGTATAACAAAGGACGGCACAAAATGTTTCCAGCGATCAGTGACCATCAAGACGGGACAGTTTCATTCCGGTTAATTCAGACTTGCGTATGTGGCACGCGCTAGAGCGAGAGCACATTTTCCTTATTGGTCGCTGGAACTGCCAATTTTTTATCCTGTTGCAACAAGCCTATATACACCTCGATTTCGATGGTTTATATGTCATCCGAAAGGCGAAATATTGCACATTGTAGAAATGTATGACTCGTCTTGGCACAAAATTTTTTGACTTGTACAGAGCGAGTTGAATTTCTACAAGTTTTCAATATCTCTCAGGTTTTGTATCCAACGAATTTCGAGCGTCGCTCCCGGTGGAGTTCAGACTGTCGCTGGACATGAGACAGGTTAGAACTTCTCTATCTATCCCAAATACACCTCGATTTTGATGATTTCTATCTCATCTTAGAGGGCAAATGTTCCACATTATGGAGACGTATGAAATTTGATGGCACAAAATTTTTTGGCGAATATATAGTCACTTACAGTGGGTTTGATTGTGTTCGAGCAGCTACCTATAAAGAGGGAGGTATAATTACTTCCTCAGTACTAGAGATCAATCTCGATTCCAAAGATTTAGTATCCAGGGTAACAAGCAGATATTGCACTTTCTAATGATGTATAACAAAGGACGGCACAAAATGTCTCCAGCGATCAGTGACCATCAAGACGGGACAGTTTCATTCCGGTTAATTCAGACTTGCGTATGTGGCACGCGCTAGAACGAGAGCACATTTTCCTTATTGGTCGCTGGAACTGCCAAATTTTTATCCTGTTGCAACAAGCCTATATACACCTCGATTTCGATGGTTTATATGTCATCCGAATGGCGAAATATTGCACATTGTAGAAATGTATGACTCGTCTTGGCACAAAATTTTTTGACTTGTACAGAGCGAGTTGAATTTCTACAAGTTTTCAATATCTCTCAGGTTTTGTCTCCAACGAACTACGAGCGTCGCTCCCGGTGGAGTTCAGACTGTCGCTGGACATGAGACAGGTTAGAACTGCTCTATCTATCCCAAATACACCTCGATTTTGATGATTTCTATCTCATCTAAGAGGGCAAACGTTCCACATTATGGAGACGTATGAAATTTGATGGCACAAAATTTTTTGGCGAATATATAGTCACTTACAGTGGGTTTGATTGTGTTCGAGCAGCTACCTATAAAGAGGGAGGTATAATTACTTCCTCAGTACCAGAGATCAATCTTGATTCCAAAGATATAGTATCCGGGGTAACAAGCAGATATTGCACTTTCTAATGATGTATAACAAAGGACGGCACAAAATGTTTCCAGCGATCAGTGACCATCAAGACGGGACAGTTTCATTCCGGTTAATTCAGACTTGCGTATGTGGCACGCGCTAGAGCGAGAGCACATTTTCCTTATTGGTCGCTGGAACTGCCAAATTTTTATCCTGTTGCAACAAGCCTATATACACCTCGATTTCGATGGTTTATATGACATCCATAAGGCGAAATATTGCACATTGTAGAAATGTATGACTCGTCTTGGCACAAAATTTTTTGACTTGTACAGTGCGAGTTGAATTTCTACAAGTTTTCAATATCTCTCAGGTTTTGTATCCAACGAATTTCGAGCGTCGCTCCCGGTGGAGTTCAGACTGTCGCTGGACATGAGACAGGTTAGAACTGCTCTATCTATCCCAAATACACCTCGATTTTGATGATTTCTATCTCATCTTAGAGGGCAAATGTTCCACATTATGGAGACGTATGAAATTTGATGGCACAAAATTTTTTGGCGAATATATAGTCACTTACAGTGGGTTTGATTGTGTTCGAGCAGCTACCTATAAAGAGGGAGGTATAATTACTTCCTCAGTACTAGAGATCAATCTCGATTCCAAAGATTTAGTATCCAGGGTAACAAGCAGATATTGCACTTTCTAATGATGTATAACAAAGGACGGCACAAAATGTTTCCAGCGATCAGTGACCATCAAGACGGGACAGTTTCATTCCGGTTAATTCAGACTTGCGTATGTGGCACGCGCTAGAACGAGAGCACATTTTCCTTATTGGTCGCTGGAACTGCCAAATTTTTATCCTGTTGCGACAAGCCTATATACACCTCGATTTCGATAGTTTATAGGTCATCCGAAAGGCGAAATATTGCACATTGTAGAAATGTATGACTCGTCTTGGCACAAAATTTTTTAACTTGTACAGAGCGAGTTGAATTTCGAGAAGTTTTCAATATCTCTAAGGTTTTGTATCCTAACGAACTTCGAGCGTCGCTCCCGGTGGAGTTCAGACTGTCGCTGGACATGAGACAGGTTAGAACTTCTCTATCTATCCCAAATACACCTCGATTTTGATGATTTCTATCTCATCTTAGAGGGCAAACTTTCCACATTATGGAGACGTATGAAATTTGATGGCACAAAATTTTTTGGCGAATATATAGTCACTTACAGTGGGTTTGATTGTGTTCGAGCAGCTACCTATAAAGAGGGAGGTATAATTACTTCCTCAGTACTAGAGATCAATCTCGATTCCAAAGATTTAGTATCCAGGGTAACAAGCAGATATTGCACTTTCTAATGATGTATAACAAAGGACGGCACAAAATGTCTCCAGCGATCAGTGACCATTAAGACGGGACAGTTTCATTCCGGTTAATTCAGACTTGCGTATGTGGCACGCGCTAGAACGAGAGCACATTTTCCTTATTGGTCGCTGGAACTGCCAAATTTTTATCCTGTTGCAACAAGCCTATATACACCTCGATTTCGATGGTTTATATGTCATCCGAATGGCGAAATATTGCACATTGTAGAAATGTATGACTCGTCTTGGCACAAAATTTTTTGACTTGTACAGAGCGAGTTGAATTTCTACAAGTTTTCAATATCTCTCAGGTTTTGTCTCCAACGAACTACGAGCGTCGCTCCCGGTGGAGTTCAGACTGTCGCTGGACATGAGACAGGTTAGAACTGCTCTATCTATCCCAAATACACCTCGATTTTGATGATTTCTATCTCATCTAAGAGGGCAAACGTTCCACATTATGGAGACGTATGAAATTTGATGGCACAAAATTTTTTGGCGAATATATAGTCACTTACAGTGGGTTTGATTGTGTTCGAGCAGCTACCTATAAAGAGGGAGGTATAATTACTTCCTCAGTACCAGAGATCAATCTTGATTCCAAAGATATAGTATCCAGGGTAACAAGCAGATATTGCACTTTCTAATGATGTATAACAAAGGACGGCACAAAATGTTTCCAGCGATCAGTGACCATCAAGACGGGACAGTTTCATTCCGGTTAATTCAGACTTGCGTATGTGGCACGCGCTAGAGCGAGAGCACATTTTCCTTATTGGTCGCTGGAACTGCCAAATTTTTATCCTGTTGCAACAAGCCTATATACACCTCGATTTCGATGGTTTATATGTCATCCATAAGGCGAAATATTGCACATTGTAGAAATGTATGACTCGTCTTGGCACAAAATTTTTTGACTTGTACAGTGCGAGTTGAATTTCTACAAGTTTTCAATATCTCTCAGGTTTTGTATCCAACGAATTTCGAGCGTCGCTCCCGGTGGAGTTCAGACTGTCGCTGGACATGAGACAGGTTAGAACTGCTCTATCTATCCCAAATACACCTCGATTTTGATGATTTCTATCTCATCTTAGAGGGCAAATGTTCCACATTATGGAGACGTATGAAATTTGATGGCACAAAATTTTTTGGCGAATATATAGTCACTTACAGTGGGTTTGATTGTGTTCGAGCAGCTACCTATAAAGAGGGAGGTATAATTACTTCCTCAGTACTAGAGATCAATCTCGATTCCAAAGATTTAGTATCCAGGGTAACAAGCAGATATTGCACTTTCTAATGATGTATAACAAAGGACGGCACAAAATGTTTCCAGCGATCAGTGACCATCAAGACGGGACAGTTTCATTCCGGTTAATTCAGACTTGCGTATGTGGCACGCGCTAGAACGAGAGCACATTTTCCTTATTGGTCGCTGGAACTGCCAAATTTTTATCCTGTTGCAACAAGCCTATATACACCTCGATTTCGATAGTTTATAGGTCATCCGAAAGGCGAAATATTGCACATTGTAGAAATGTATGACTCGTCTTGGCACAAAATTTTTTGACTTGTACAGAGCGAGTTGAATTTCTACAAGTTTTCAATATCTCTCAGGTTTTGTCTCCAACGAACTACGAGCGTCGCTCCCGGTGGAGTTCAGACTGTCGCTGGACATGAGACAGGTTAGAACTGCTCTATCTATCCCAAATACACCTCGATTTTGATGATTTCTATCTCATCTAAGAGGGCAAACGTTCCACATTATGGAGACGTATGAAATTTGATGGCACAAAATTTTTTGGCGAATATATAGTCACTTACAGTGGGTTTGATTGTGTTCGAGCAGCTACCTATAAAGAGGGAGGTATAATTACTTCCTCAGTACCAGAGATCAATCTTGATTCCAAAGATATAGTATCCAGGGTAACAAGCAGATATTGCACTTTCTAATGATGTATAACAAAGGACGGCACAAAATGTTTCCAGCGATCAGTGACCATCAAGACGGGACAGTTTCATTCCGGTTAATTCAGACTTGCGTATGTGGCACGCGCTAGAGCGAGAGCACATTTTCCTTATTGGTCGCTGGAACTGCCAAATTTTTATCCTGTTGCAACAAGCCTATATACACCTCGATTTCGATGGTTTATATGTCATCCATAAGGCGAAATATTGCACATTGTAGAAATGTATGACTCGTCTTGGCACAACATTTTTTGACTTGTACAGAGCGAGTTGAATTTCTACAAGTTTTCAATATCTCTCAGGTTTTGTATCCAACGAATTTCGAGCGTCGCTCCCGGTGGAGTTCAGACTGTCGCTGGACATGAGACAGGTTAGAACTTCTCTATCTATCCCAAATACACCTCGATTTTGATGATTTCTATCTCATCTTAGAGGGCAAACTTTCCACATTATGGAGACGTATGAAATTTGATGGCACAAAAATTTTTGGCGAATATATAGTCACTTACAGTGGGTTTGATTGTGTTCGAGCAGCTACCTATAAAGAGGGAGGTATAATTACTTCCTCAGTACTAGAGATCAATCTCGATTCCAAAGATTTAGTATCCAGGGTAACAAGCAGATATTGCACTTTCTAATGATGTATAACAAAGGACGGCACAAAATGTTTCCAGCGATCAGTGACCATCAAGACGGGACAGTTTCATTCCGGTTAATTCAGACTTGCGTATGTGGCACGCGCTAGAGCGAGAGCACATTTTCCTTATTGGTCGCTGGAACTGCCAAATTTTTATCCTGTTGCAACAAGCCTATATACACCTCGATTTCGATGGTTTATATGTCATCCATAAGGCGAAATATTGCACATTGTAGAAATGTATGACTCGTCTTGGCACAAAATTTTTTGACTTGTACAGTGCGAGTTGAATTTCTACAAGTTTTCAATATCTCTCAGGTTTTGTATCCAACGAATTTCGAGCGTCGCTCCCGGTGGAGTTCAGACTGTCGCTGGACATGAGACAGGTTAGAACTGCTCTATCTATCCCAAATACACCTCGATTTTGATGATTTCTATCTCATCTTAGAGGGCAAATGTTCCACATTATGGAGACGTATGAAATTTGATGGCACAAAATTTTTTGGCGAATATATAGTCACTTACAGTGGGTTTGATTGTGTTCGAGCAGCTACCTATAAAGAGGGAGGTATAATTACTTCCTCAGTACTAGAGATCAATCTCGATTCCAAAGATTTAGTATCCAGGGTAACAAGCAGATATTGCACTTTCTAATGATGTATAACAAAGGACGGCACAAAATGTTTCCAGCGATCAGTGACCATCAAGACGGGACAGTTTCATTCCGGTTAATTCAGACTTGCGTATGTGGCACGCGCTAGAACGAGAGCACATTTTCCTTATTGGTCGCTGGAACTGCCAAATTTTTATCCTGTTGCAACAAGCCTATATACACCTCGATTTCGATAGTTTATAGGTCATCCGAAAGGCGAAATATTGCACATTGTAGAAATGTATGACTCGTCTTGGCACAAAATTTTTTAACTTGTACAGAGCGAGTTGAATTTCGAGAAGTTTTCAATATCTCTAAGGTTTTGTATCCTAACGAACTTCGAGCGTCGCTCCCGGTGGAGTTCAGACTGTCGCTGGACATGAGACAGGTTAGAACTTCTCTATCTATCCCAAATACACCTCGATTTTGATGATTTCTATCTCATCTTAGAGGGCAAACTTTCCACATTATGGAGACGTATGAAATTTGATGGCACAAAATTTTTGGGCGAATATATAGTCACTTACAGTGGGTTTGATTGTGTTCGAGCAGCTACCTATAAAGAGGGAGGTATAATTACTTCCTCAGTACTATAGATCAATCTCGATTCCAAAGATTTAGTATCCAGGGTAACAAGCAGATATTGCACTTTCTAATGATGTATAAAAAAGGACGGCACAAAATGTTTCCAGCGATCAGTGACCATCAAGACGGGACAGTTTCATTCCGGTTAATTCAGACTTGCGTATGTCGCACGCGCAAGAACGAGAGCACATTTTCCTTATTGGTCGCTGGAACTGCCAAATTTTTATCCTGTTGCAACAAGCCTATATACACCTCGATTTCGATGGTTTATATGTCATCCGAAAGGCGAAATATTGCACATTGTAGAAATGTATGACTCGTCTTGGCACAAAATTTTTTGACTTGTACAGAGCGAGTTGAATTTCTACAAGTTTTCAATATCTCTCAGGTTTTGTCTCCAACGAATTTCGAGCGTCGCTCCCGGTGGAGTTCAGACTGTCGCTGGACATGAGACAGGTTAGAACTTCTCTATCTATCCCAAATACACCTCGATTTTGATGATTTCTATCTCATCTTAGAGGGCAAACTTTCCACATTATGGAGACGTATGAAATTTGATGGCACAAAATTTTTTGGCGAATATATAGTCACTTACAGTGGGTTTGATTGTGTTCGAGCAGCTACCTATAAAGAGGGAGGTATAATTACTTCCTCAGTACTAGAGATCAATCTCGATTCCAAAGATTTAGTATCCAGGGTAACAAGCAGATATTGCACTTTCTAATGATGTATAACAAAGGACGGCACAAAATGTCTCCAGCGATCAGTGACCATCAAGACGGGACAGTTTCATTCCGGTTAATTCAGACTTGCGTATGTGGCACGCGCTAGAACGAGAGCACATTTTCCTTATTGGTCGCTGGAACTGCCAAATTTTTATCCTGTTGCAACAAGCCTATATACACCTCGATTTCGATGGTTTATATGTCATCCGAAAGGCAAAATATTGCACATTGTAGAAATGTATGACTCGTCTTGGCACAAAATTTTTTGACTCGTACAGAGCGAGTTGAATTTTGACAAGTTTTCAATATCTCTCAGGTTTTGTCTCCAACGAACTTCGAGCGTCGCTCCCGGTGGAGTTCAGACTGTCGCAGGACATGAGACAGGTTAGAACTGCTCTATCTATCCCAAATACACCTCGATTTTGATGATTTCTATCTCATCTTAGAGGGCAAACTTTCCACATTATGGAGACGTATGAAATTTGATGGCACAAAATTTTTTGGCGAATATATAGTCACTTACAGTGGGTTTGATTGTGTTCGAGCAGCTACCTATAAAGAGGGAGGTATAATTACTTCCTCAGTACCAGAGATCAATCTTGATTCCAAAGATTTAGTATCCAGGGTAACAAGCAGATATTGCACTTTCTAATGATGTATAACAAAGGACGGCACAAAATGTTTCCAGCGATCAGTGACCATCAAGACGGGACAGTTTCATTCCGGTTAATTCAGACTTGCGTATGTGGCACGCGCTAGAACGAGAGCACATTTTCCTTATTGGTCGCTGGAACTGCCAAATTTTTATCCTGTTGCAACAAGCCTATAGAAACCTCGATTTTATTGATTTATAACTCATTGGATAGGCGAAATGTTGCACATTATAGAGATATATGATTTGTCACGATTTGTCAACATTTTGTGACAGCTACAGAGTGAGTTGATTTTTTATGAAACCACACAACTTCTATCATGTCTATCTTTGTTACCGAAGGAGTTATGATTTACACTCATTCCACTGCCCTGAAAACAAGCGACCTGTTCTTATTGGTCACTAAACATCACAAAGTTCAGCTCCTCTGTATAGATACAGGTACATCTACACCTTGCTGTGATAAAACTGGGATATCTGATGCAAAGTATGAGGTAGAGACTACTGTAATTATTTACGCTCTTGCTTTCAGCCTCTCTACTTTCAACCCTGTTTTTTCATTCCTTTTCCGATAACAATAACTCTGTTCTTCCAATGCATGTTCCTCCTCTTATCTGATGTAGGACCACCAGTGTTTAGAAACAATACATTCCTTACTGATCACAACCCTTCCGTTGCAATAGGATACGCCTGTATAAATGATGTATTAGACTGGAATACTGAGTGAACGCCTCATGTCTTTTGCGTGCATGTAACCTACATATATATATATATTTCACATATACAATACTATGTGAAGTTATAATATAAAGATTTTAATAATTTATGTCTCACCTGAGTGGGGAATGTTGCAATTTAACATATGATATTTGACGGTACAAAGTTTTCTGGCGAATATACAGTGGAATAGATTGTTATGTATTGGCAGCTAAAAAGAGAAAGTTATAACTCCTAGTTTTGATAGTAAGCGACAAAAAAAAAAAAAAAAAAAAAAACCTTCCTTGAACGAAATACTTCTTAGTCCGTAAGCCGAGTAAATGAAGATGATTGGCATGTCAGATTTTTGGGGAATCTCAAGATCGAGCGTCAACTTCTTACAACTTTTGTTCTTTGTACGTTACTGACTTCGAGACATGAAATTATCACGACTGCATTATTAGTTGGTTGTTTGGTCACAGATCATGTTGTTTCTGACAGAGCACTTGCACAGTCGAGGTAAATAATTGAGATGAAATCGGGAGGAAATTGACCATGGGGACTATAAGAAGTATATGAGAAGTGAGATGCCAGTGATTTGTACTGCACCGCTTTGATTAATTAGATTGTGATATGAGTTTAGGAAATAGGAGCATGAGAAGGATCAACACGTGAAATGATCACATATCATCTGTGGTTACATGGTGTTGAATGAAACCTTTTAATGCGTTATTTACAGTTTCAGCATGATTATATGCTGTACATGACTATATCAAACTGTACAAACACAATAACAACTGTTAAAGGTTACATTTATTTCGTGTAAATGCCTGTATTTCTTCATTTTAGAATCAACTACTTACAATTACAAAACATCAGAATTCAAACCAGTGCGGTTTCATGACGAATTTTTTCAAGGTTGAAGGAGGAGAGAACAACGCAACTCTAACATTTTCTGGAGTCGATACTGTATACATAGCTGACACGCGCTTTCCCAAAAAGAGATCGTGGAAACACTTAACCTCTGCAATTTAGTCCTCTTTGTCAGCAAGGAAACACAACTGTGAGAAGCTTTTTGGTAAATACTAATTTACTCTTGAACTTATGGTTTTATTCGTTACATCGCATATGGACTAATCATGTCTCATATTATGTCGGATAGTAGAAGAGTAAGATTTAGGAGTGGTGGAACATTGGCCGCATGGAGCGAGTATGATTTTACCCGTTGTGAAAACGAATGGAAGGGCGAAGGCATACGTTGCGAGACCGAGGAGTGGCCCGTTGGACCTTCAGGTTGGCCCACCGGAATGCTATTGCCGGCAAATGATCGAGGAAAACTTGTAAGTATAATTGCTCTTTTCGACTTGTGCAGTTGCCTCGTATTAGAAGAAAAAAACAAAAACCAGCAACACGTGTGATATTTGTATTGTAAAGAAATTGTTAAGAAAATAGATGACCTATTATGGATTGTGTACATGAAAAAACGTATTGCTATAGGCCTGTATGAATAAGCTCCAAGAGTATTTTCACGCATTGAAGATAACCACGTGGAAAATAACACTGAGGCTAATTGGTATATAAAAATCATTATATATTCTGTATACGTTAAACACTTGCTTGGCGTATTTCCTTTACTTATGGTTTATTGCGCAGTTTGCCATGATGTTCTCGGACTCGCAACTCGCGCCTTTTGTTCAAAAAGCTGTCATTCTCGGAGATACGAACTACCGAATTGGATGTCATTGTACATCGGAAGGCACATTTCGGTCTGTCGCTAAGGAGATTGCTAACTGCAACTTGGACGAAGTTCCCGATGTCGTTGTCATCTCCGTAGGTACTCACAACGTCGGCAACAAACACAGCCCAGGATGGATCACCAGGTAGTACAACGCATTTGTCAATGTTTGAGTACCATAGCTTTGTACATGTATAGATTGTCCAAATCCGGATGGCATACGAACTCCCGGTGGTGGTCATTCTCAAATTCTGTTGTATTGAGAAATTATTGAAATCAAGAGGCTCCCTTGGCTGTTGTGATTGTTATTCAACTAGTGATGAGATTAGTTGATGATGTAGAAAAATCAAAAAACAAAACCAAAAATTCTTTCATTCTGATGAAACATCCCATCAATTTGATGGGCATTACATTCATCGTCATTATAATCATACTTAAAAAATGATGTTTTACCTTTTGATTGAGGTGTCAAATACCATTTTAATGATTGCTAGTGATAGAAATATCAGATTCTTAATTACCATATATTCTGGTATACAGCTACATATAACATTATTGTCCAGTTATTAATCTCATTTTACTTTGTGTACAAAGAATATGCGCTCAGGCTCCATAGACCCTCTATCCTTTATCTTCTCCTCTCTTTTTTTTTTTTTTTTTTTACACCGCTCCCTAAGTAATAACTACTATCTATTATTTCTTTATATTTTCAGCATTGACGAGGACGCAAAAGATTTTCAGGCGCTCGTCAAGACGGCGTGCAGGCAGTTCCCATCGTCAAAGGTAAACCTTATGGTATAGAGTATGTGATATACAGTGTACTTATTGTTACTGTCTACATTAAAAGAAAAGGAGTGTTTTTTTTTTCTCACGACGGTATTCAAGACGGACATTCTTTTAAAAGCTCAAGGTCATAAATATAATTATTCTGCATGGTTATGAAGGTTGTATAAATGCAAAAGTTATAATAAGATAACAAAGTTCCAAATGACTATAATGATATCTGTTTATTACTGTAATAACACATGTTCATTTCGAGATTTCCTTGTCTTTTAATTTCCTGCGGCCTTAATTGTCTATTGCATGCAATTCCCGTTTCTTGGAAAGTTGAATAAAAAAATTATGAAATCTAAGTACGCTGACTAAACGTATTATCGTATGTTATCGACGACGTACTTTTGACAAAAGCATTTTAGTGGCAAAGAGATAAGATATGTTGACTGAGAAGAGTACGCAAAACGATAAAAAAGCGAACATACTGAACATAGCACAAAGTCACTTTTGGAAGATACGTTATTGCATATTGACAGGAATCGACTTCGTTTTTATTTTCTACTAGTTGATTCTTACGTCAATTTGTCATCGTCTGGATGGGTTATGGCAATATGTGGACGTGTTAAACAACGAGCTTTTGAGGATTGCTAACGAGGAAGGGTGTACATTTGTGGACATCGGAAAAGATATTGATCCAGACGATCTGGATCTGTTCAGTTCAGAGGATGGATTTCATTTATCGAACGAAGGGGTGGCCTTTTTCCTTACTGTGCTTGACGAAGAGCTCATCAAACCTGTGCGGCCGAAAGGGAAATATCCTGCATTCATGGTCCCACCAATCACTGCGAAACGCAGGGTCAAGAAGACGGCTCATACCGCAGGTTTGGATTTGAATCGTCAGTAAAGGGGGGGGGGGGGGTTACATGTCATAAGAATAGCAATGCACATTTTAACCTCTTGTTGCAGGAAAAATACTTTCTGCTCCAATCATTCCTTTTTCGTACAATTTGACGTTGTTCGTTCTTTAACGTTTGCCTAGTATTTTGATGATCTTTTGGGCCTCAGAAAATGATATTCTCTTAATGTTGCCCATATCGACAATCTTTTGACAATTCTCCATTGGTACCCTGTCCTGTAAACGGGTAATCAATATAACTATGACAGGAGGATGGGGTAGAAAATGTGTACATTAAGGTCAAATGCGCATAGTGAGTAATTTCAGTGAACATGATACACTAATAATGACAGTATTTTTCCCCAAAAAGGTTCAATTTACGTAATAATATATCTGTCATCGTCATCATCATCGTCATCACCTCTCTCGTCACCATGAACAATGATGCCATAGAAGAGTATGTTATATAGTATAATGATTATGAGAGATCATGCTGATCATCTGTGTAACTGAAAAGCACTATTATTCTGTATGTATTACAACCATGTACAGTGTTCCGCTGACTGTTAATGTATAGATATCGGAAGACAGTTAAAGAAGAGGAAATTAACGGCTGAACGGAAAATGCCATCGAAAAAGGATGAACGAAAAATGTCGAAGAGGCAGCATCACAAGCGAGGCTTTGATGGGACACCAGTGCGTGCGGAGGGCTCCACAATCAGGTTTTCGACACTTTTCATTTATATTATTATCATATTTCGTATGTACATGTGTGTTTGTGTGTGTGTGTGTGTGTGTGTGTGTGTGTGTGTGTGTGTTTCTAAAAAAAAAATTGAGCTATAGTGCTCTTAAAGGACAAGTTCACCTTCATAGACACGTGGGTTGAGTGAATGCAGCCTATTAGTAGAACACATCAGTGAGAGTTTGAGCAAAATCGGACAATCGGACAAAGTTATGAATTTTTGAAGTTTCTGCTCAGTCACGGCTGGATGAAAAGACTACTATAGCTTGTGATGTCACATGAGTACAACTATATAAAGAAAGAATAAAGAAAATTCAACACATTTCTATTTTTCTCGCATAGCAAAAGAACACTCGACTTCTCTCTTTCGACTTCTCTCGACTTCTCGACTTCTCTCTCTATTACCCTTAACATACGTCAGTAGCAAGTCGAAGAAATGTGCACTTTATTCAAAAAGTAAAATGTTGTGAAATTCTCTTTTTATTATCATTATATAGTTGTACGCATGTGACATCATACACTGTAGTGGTCTTCTCTTCCAGCAGTGACTGCGCAGATATATACTTAAAATATTCGTAACTTTTGAACGGATTGTCCAATTTTCCTCAAACTATCACTGATGTGTTCTACTAATATTGCTGCATTCTCTCAATCCTTATGTTTATGAAGGTGGACTTGTCCTTTAAATACGTGTAGTTTTCCCACGATTCATATGCATGGACAAATCTAAGCGTCTCTTGAGGACGTAACCGATGAAAGCCTGCGAAGAAACAATAGAAATGTAGACAACTATACTGTTACGGGAAATTCTTAAGAGAAAAAAGAAATAACAGACAGATTTTCCAGGTATTTTATTCAGTCACCATTAAATTCTGATACGCATCTCATGTCCAAGAGTTTGCTCAGTCCATTATAATTTTAATGGGCAATAAAACATGGATAATTTCCTTCCTGTATTGAGTCTGAAAGTGTGATTAATATAGGATATGTTTTAGGGCAGATTGAGTTCGTCTGATGAGGCGCTTCTTATTATACTTATTATCGTAAAGAGTAAATTGGAAAGTCATGTTAGCCCCAATTTGTATCAGACTGAGTAACAACGTCCAATTCAACATAACAACGCAAGAGACCCCTTGTACGACCCATCAACCCTCTCATGCATATCCATCGTTACATAGTTGTTTTCATTTTAGAAATGGTGTTGATGACTTTAAGTAAGATTCTTTCTTCTTCTTTTTTTTTTTTTTTCTTAACCGTAAGGAAGAAACAGAACTTCAAAATGATATTCAGGTCAAATTGAATTTTGTAAAAGCACCATGGAAATAAACCATTCTTATAAAAATGAGGTAATGAATTGAAAACAATGTTAGTCTTAATTGCTGTGACAAATGATTTAATGAGTATTATTATTATCCGTATCACTAATCTCGATGTATTATGTCTCTTATGTCGTTTCTTCTTCAGTGATTGGGTTGTTGTGGGAGGAGTGCCTGGAGAGGGAGTGGCGTATCTGCTACCACCCAAAGTCTTTCATATATCTCACAAATCAGTCTCGCAAAATAGCATCGCGGCAAAGCCATTGGCAAGGAAAAAGAAGACTAAAGGCAACACAGGACAGCAAGGTCAAAAGGAAATGAGTAGAGAGGAACTTGACTGGTTCAACAAATGGGTAGATACGGTAAGACTATAATTCTTGCATAAATGGAACGAACCTATAATTCACTCTTTCTGACCAAAATTCATAAACGTATCATTATTTTTCTTTTTTTTTTACAGATGAAAATCAATATATATTGTTCATGATTGGAATAGTGTCGTCGATGATGAAAAAAAAAAAACCAATGAAAAACAAAAAGTCGAAAATAATGAAATAAACAAGAAATGAACAATTAAATACATAACAAAAAAATTCCATCGCCATTTCTTACGTACATTCAATAAGAATCTTACAAAGAGTACCGAGACCAAAATTAGCACATTTGGACCTTATTTACAGCCATTTTTTTTTTATTCTATGAATGAATAAGCATAATCAATTTATCAAAATGAATTTGAATAATGTCGAAATAATTGTGTATTCAGTTCTGTAGATTACCAAGGGTGACGCGCGTTCCAATTTTCCTTGCGATCACGCGGTCAACGGCGAAGACCTTGGAGGAGGGGGGCTAATGAGCCTTTGAAACATATCTGTTTTCTGTTACGAGCGACTTAGGGTACTGCGAAGTACCTGCGTTGGGTTTGCCTGCAAGGTCCTGCCGGTAAGGGTCTCCTACTGGTGTTCTGCGTGTACCTCTGCCAGCGAATCCCCACGACTCACTCGGAACAAGCCTTGAGAATGCTCAAGCAGTTGTCACACGGTATCTGGGGAAGTTTTGCGGGTTGACTTGCGGGGAAACAAATATGCTACCCGGAGCTCTCCGCAGTTGGTCCGCACCTGACAGTACTTAGCGCGTATCTCGCCCGTAGTTGCCCGGAGGTGCGCACGCAAGTCCGATTTACCCGCAGCCAAGTTTTGAGAATGACCCAAACTTTTTTGAGTCGCGAGGATTGCCCGCAGAGGTCCACGCAGAACGCCAGTAGGAGACCCATAGAGGCAGCACCTCGCAGGCAACTCCCACGCAGGTACTTCGCAGTCCTACGAAGTATACGGGAGTATGCGTTCAAGATAATGACATTCTTTGGAACTTCTGCTTTTCCTTCAGAGAAATTCCTTCACTGAGTTGTCAGCCCCCATATGCCTGATGGCACACAAGTCACAGAGTATACCCGCAAGTAGAACTTAACCAGCAAGTAAGACACATGCACTAACTCGCCCAAATCCTCGTCCGCCCTCAAAAATGGTTCTGTATGCTGGAAAATACCCACACGCAAAAAACCCGCGTAGACTACCCGGAAAGGTGTGGCAGGGTCTAAACATGGTTGCGGGTAAACGGATTTGCATGCGCACCTCCGGGCGACTACGGGTGAGATACGTGCTATGTACTGTCATGTGCGGGTCATCTGCGGGAACCTCCGGGCAGTAAAAATTGTTCTTCGCAAGTTGCACGCAAGACTTGCCCGGAAAGGTGTGACGCGGTATTTACATTGGTGCTCGCAACTCATAATAAGCTCGGCGTCGCAGATCACTCGTGTCAAAATGTGAGAATCCCATCCTGCCCGTGTCAAGCATTCATGTAGGTCTATTAGTCGTGTAAGCTAGTGTCGAGTTAATGGGCCTTAAATTATACCTACAGTGTAGGTCGTGGATTGTATACATCTATGACTAGTAGGTGTCGAGCTCATAATAGATGACCCAATGTAAATCATGTGACATTTACATTCTGACAAGCAATGAGGGAGAAAACTTAAGTAAGATTTCGGTTTGCCAATCTGTCGAGTCAGTTTACGGGGGGAAAACGCGAACAAAACAAACAAACAACTAAACAAACAGGCACCAATTTCACAGCAGCCACAAAAACTCGCAAGCAACGTTCAGGAATAAGATTAATTTTGCTATTTTAAGCCTTTCCTCATAAAGCCTCAGTGAAAACTCATACTCTTCCGAAAGCAACAATTTCAAGTGACGATTTCCTGTCACATTCCATTAAGTATCAGTAAAGATATCTTAATACATGTAATCATTTCTACCATCACTTATTTAAACAAAATCAAACACAATGTTCTAGTGGGTGCAGTTGAGGGTTGCCAAATCTATGATAATGTTACATCACTCTCGCGTCACGATCGATGTTCACTTTACAGTGATTTCATTCAATTGATTATTAATTTCTGAAGAAAATTATCACTCATTAAGGTTGTCACGTAATAGGGACTAATTACCTTGTTTGTTTTTGATTTGTTTGGATTTTTTTTTTTTTTTTTTTTGCTTGCTGGCTGGCTTGTTTTCATTTTTTCATATAACAAGATGATCCGTGGACTGTGACTCTCTTATATCACTACGTGTCCTTTCCCAGTGAAGAGAGTGTTTTGCTTACACTGGAGGGGTTAACATATAGATTCGACATGAGCGCACGAACTCAAGACCTTCGATGGCAAAGCAGATCTCTTCTCTTTATTTAGTAACACCAAATATAGGGAAGACATTTCGTATGAACACTTTCCTCACAAAATCAAACAAATTTTGAATGTCTAAAGTTATATCAGCAAGCTTATAACATTTATGCTGGCTTTCAGTTTGTACCTGCCAATTAGCTCTATTTCATTTTACTGAACTACGTCAGTCAGCACCTGATTACTCATTTAAAAATATTGTAAAGTCTCCACTCTTCATGCCATCAGAACTCCTTCACAAGTAATGTACAGTATTAGGCCTATACTTTGTAATTCAGTGTATAAGAACAATAATCATCGTGAGATGCACTTTGTAAAGACATGGGATCATTCAAGCAAGTGTGTGTGTGTGTGTGTGTGTGTGTGTGTGGTTAACATGCATTTGAATCTATCTTTTCCGATATTCAATAGTTTTCATCAAGGAGACAATTCGAGTTTGTTGATGAATTAAATTACATCGTTATATCATTTCCAACCAGATTGTTGATGGTGTTGACAGAAGGATGACTCCAAGACAGAAGATGAACGCTAGGCGAAAGGAACTTAATGAGGTGAGACCTTGATATTCCCCATCAGTTTTAATATAATATAACTGCAGATTATCATGTCAAGAGTTGGGAAGCTCGTTAAACTGAAAATACACTAGTGCATGACCGACTCAGTAAAAAAATAGCAGTTTTATATCTTCTTCTTTGTTTGTTTGTGGTTCTTTTTTGCAAAAAGTCAAGCAGTCTACCATTATAACTAAAGAAGAAGCGAGATTTATGGCTGGCCAAATTTACTCGCTGCCATGTGGGGTAAAGTTTAAAAACCACCTATTAGCACCGTTCAGCGAATGAGTGTATCAAAACGTACGCTCATCTTCGAGTCCAATCGAGATTCTTCGGCTGTGTCTACTACATAGTGGTGAGTGGTGAGATGAAGTTGTGCAAAATTCGTAAAAATCCGCAGCGGGTCAGCTTTCCAGCTCAATGAAATTCTACGCTGTGTACCGGGTCTTTCAGAAATCCAGAAACCGTTGAAAGGCAAATTTCACTTTGCTGTAACTGTAGAGGGTCTACAACAAATTTGAAAAAACAAAACAATACTTTTCTTTTTGAAATAACAAGCGACTCTCTGTGTGAGACTTCACATACATTTCCATGCATGTCTTGTCCATTCCAGCATCAGTCAGAATATTAAACAAGGCTAATGATTGCAAAGGAATGTTGGAAAGGTTGAAAAGGTTGGGAAGGTGCGATCGTAATGCACCTTAACCTTATTGTCTATTTTTAAGTTCAGTGGATATCCACATCAAATAAGTAGTGGATATTCATGCCCCTTGTCGATATATCGATTGTGGTGAACATATAAAACCCGTCCCCCCCCAAAAAAAAAAAAAAAAAAATATATATATATATATATATATATATATATATATAAAGTCATAAATAAACAAACGAATAAGCAAGCTTCTAACGCATCGTAAAAAAGTAGGGCATCACCATTATGATTTACGACTACCCGTATCCAGTGTTAATCGAGAAAATACAACAAAGCTTGTCCGGGTTTCTTTTGTTGAGGAAATTAATAACACTTATACAAAATAGGTGAGTTAAGACGTAGGTCCTATTGTTTTTTTTTTTTTTTCTTGTAGAAGTGAAGACTTTCATGAAGCAACTAAAAAGGGTAATTGTAATACACTGCAGTTTCATTTTTCATGCAGAACCATGAATCATAATTTATATTCATACAGGATGGTCACTGTTACAAGCCCGGGAACGTAATGGGACTTAAAGGCGGCGCGCCCACTGGTTCCACACACGGACGGAAACCCCACGTCGACTATGAAATGCTTGCAAATAGGTTTGTTGAGTACGCTGTTGATCGAAATATGCCACAGCCCAACAACGAAATGTTGGCAGAAATAGTCCGTACACTAGGATGGCCAAAAAGGAGGCAAGGGAGAGCAATCAAATTATTGAGAACCTACTGGAAAGAAAACAGGGGTGGGTTGAGGGACAGAGTACAAAAATTAATCAGTGAAATGCCCCCGCTGAAAGAAGATGAACAGGAGAGGTATCAAAACCTTGACGATAACGCTAGAAAGAACCAGAGGAAAAGGAAACCCAAACGATTGTCCAATGTCTGGACACAACACCCATTAGATAAGAAAACTAAAAAGGAACATTACTGTGTGTGTAACCAACCATATAACAAAGACATGCAGTACATGCGATGCGATGGATGTCAGAGGTGGTACCATTATACCTGCATGAATCTCCCCCAAGAAATAATATCAGGGAGAGGTGTGGTATTTTACTGTGGGATAGGGATGTGTAATGATGGGGTAAAGAAGCTAACAGCAAAATCAGTGCAAACTTTCACTTCATCTGAAAGCTCCGATCATCCGGGTGCCATAATAACCGCCCAAAGAACAGAACCGGACACTATCAAGCATCAAAATGATGTTCCGTTAAGTATGAATGTGGACAATTCTAGCAGTAGTTATACTGAAAACATATCAGAGACTAGAGTGGGAAGTCAAACCATTGTTGAAAAATCTTTTCAAGAAAATGATGAACCAATTTCTAATAGTGTAAGTGATCCAAATAGCCGAACACAACCAGTCTTTGTCAACCAGGACGATGATGTTCCATTGAATATGACAATAAACAATACACCTCATAGTAACACTGATGAAAACACATCGGAGACGAGAGTGGGGCGTCAAAATATTGTTGAAGTATCTCTCCAAGAAAATGATGAACACATTTCTAATAATGTAGGTAATCCAATTAGCCGAACACAACCAGTTTTTGTCAACCAGGACGATGATGTTCCATTGAATATGACAATAAACAATACACCTCATAGTAACACTGATGAAAACACATCAGAGACGAGAGTGGGACGTCAAAATATTGTTAAAGTATTTCTTCAAGAAAATGACGAACAAATTTCCAATAGTGTAAGTGATCCCATTAGCAGAACACAGCCATTTTTTGTCAACCAGGACAATGATGTTCCATTGAATATGACAATGAACAATACACCTCATAGTAACACTGATGAGAACACATCGGGGACGAGAGTGGGACGTCAAAATATTGTTGAAGTATCTCTTCAAGAAAATGATGAACACATTTCTAATAGTGTAGGTAATCCAATTAGCCGGACACAACCAGTTTTTGTCAATCAGGGCAATGATGTTCCATTGAATATGACAATGAACAATAAACCTCATAGTAACACTGATGAAAACACATCACAGACGAGAGTGGGACGTCAAAATATTGTTGAAGTATCTCTTCAAGAAAATGATGAACACATTTCTAATAATGTAGGTAATCCAATTAGCCGAATGCAATCAGTTTTTGTCAATCAGGGCAATGATGTTCCATTGAATATGACAATAAACAATACACCTCATAGTAACACTGATGAAAACACGTCACAGACGAGAGTGGGACGTCAAAATATTGTTGAAGTATCTCTTCAAGAAAATGATGAACACATTTCTAATAGTGTAGGTAATCCAATTAGCCGGACACAACCAGTTTTTGTCAATCAGGGCAATGATGTTCCATTGAATATGACAATGAACAATAAACCTCATAGTAACACTGATGAAAACACATCACAGACGAGAGTGGGACGTCAAAATATTGTTGAAGTATCTCTTCAAGAAAATGATGAACACATTTCTAATAATGTAGGTAATCCAATTAGCCGAATGCAACCAGTTTTTGTCAATCAGGGCAATGATGTTCCATTGAATATGACAATGAACAATACACCTCATAGTAACACTGATGAAAACACATCAGAGACGAGAGTGGAACGTCAAAATATTGTTGAAGTATCTCTTCAAGAAAATGATGAACACATTTCTAATAGTGAGAGTGATCCAATTAGCCAAACACAGCCAGTTTTTGTCAACCAGGACGGTGATGTTCCATTGAATATGACAATGAAAAAATCTCCTCACAGTTACACTGAAAACACCTCAGGGACGAGAGTGGGAAGTCAAAACACTTTTGAAGTATCTGTTCAACAAAGTGATGAACAAACTAATATGCAAACTTCTGATAGTGTAAGGGATCCAATCGGTAGTGTACATAATATTGAAGCGGAAATAATTCCACCCGGTAATAATGCAATGCGTGGTGAAACAAGGATTGAAGATACCTTTAGGTGTGAAATTCCCACATCCGCACATTTTGTGTTTCCAAAACGTGAATGGGATGACCTCAAGAAACATCAGAAGGGGAGACAGTTCCAGCGTAATTCATGGGAACACATTATAGTTGATGGCTTGAAAAGAAGCAATCCTTATTGCGTCTTTAAATTCAAACATCATAATGTTTCTATAGCTTCCGTAAGAGAATCTAAAATTTTATTTAGTACAAGGGCATCTTGCACTTTTCTGGACTGTAATATGCATGTCAGAGTTACAGTAGACTCTTCTATGCTTGTTAGAGCGTCATACTTTGGTGAACTTTTACACAATACGAAAGAAATGAATAGTAGATATCTGTCAGGAAAAATAAGGGATGATCTCAAGAAGCAATTCCGTCACGGTTCTTTACCCTTTAAAATTTTTACAAGAAAACTTAGCGAAATAGACAATAGTGTTTACGAATCCGGAAATAGGGATAGCAGTAGCTGTCGCCTTCATGTAATGCAAAAAATATCTAGCGAGAGCAGAACAAGCCTACGAGAAGAACAAGATGAACTTAAAAGTATTATCAAATTGAGAGACAAACAACAAAAAACTTATCCAGGAATTCTGCCAGGCCTTATTCAAAAAATATCAGTTAAACCATTTTATGTAATTTGTTTCACCGAGCAAGGAGTTCGCATTTTTCATGAAAAAGCTGGTCATAGTGTTTTATTTTGGGACGCCACGGGAAGCTGCGTGAAATCAACTTTGAATGAAAAACGTCTTCTGTATTATGAATTGTGTATAGGTCAAAATAATTCTAAAGGACCAACGCTGCCAATTTCATGCATGGTCAGTGCAAATCACAGTGAACCAGTTATATCAGACTGGATAAATGTACTACGACATGCTGAAAAGAAAATTTTCGGGTATGCAAATCTCTGTACTCCCAAATTGGTGTGCAGTGACAGAGCTTGGGTTTTTCTGATCAGCACTATGCGTATTTTCAATTGCAATGACTTACATACTTTTCTGGATAGGGCATGGCGAATCGTAAATAGACAAGGCAGCCCCTCAGATTTTCACAAATTGACAATACCACATGCCTGTGCAAGCCATTTCATGAAAAATGTGAGAAAACTTTGCAAATCCCATGGAAAGACATTTTTTTGTACCTACGCTATGAGCCTTTTGATGAACGCAATCTATTGGGAAGAATTTGTATCCCTCTTCACATCAATTGCTGTTATTCTGCTCTCACCAAGGAAAACAAAATTCTGCGCGAGTCATCAAAAGAAGATACGCAATGCAATACAACATCTCGGCAAACATGATTACGATTTCAGACTGGTGTCTGATGAGATAGACAACGACTTTACTGTACATGACGTAACTGACAAACTCGACACATCCAGACTAACTGAAAGTGACTATTTTGATGCAATCCCATCCCCTTTCAAAACGTATTTTACTAACCTTGTTGAAAAATTAGAAAAGGAACTATCCGTCCATACAGCACCAGACGATGACGCGAGCAATGCAAATATGCAATATAACAAAGACTTCTTGATGAAAGTCGTACAAAATATGTTACCATCATGTGTCTTATGGTCGGGGATATTAATGGGGGATCTTCAAAGGTATAAGAAAGGTGGCTCTGCGAAGAATTACACTGAACACAAAAGAGAGATTTCTGGGATGCCCCGAACAATCGGTAACGCGGAACAGAGGATGGGCGTGCTTAAAAACATCCAGTTAGGATCCAAAACGATTAATCGAGTGGATGAATTTTTATCAGAGTGGGAAAAGGACATGAAAGGTATTCAAAGATGCTACGATGATGTAACGTGTAGAACTTCTGGGCGAAAAAAATCACGAAACATAACAAGGTCAAAACAAATAGAACACAGCGTAACTTATCGAAAAAAATCTAACATAACTATAGAAGAGGAATGGGACAAAAAAACAGGCCACTCAAAAATTGGGGTATTTCAAAAGCCCCCAAAGAAAAATCCTTTTGGGCGCGACAGTTCTCTCAAGGATTGTCAAGGTATACGGGGGATGGAGAACAGAACGAATAACTGTTGGTTTAATGCCGTACTGCAGTGTATTTGTAATGTTCCCCTTTTCAGAGGATATTTCCAACAATATAAATGGCCTCTAAAAGAAACAGGGAATGTAATGAAAGATGATCTCTTTAATGAACTATTTGCCCTCGTAAAACTACTCATTAATACTAATGACAATTGTAGTCTCCAATTTGAGATATTCGAGAGAGCTTATGAATTAGCATGCAGGTATTGTACATTTGCTTTGCATCGGCAGCATGACGCAGACGAATTTCTGTCACGAGTTGTGATTCCCCTACTCCAAGATATGAATATAGATAAGCACTGTATTATGTTGACTGAGCATGCAAGAAATTGTTCAAAATGCAACTCCGTTTCAAAAAGCATAGAGTCCGTCCCCATCTATAGAGTCTCATTGCCTACAACACATTCGTCGATCGTTACAGATATTCAGAATGTTGTTGATAGTTCGGCTAGGAAAGTGCAAAAAGTAACAGCTAATTGCGAAAAATGTTCTTCAGCAAGTTCTGTCAATGTAAGTCAAATCATCGATGCTCCAGATGTTCTTATAGTCTGTTTAGGAAGATCTAAGCCAACGCCAAGTTATCACGGAATGATAGAGAAAATTCAGTCACGAATTAATGTACAGACAAAAATCACTATCAGGACGAGCAGAGGCGTTTCAACATATTCTATTGTTTCAATCATAAATCATAATGGTAACTTCGCAAATTTGGGTCACTACACGTCACATGTCAAGAAGAATGGCGTTTTTTTCCACGTAGATGATGAAGTCATCACAAAGGACAACTCCTTTCAAAAACATTGCGAAGAGACTGCTTACATATTATTTTACGAAAAGGATCATGAGGAATTATTGAGATTAGAGGATGCAAATGTTGATCCACTCGTGCGCGATGAAGAGTCTTGCCATCAGTCGAACGTTAGGGACAGCGTTGTGCAAAAAAATGTACTGAGTGCGCTTTATGCAACATATGAAGATGCTAGGAAGCGCAATGAAGTTGACAAACTGTCATATGTGTTACGTGTACATAATTGTGTTTTATGTGGCAGTCATTGGTCACGATACGAAAGCGTACCCCCACTGATAATCAATCCCAAACCAGGAGATGAATTAGTGCCGCTATGCAAAGGAATACCAATGGAAAAGAACGTTAAGTGCAGCTGTGCGAATCCCAAAGTTCAGGTGCACGAGCTTATGGCGTCGCCTGCCAAGGTTCTGCAAATATTTCATGATAGAATTGAAAGTGAATCACTTAAAGACATTATACCGGCGTTTTCAATGAATGGTAACAATTCTGAGCAATATGAATTGCATCATGTAGCAGTAATAGACCATGATGGATCTGTTGAAAAGTTTGAAAAGCATGGAACTAAATTTATCAAGGTTGAAAGCGGGAAACATGGGGTTCAAAGTGATGTTGAGCCAATTTGGAAGTCATCAGTTGGCAAGAGTGCACTTTTGAGTTACATCTATAATTTCAAAGTAAATCTGAAGTTGATGAAATGTGATAATTCACAAGTTTTATTAGAAAGCATCCAAGTTGGGTTTAATCGAGATATTTGGAAATCAATTTCAACGATGCGCATTGATGAATTGCCACGGAGCCATGTGATAGGTAATTACGAGTTGGAAAGAAGAGACCTCGACATTCTCACAACCGATAGCTACTTAAATGATTTGATTGTTGACAGCTACTTAAATCTTGTAAAACAGTCTACCCCAGTCGACGGTCACATTTTGCTTATGGAAGCTCCATGGGCCGGGAGTAAGATCGTGAAACACAAAACAGTTAACTGGTATCCACATGAAGCTCAGAAACTAAGCCGGCGAAATTGGTGGAAATACGAACGTGTAATAATTCCATGTTGCTATAGCTCCCACTGGACTCTTTTCGTTATGCAACCGCACATGCACATTGTATCTATCATGGATCCTCTTGGTGGTACAGTTTCAAGTCAGCTGAAGGAAGCCGCAGGCAGACTTGCCTTGTTGTGTGTATTCATGAAGAATCTGCACGTCCGTGATCAGGACAGGCATTTCCTAACTGTCAATGAAAGTCTCGCAATTTGGAAAATTGCAGTGCCAAACGTGACACCTCGACAACACGATGCAGTAAATTGTGGAGTTTTCATTTGCATGTATGCAAGGTCCATTATGCAAAATAAATGGCTTGACTTTGGGGGTTCTTCAGTGAAATCCTTGATACAGATAAGAAAACTGATGCTTCTTGAAATTCTACGTGGTTCATTATTTGGTCTCTAAATTAAGATCATATTCTGAAGTAGGAAATGATAGGTTTTCCCGCCCAATTTCATCCGATTTTTTATGCAATTTAACGATGCAATCTTTCAAATTCAAGCGAATTACTATGAACACCCAGATCAATATACAAAACAGTATAACTAGATCATTCAATCTAATTTCATCAGCACGCAATTTCATTAGTTTCTCAAATAAACGTGTAAAAGGGGTGTTCAAATTTTAAAACGAAGCACGTGCAGCCCGTTCAAATTTCAAACTAGCATCGCCGTTGAGAACATTAAGGAATTTAAATTCACGATATAATTTGTAGTTACTCATCACTTTGTAGTTACTCATCTCTTTGAACAATTATGAAAACTTAGTGTAGCATGAAATGAGACTTTTGCCCTATCTAATAGCTATCATGCAGCTTGTATAAGTAATACACTTTAAATTACATGCCAGCACTTTTCAGGGTGTTTTTTATTCATAATTTATACGATTGTAATGCTGCTAGAGAAGAGTATACCTGACCATGATGAATATCTCAGATAGGTAGGCTTTACTGAAATTAGTGAATTAGTGGGCGAAGCATTTGACAATCAATAAGACAATGTCACTGGCAATATCCTTGGGTTAAACAGGTCTACAGCAGAGCCGCTTGTGGCAACTTATGATATTGATAGGGTGAATGTAGGAATAAAATAAAAAATGCAAATATGCACGACGGAAAAATTCTCCCTTAAATTATGTTACATTGATACTGTGATGGGATAAAGTGAAGGAAGAAGAAAAGTCGATAGGCAAGAATATACACAATACATGTAGGCTTTACTGCATAAATGAAACTTTCAAATGAAAATTAAATTATGCAATCTATTACACCACAATATAAAAAAGACCCGCAAAAAGCGTGGAAACTTTCTTATGTTGATTGAATTTGAGTGTTCAAAGTGCAAAGTTGTGTTGAGTTGAGTTGAGTTTATTTTATTTATACACGGAAATAAAAGCCTGCTTTCAGCTGGACAGCTGTTTTTCAGCAAGGCCGTGTTTCACATCGAATAACAAAGTATACATACACACGGCGAAAATGCAAACATATGCAATGTGTCCTATATAAAGAATTGAAAATGGTACTTTAGACGAAAATGATCGTCTATCCAGCTGGTTGAATGTCAACTTTAGTCTTTAGATTGAATAAATTTCTCTCTAAATTGAATGAAATAGAATCTAAAAAGAATGACAAAAATCGAATCTAAATTCTCTGAGGAATTAGAATGAACTGTAAGTGCAGAGCAGCGACCACATTGCTCGAATTTGAACGCCATTTCATTATTAATTCGAATGCAAATCTGACGGAATATTGAGCTGAAAAGCCTATACTTGATTATAGGATAGCTTACAAGTAACATATAGTTTTCTTTTCACATACAAATTAAGCGGGCATGGGACTAACTCTCATTTACTCTCAATGAAAGGGTTAGAAGAAAGATCAGCAAGTCCGTGCTCTTTTTTAGTGTGTGTGTTTGATTTGAGTGCGTGTTGATGAATGGATTAAGAGGATGTCCCTTTTAAACGTTCGACTGACCGACTGATGGCAAAACTGACTCTTCATCGCGCACGAGCGGATCAACGTTCAGGAGTTGTTGTCATTTCCTTCCTTTATTTTTTGTTTTAATTTGATATGGGTTTATCTTGTATTCGTTGCATTATACATTCACACAGTCACAACTGTGTTGCAATAAGGTATGACATTCAAAGTAACAAAAGTAACAAGACTATGAACAAGTGATCTCGTATATAGAGTTTTGCTCAGATTAACTCTGAAACAGTGAAGGTACAATCAATGCTTCCCTGAATATCCATCACCACTCATGTTAACTGATGTACTCCGTTAACACGGCATGGATAATGATTATGTTATAATCATAGTTGATGGGCCGGTCAAACCGATCTTCTTCTTTTTTTCAGACGTACTCTCATTGTCTTGAATATAATCCCAGAGTTTATATTTTTTTCAGTTTGTGAAATCTACTTAACACATTTATCACAAACAATCAAAGTGGCCTGTTTTCTTGTTACATGCAGACTTCATGAATTGCATTCACGCATGTTTATTTTCACTCGCAGTTACTGCTCATTTCTTTGATCTGAAAACCAGTACATAATTATTTTGGTGATATTTTCTTCCTTATGTAATCTTATCGATAATGGAGAAAAGTCACAAATCTTTAATATTTCTTTCTTGTTTTCTTTCATTCTTGAACCAGTGCTATTGCACACAAACGTAATCACTGATTTGCAATTTGATGCCTAGAAAGTTCACAAGCGCAATTCCCCATGTATTTCCTCGGGAGGTAGGTCTGGGTCTGTCTGTATCAACGAACGTGTATGTATAATATTATGTAAATGTTTTTTTTTTTTTTCTTGAATGGTGAAATCGATAATACACCTTCCAATAGTTGTTTGACATGAGCTCGCCACTTGATATTTTCGTAAGCTTGTCTTTTGCAGCCTGTCCTCATGACAATTCTGTCGCCACCCCTTCGCTGCTAAATTTGATCAAGTGAAGTTGATACGAATCGAACGTTTACGTGCGAATTCAAATGCTCTCGACGGGCATTATAATTGAAATAATGACAACAAGGCAAGTGCCAAACTGTGTCTCGCCCATTCGCGTAGAAAAAATAATGTTTTTTTCTAACTCCTGGAAGTTCATTGATCCCGCCTATGACCTTTGACCTTGTGGTTGACCGTCAACTCCGCAAGAGGCATTTACCAGCCAAGTTTGGTCACAAACGGAATCATGGATCCAAAGTTATAAGCCATAATCAAAACTCGCCGTAAAAACTTAACACTGGGCCCTAAAAGTTCGTTGCCCCTGTCTATGTCCTTCGACCTTGTGGTGAACTTCAAATACTAGTACTTATTCCCAAGGGATATCTACCATCCAAGTTTGGTCAGAAACGGACATACACATCAAAAGTTACGAGCCATAATCGAAACGCGCCGTAAAAACTTAACATTGGACCCTGAAGTTCATTGACCCCTGGCTTTGACCTTTGACCTTGTGGTGACCTTCACATTTGGTAAAATGTGTAACTTTGTATATCATCCCTCCAAGTTTATTTGAAATTGAAGTCCTCGGTAGAGAGTAATTCAAGTTTTTGTAGCGTTACAGACGAACGACGGACGGACGACGGAAGGACAGACGCCCTCACCTCCGGTGGGCTCGACATTGATGAATTATTGTTTGACCGACGAGCAAAACTGAATGATCGAAAGATTAAGTTGGATGACTATATTATTGGTGCACTTTCTTGCGCGATTTTGAATGATTTGACGTTCAATTTGAATGGCTGCAGAATCCTTCATCAATTCCTTTGTATTTATTCAAATCCATGAAAGAATTTCATGAATTTCAATAATAGAGCAGTACCCGCTGCATGTATACATATCAACTAAGGATTAGAACCAACACTCTTGCTGTCGGGCGAAAGCTCGGTGGTCTAGTGGAGATGACGCCTGTACAGTGATCAGGAGGTCGTATTATAGGTATGTACGCCCATGATTTTGTATCATGGCTACTACTAAAACACTGATCATTTCAGTGCTTATTTACGTCCATGTATGGCAATTTGTCAATCAGTTGCAATAAAAACATCTCGACGGAAGAATTTCATGAATTTGAAAAATGAAGCAGTATACCCGCTGCATGCTATAAGGATTAGACCCAACACTTGCTGTCGGCCGAAAGCTCGGTAGTCGTCTAGTGGGGATGACGCCTATCTAGGGATCAGGAGGTCGTAGGTTCGAATCCTGCTCAAGTATGTACATCCATGATTTTTCTTTAATCATAGCTACTACTAAAATACTGATCAATTCAGCGCTTATTTACGTCGATGTATAGGGCAATTTGTCAATCAGTTGCAATCCTTTGTATTTACTTCAGAGGGGTGAAAATGGGCCGGTAGTGGGCGAAAATAATGCAGACATTGCGTATAAAAACGCCCCCCTCTGGATCCGCCACTGCCAACCAGTAACAAATCACATAAGCAAGCACTCAGTAGTCGAAGTAGTTATAAAATAGAAGAAATGTATACAGAAACTAACAATGACAGTAAGATTTTGCTGCAAATTGCATTATTCAACTGAATTAAAACAAGAAAATAGCAAAGACTTGCTTTTTCATTACGGCAAAAGTGTTAATGTTTTTTTAGTTAGGATGAAGAAAAAAATACCAACACTATATCATCATGGACAATAGGCAAATTACTGATCCTACTTTGATTGCGATTTTTTTTTAATTGATTATCTAACAGATATCAGTCCGAATTTAGCATCCAGCACAGATCGCAATACACCCATTTCACCGAGTAATTAGCCAACCCTTGCGAATCTTCGTTGTGCGCCACGAAATAATCAGTGTTGCCAAAACCTGAAAATCACTAATCGAATGGGCACGATGATCTAAGTGATTATCTATCAAATCTAGTATTTTTATATAGTAAACGTTTCACTATTACATTTCGAATGTATAGCGCTTTCAACAGTCATATTTCTTAAGTGCTAGAAACTCACATACGTGTAGGTCATTCCGATGCATTATAATAGAAGATGATTCTTAATTATAGGACAATATTATCATAATCTAACCAAGTATATCACAAAATTTTGAAAAAAAAAGTATATGGAAAGGTTTTTCTTTGGTTTTACAAACCAATAACTTGTTGATACCCAGCAATTTGGATCCAGAAGGAGACATTCAAAACTGATTATGCAATCAAAGACGTTTGTGATAAATGACACTTTTGATGAAAAGAGGCATGTTATCTTATATTGACCCACATGCGTAGATGCGTAGATGCGTAGCTTGTCGAAAGCATTGATACCATGGAACATGAAATATTCTTATGAATTTTACTTGCATGGGTATGATTTTTTTTTTTTCTGATGATACATTCATAATTTCATATCATGATATAGGAATCCTGATCAGTCATTTCAATGATGAATCATTACCATTATCGCATTTGTTTACATCAATAAGTTACCCTTGAATGTTAACACGACTTTTTTTTCCGATCTTATAGCAAAGCTTACTCACAGGATTGTAAAGTCAATAATTCAATAATGGGTTTGCTGTTTGTGAAAAACAGGCCATTAAATCTTAAAATTTTGAGGTATTGCAAGTATGATTCCCAGTTTACTTTGAACGAATTACCCTTCAAAGGACCCTATGATCAAGAACACCGTTGTACTACTGAAGTGGAAAAAATGATTTGTCTGAACGATCCCTGCATGGGTATTGCATTTAGATAATTGTCTGTGGAAGTTGTAGAATCACAAAACTAAACCCACCTCAGTGGCGGATCCAGAGGGGGGCGCAACCGGCGCACGCCCCCTTTCTTTTACGTAAAAAACAAAAGAAATAAAAAGAAAAAAAATGAAATGAAACCCGGAAGTGGCACCAGAAATATTAGTCACGCCCCCCCCCCCCTTTTTACAGAATTCCTGGATCCGCCCCTGCACCTATTATATTTTTCCCCGAAGCGTGTTATTCGCATCATAACAAATTATTCTACATAACTCATCTCATCCGGAGCCCTTGTTTCATCATCTCATTTCACAAATATAGCATATTCGTGTACAATCATGCGACAAATCCTTATCTGGTAAAGATCAATCAGATATTGCTTACCTGATGTCTGGAGCAACCTACTCTGCCAATAAAAGTAGTGTAAGACACTTTTTACAGCTTAAGGCGTATTTAAAAAAAAGAAAACAGAATCTGTACACTATAGTATTTATATACCCACCTTGGATATTTCTCCTTGATAAAAGCCTAGTTATATTATCAATCTTATTTTTTTCTTTGGGTCTTCGTCAGCCCTGAACTATAATAAAATTGAATTTGATTTAGCCCACTCTTGTCCGTCCTTCCTTTTTAATAACGATTGTATAGGGCATTTATTTGCAGATTGTATCACCAAGTCAAGTGCACACAGTACACATACGCATTTTGAAATGGTCCTTCTGAAGATAATAAAGCATATCATGTTTTAATAAGGAATGCAAAAGAAAACCAGCAAGCAAACGAACAATCATAGTCCTAATAATGATTCACTTTCATTAAGGCGGCATATAGAAAATTGTTTTCATCATTTTTTATATGAATTACCTGTTGGGTATGCAAGTTAACTTTATCAAGACCTTATCTACGAAACTGTCTTTATAAATACTAACGTATATTATTTTCTTTTTCGTATAATTTCTTTATTCTTCTTTGGAATGACCGACTCCTGTTATCTATCAAGTCTGATGTTATCAGGAATATTTGCAAATATGATTGATGATCGTTGGTCATCAAAAGGATCGTCAAAAGGAAATAACCATATATTGGGGGGATGCCTGTCACCATCAACATCACACAAGTCATACATGTAATTATTTCAAACAATCCGGTCAATTTTTTTTTTATTTATAATATGGTAATTTTATTTTTCATTCTCTCATTTCTTTAGAATGTCACCACACAAAATTGCTGCTTCCATTGAAGACCCTTGGTCACTTTCTCATTTCATCCCACCTCTGACGTCCATAGCCCACCTGTTTTCCAGCTAACCCTTTCAGTATAAAGTTCCATGGTAAATCCCATGGATGAAAGCGTAGTCTTAACATGGAGCTGTGTTATAGCTCCATGATCTTAGAATTTTCCCTGATTCCATCCAATGTTGTTATTTTATGGGACTGGTCGAGTCCCGTGTGATGCCCCTGGTGATGTTAGACTAGGTGTAATCAGGGTGGCGGGACGCGTCACCGATGTGATAAAATCCAAGGAGAAACCATGGAGCTATCGTTAGTAGCTCCATGGAGAAACCAAGCTCGCCGTCTGGGAATAAGAACCCCTCCCTTTAATTGGCGTGTAGAAAGAGGCATTCAAGGACCCTATCTCAGAACAGGGAGGTCATTCTCCCGAGGACAAAGTTGTAGTTGCTGATGGGATTTAAGGACAGTGTCCCACCATGGGCAAAGCCTACACACGATGGACTGGTTTTAGCTTTAGACCCAAATTCTCCGCGACATTGTACTTCCTTCATCCCCTTTCCTCTCACATGTTGGTTTCCTCTGCCCGTTCCCCCATTTCCAAATTAAAGGGACTATACAGTTCTGGTTTAGGTGAGGATTTGTTTTGCGAGATAAGGGCACACAATTTCAAGGGCAATCAAATGTTTATTTGATGAAAATCAGTTTTGAATGACTGAGATATCCAAAAACAATATGAAACAAAGAGATCATAATAAAAGGTGTGGCATGTTGCCTTTTGTTATTACCGCTATAAATATCTCGGCCATTTGAAAACCAATTTTCATCAAATTGAACATTGAATCCTTGTTAAAATTACACGCTACTTCATATTTCATGAGAGGTTTACCATCATCTCACTTATAGAAATGTTATAAACCTGAATTCTCAACTCAACCAGTACTGTACAGTCCTTTGATATGTTTTTGCTCTCTGCATGCGCCACATATTTTGGGTTTATTTTGCCTCAATGACGTGAGTATAAGTATTCTTAATTTTGTAAAGGCCACCCCTCTTTACAATATTCCTGGATCTGCCCTGTCATCATCATGTAGTTATTCTGGTGAGGTAGCCGCGAGGTCATGGGTGCCCTGTATAATAGGCCTACCCAGAATGCTTGAGAGCGATCGAGTAGGAAGTCTCACTACTGCTCTTGGACAATGTTGAAGAAAAAAAAAAAAAATCACTCAATAATTTTATCAACTTCATGAGAAGGTGAAACAAATCCTTGTAAAACAGTGCAAAAATGACCAAAATCGGATAAGAAATAGGGAAGTTATGACTTTATTAAACTTGCATTTTTTTTAACGGAAAACACTTCTTCACCAGTCGTTATGAATATTCAGATCAAAAAGCTGATGATGTTATGCTCTTACAATTTCTATTATAAGGAAATGACACAAATATCTCACAAATCAACTGTATGAATACAAAACTTTCTATAAACCACCCAAAGTAAAAAGGAACAAAATGTTACTTCAGATATGGGTATATGCTTTAACAATTTTTCCGTTCATATACATGAATAATTGTGAGGGCATGACATCAAATGGGAAATTTGCAAATGTCATTTCGTCATTATTATCCAAAGTTTGTTATTTTTGGAACGTTCTGTTGCGATTTTTCTCTTTCTTTTTGAGTTTATTCGTTTGGGGTGAATTTCCTTTGTCTGACCAAGTCTGGCAAAGCGTCTGATTATGCCCCTACTGTTCTTGGAAAGCAAGGGGAATGAGTGACCGCCAGCTAATATAAGTAAGGAGGTTTGAGAACAGTCTCATTCCCTTTGATCCCATGTTTCAAGCCGCCACTCAGAAATATTTGAAGTATGTGCATACTGAACTGGAGCTGCCTCGCAGACAAGAAGACAATTGATTCATGTGACATTACATCATGACTCGTCATTCTCAAAGGAAGGTATGTCTTTGTGATCGTAATTGCTTTTCGCCGTCCCTTTATTTATAGAAAACAAACGGCACATTAATAGTAGGCCTACAGGCACGGGGAGGTGCGAATAAAAATTGTACAAAAATTGATGAAATGAAAATCAAAATTACTACTAGTTTTTACATGACTTTACACTAATCTAACATATCATAAATGAATAAAGAACTATACCGTCGAAAATTATGCCATATCAGTTTCATTTGTCGGAAGCGATCGGAAAGATGATAAAATCGGCTTTGTAGTGAGATTGCAGTTTCAAATATTTTCACGACAAACAACTCAGGTTTACATTTTTGCACATAACATTGGACGGGATTTATTAATTGATTCATGTGCTTTATCATTAAGAGAACATTCATTCTATTTGACAAATAAACAAACGGAATATACATGGACGATATTGTTAGAGTTTAAAATGAATCTTCTGATTACTCAAAAAGACGGTGGATTGGAACCCTGATCATCAAAGACATCAGTGCACCTGTGGAATTCTTTTGTGCATCAACAGAAATTAGGTGAAATTTCATTGCATTTGATAAACGAGCAGCATACCCGATATTATGTTAGCGTTAAAAATTCATCTTCAGATTGCTCAGAAAGATGGCGGCTCCAAGCATCTAACATCAAAGGCACATTTAATGCACCTGTGGAATTCTTTTGTCTATCCATAGAAAACTGACAGCCGATTGAATAATTATAGTCAGTTGTAACTCTATCTCTCGAACCTCCTTGATGTCATGAAGACATGAACACTTCAGAGTTAACAGACTATTATACTTGTCAGCTAATTTCTTGGAAGATTCTCTCTAAATTGTTAGTGAAAGTATGTGATTCCAATATTTCGATAATAAAAAAGTGTCTGACAAGTACGGAAGCCGATGGCTTTGGAGCAATGGAGCATAATATGCATATCTGCTCCCTTGACAATGCTTGATACCAGTGTTGAACCTGCATCTACTCATCTCATTGAGTGTGTGCTCCGGAAAGTTTTCTGTGCCTCTAGCTAATCACACCTTTCTCTGCTCGTTTTGTAAGTACAAATGTACCTAAAGTAGCAGATTGTGATTGTGCTTCTTACAGCACATCTGTGGAATACAGTGTGGAGCAACTTTACTGTTGGCTAGCTCTTATGACTATTAGTAAACTCTATTAATCTCATGTTGTATATTGCTTTGGAGAGTGTTTGTATAGTTTGAACCACAATCGATTGATTTGGAGATGGCACGATAAGAAGACTTTACATGTTTATAACCCGAAGTCCTACATGCTGAGCTATGCTGTGCACACTTATGATCGATGGTGGATGGTTGGTGATTGTGTTTATCTAAAGATGCAATATGAGAATTCACTGCATTGTATTTGCGCTTTGAATGTTTTGTGTTTGGACATTTTGCCTATACATCATAAATTTATAATCACGCTAACAATAATTAGGAAAGCTGATTTAGAGTCAAAAGTCTGTCTGAGGTTTGCTTGTACATATAGGTCCTATAGCAAAATGCTCTACTGACCTTCACACTCTCATAATAGGATAAAATAAAAATGCATGTAAACATTGGTCTACAGCACCCCCTCTCTCGCCTGACAGATTTACAGTGTATGTCCAATGACCGTTTCCTTGAATGGCAAAGGTCACTACATTTCTGAAATATTGACTCCCGTTTGCAGAGGGGAGGACTAGCCATCATAAACTAAAGAACATTGCCAAAAAAAAAATGTATCAAAATTTAATTCACGCTCTTTATTATGTATATAATGTTCACTATACATGCACGATCAAAGAAAAAAAAAAACTCTTCAGTGTGATTATTATGCATGGATTATTATCCACTCATTTGTAAATATGGAAGTCCCAAATATCGGTCGAATCCAAATGAAGCAATCATACTGTCAGGTCGACCAGATAGATCAAAGCTCTTTATCTGTGGCAGCAGTATTGCAAAGAACTTAGAACGCTGAAAAGGTTAAACTAAGATTTAAAAAAAAAAAACTAAAATTACACTTGTATACATAGGCCATAATAAACATATGAAATGTCAGAAAGTCATTGTCAAATTGAATATATCATATGTGATTGATATTGATCTCCCCTGGTATGTTACTGTTTCCGCTCGCACAGACTTATTAAGCAAGCACGCAAGACATGATGTCCAGATCAGAATTTGAGGAAACTTCCATATTTCTAAATCAATTAATTGGAAAGACACTGTTTGATCAGTTTGTATCTTGTAAACGCTTTTGTCTAGATTGTTGTTTATAGAATAAGAAATTTTGGCCGGCCTTCGCCTGTTTCAATGCGGCAATCGTCTAAGAACACGGAGCGTCACATCAACGAGTAATTAGTGCGATTGATCTCCGACCTCTCTGGGAGTGTCAAAAGCACAACCGACGAGAGAGGGGCGAGTCATCACGATATGACTGGCAATTTTTTGAAAATATACTACAGGAACAAGTGTGACGAGTCTGTAAAATATATTGGACCTGAATTATATTCTTCACTGAATGAGGTTGAACGTCAAAGAAGGTCATGAAGTTTGTCATGGGATTATCTACTCGAAACGATCCTATTATATATAGATATGATATTTCTTTATTGATAAACTCGGTGTGTAATATTTGTGTTACATAATATCACCGATTTTACTGTATATTATATTATGTAATTTCCTTAAGTGCAATATTATACCGTTTTGATATGCGGGTTGTATATAATTTTATATTTCTTTAATTCCATCTTCATCAATACAAAGCTCAATCAAAAAAATAAAAGTCAATTTAGAGAAACCGAATGGCCTGTGCAAGATGGTATACTTTATTGTCTGTTTATGTCCGTCGGCATGGAAGAATGCCTGTATCATTGTCATGATACTAGTATTTCGTGGCACTACAGTTATACTTCCTCATCGATTTGTCATTAGATAGCCACTTACGTGAAAGCATGAAATACGTATGTATAGCTTCTATTTGCAAAAATTACAACTATTTTCCTTAGTGACGCGTGTGTTTTTAATTTAAAAAAGGTGAGTACAATACGCTTTGTCATCAATTTTATATGTCTGTGAAGATGTGCATCATGAGCATCTGTATACTTCAGTAGATTTCAGAGTATCAATACAAATACGAATGTATATAGGGCTCACACGGGTAAATGATTCCCCATATAAAGACGTGTGGTAAAATTCAAATTTCAAAAAATTATGTAAAATAGCTGGGAGAAATGAGGTGTTTCATCTTCACTAACCTGGATAAGTTAGTACCCTGCCATCCATCAAATTTCCAAGGCAAGTTCTTCTGCTCAAACTCTGTCAAAGGGTCCGCAAAGCCAGACTATGAGTTCTTGTCACTCAAAAATCACATATTTTCCGTACATGCGCCCAGTGAAATATAGTCCCTTCAAATTCCATGAGGAAAGCTTTCATCTTCAACCCCCCCCCCAAAAAAAGGAAGTTTGTAGAGGAATTCATATTCAATATCTGCAGCTATCCAGTTTTATGCCAAACTGCATTAATGATTTGTAATTATTTGTTTCCATTTATTTTGGTATCTTTGGTACGAATTTATGAAGGGGTCTGGGACATTCAATTTCATTTACAGGTGTGAGCCCTAAAGGGCATTGGTTAAAATTTAGCCAACATGGCGTCATTGGTACAGCTTAATTTACACTCTCGAGGAGAAAGCCTAGTGAGCTTAGACTATTTCGAAGGTACCACTTGGGGATGTATATATATATATATATATATATATATATATATATATATATATATATATATGTATATATATACATATATATATATATATATATATATATATATATATAAAACTAATGCTAAGACAAAAACATACACATAAAATGATTGTGTGTGTGTGTGTGTGTGTGTGTGTGCGCATTTGTTTTTGCTACATTACATACAAATGGAATCTTGCCCGCTATTTAAAGTTAATCACTGTGTGTCAGTAAGCTTGTAATTTTTTTTTAAAGTTATGTATGTGTGTGTGCTTGTGTGTTTATATGCAGTTCGATGAAGTTTTTGTTAACTCCTAAGGGATGTAGTTAATTTTTGGACATTCTTGTGGTATTTATACCTTGTTGAATATGTATATATATATATAAATATATATAAATACATATATATATATATATATATATATATATATATATATATTATGTTCATTTATTTATTGATTTCTCCTTTTTTCGGGGGGGGGGGGACAACAGAAATTGAAAACAAAAATGTAAAGAGGAATTCTGTAAAGGGGGAGATGCCTTTACATTTTTTTTCAGTATCTGTTGCCCCCCCCCCCCCACCCCCCCCCCCCCGAAAAAAAAAAAAAGAAGAAAAGGGCGGGGTGTGGCAGTCCTTGGCAAGTACAGTGTTCATTGAAATTAAAATAAATTTTTGATTGTTGTTGTTGTTACAAGTCCCCCCCCCCTCTTTTTTTTCTTTTTTTTTTTTTTAGAATAGCGAACCGGCCTTTGATTGTGGGTACACTAGATGGCGCTGTTCATTCAGTAGAGCCAGAGCCTTCTATTATAATAGTGAACCTGATTTGTATGTAGTGAGGAGCTCGTGCCCCCTCCCCCTTTCCCCGTCAGCGGATAAACACTTAAACCTTTTTTCATTTCTTTTTTTAAATCAATATGAACCCCCAGAATAACGGGATAATACAGTATTGGTGGAGATGAGAATTGGGCTTTTAACTTTTTTTCTTTTCTTTTTTTTTTTGCGAGATAAAAGAAAACACGTATGAATAATAATACAAGGCATATCATTTTAAGAGGAATTCAAAGTTTATTTTGATGAAAATCGGCTTTGGAATGATTGAAACATCAAAACACAAAGTCAAACAAAGCAATCGTACTAAATTGTGGGTCCCACACTTTATTAGAATCACTCTGTTTGGGATATTTCAGCCATTTCAAAACCAATTTTCATCAAATAAACGTTGAATTCCTCATGGAATTACATGCTCTTTCATATTTCATAAAAGATTTCTCATTATCTTAAAAAAAATGCTAGAAACCAGAAATTAGGTGTCTACCAAAAATATACGATTCCTTTAAGATGTAGGCCGGTAGGCCTACCGACTACTTATGGGTTGGGGTGGGGGTAAATATTACTGCACTGTATGTCTCTAGCATTTGACAATACGTCAGAATTTGTGGGGGCAAATCTATAAAATCGATTACTCAATAGGCTAAGTTTGAACCTCATCAAGTCCAGTGACGAATAAAGAAACTATCAGTATATGCAATATTGCATGTAAAAGAGTAGAATACTAGTAATATTCCTTCAACGCATGTTTCATCGTGGGGATAAAAAAAAAAATACATCGAATGCTGAAACAAACAAAAACTGATACTAGTAAACTCAGCCATATCGACATCCCTCTTGATTATTTAAGCACCTTCAAAAACACAAGACTCACATGACTAGTAGCCAGATTCGGATTCAGCGCCTTCGAAATAGGATAGGCTTATACAACCAAAAACCCCATAACCATGCAACCATACCAATCATACAACCTTCTCATTGTTTTTTTCTAGTTTACTATCAACTTGATAAGGATAAATCTTATGCGAATTTCAGTGTTTAGTTTTCCCAAATTCCTCAGCAGAAAATTTGGATTCAGCAGCCTCGAAATATTTTTAAACCATTCTTCTTCTTTTTTTCTGTTTCTCTTCATTTTTTTTTCCACGTAACGGAAATAACTCATAGGAATTTCAGGTTTTATGGAGGCTATATTGGAGGCTATCTGGAACGTCTGGATGTAAGAGTTGCACCCTCCAGATGATACTCGCATACAAATTTTAGGGTAATACCATCAAAAAGAAAAGAAAAGAATGATAGAATAAAATGGGTGGACCGTAAAAAAAAAAAAAAAAATGTTTAGCCGCAAAATTGATTTTAATTGGCTCCCACACGACAACTAGGGGACTTTGACAGAGCACACGATGATTGCAAATGTATATAAATAAAATATCTCTTTTTCTAGGCAGTTAGTTGGACTCATCTTAACAATACATTTCAGAGACAAACAAACCTTACGATTTGAAATGGGTGTATATGGAGATTATGCATATCTTCATGTTCATTTAATATCCATGACTTTTGACCTCATTTTATTATCCCGAAATGTGTGGACTGTTTCTTTCTTACGTCACTATAAACATATTCTGTCAGTTCGAAGAAAATCTGATAATCTATTGCGATTGGGAAATTAAAGGGGCCCTGAAATGCAAATGCATGTTGATTTGTGTTGATTTATGATACCTTCAACATCACCTTTGCGGTGGAACGAATATCTAGAAACATTCCATATATTTTTTAACTTCTTTTTCTTCTATTTTCTTTAGATTACTTGGGAACGCCCACAAATAAAAAAATCCTTCCAAACCAATATTGTTGAGATGACCTAATCTGTCAATCTTTGCTGAAGTACTGAAATGTTTAACAAAAGGCATTGAAATGCACCTTCCTCTTGACTCAGCATAATTTGCATGTTTCTGTCATAATGTGACTAACAAAAGACATGCAAGTGAACATGCAGGGAACATGCAAGTTATGTTGAGTCGAGGGGAAGGTGCATTTCAGTGTCTTTCGTTAAACATTTCACTACCTTAACCATGATTGACAGATGAGGTCATCTCAAGAATATTGGTTTGGAAGGATTTTTTTTTTTTTTTTTTTTTTGGTGGGCGTTCCCAAGTAATCTGAAGCAAAATAGAAGCAAAATCGTAAAAAATATATGGAATGTTTCTAGATATTGGTTTCAACACAAAAGTGGGGGATGTTGAGGGTATCATAAATCAACACAAATCAGGGCCCCTTTAAGCTTCTCTGCTTATGATGTCTTCTACGACTTCTGATCTCTGACCTTTTGCCCCAAATCCATTTTATTTTCTTTTTACTTGCATTAAGAACATAATTTAAAGGTGCGATCACACATCGCCGGTTTAGATGGCGGTTCATGGCGGTTCTCAAACCGCCGTGAACCGTGTCCCAATGATGGCGGAAAGCACTTTGACTACGTTCTCAACACGTTTTGAACACGGAGCAAACGCGGATTGACGCGGTAGTAACACGTATCGTCCCGGAAGGTGGAGGAGTCCATACCAAGCCCATGTAGTTGGATGCAATCAGAGCCCTTTCACTTGTCCTCAATGGGTTTCAACAAGGAGCGTTTTGCTTTATTAGGTATATAAACACAATTTGAGTGATGCAACAAGCAATTATCTTCAAGTTTCAACGTGACTTTTCTCTTTCTCTTTTAATTTTTAAAATATCCGTATTAACTGTCATTAAAAAGACATACATATCAAAGCAGAATCCAAAATATTTTCCAAAGTTTCCTGATCATTTGTAGGTTTATTTATCAAGTGATGTACAAGTACTTGCTTGTTTCAACATCTCTCTTTTTTTAATTCTTTCTTAATCAAGTTTTCACATAATTATTTCGCGTGTTGAATTTAAGATCTTGTTGCTTGTTTATCCATGTTTTCACAAAATTGCTCCTTCTTATCTTTCACAGCTTCTTGTGAAATATGAGCCTAGGAGAGTTCCTAAATTGTAAGGGGAATCTTTATGTGATACCCTCGATCCATTACGACAAACTAATATGGCAAACGTGGTTTATGCCGCCCCAGAACTGTGGACAGCATCCCAAGTGATAGAACATGCAAGTTCCATCAATAAGTCAAAAATGTTTTTAAATACTTAACTGTTAAAATAGTAACATAGTGATTGTAGATGATGATTTATGCAGCATGTTACTGTTTCTGAAATTACCTTTTCCTGTTTATCTTTTTGTTCCCCCTCTAAAGCGCATAGAGACCATGCCAAAGGTATTATGCGCTATATAAGAACGGTAATGATGATAATATAATAATAATATCTTTAATAACAGTCAATAAAAAGACATATTATGTACATTATACATTATCAAAGAAGCATATATAGTATTATGTGTATAGTTTCCTCTTTACTTACAGGTTCATGTAACATAATGATGGTGTTTTTTTTTTTCAAGTTTCAACATTGCTTTTCCCTCTACTCTCTTAAGTTTCAACATATCTGTATCAACATGCAGTCTTACAAAAATGGCATACATAATCACGAAAGCAGAACCCAACATATTTACATAAGTCTTCTGTGTGTAACACGTTGCTGGCCATCTTAAAAGCTGTTAAGTTTTGATTGAACTTACCTTTTAATGTAAATGATGTACTATTCAACATACCTAACAACTTTTTGAACATTAAACTTTATTTGTTACTGTATAAGTGTTAAAGAAGTAAGGAAACTGTAGCATTCAATATATTTGCCCAATCTTGCATTATGGGTTCATCTTTGCGTTTATCTCCATTTTTTATTGCTCCGCCACGAAGTGTCGCCGGAGCCATTATTCTCTTTTAAGTTCATTGTTTCTTTTCGCTTGAAAATTATGGCGGTGTTAACACGGTATTATCACGGATCTTGCGGTGCAAAGACGGAGGATGCCGTTCTTAACACGATGAACGGCGATGTGAACACGGTCCATTTCAAACCGCCTAGACCGCCACGAAAAATTAAACATGTTTAATTTTTCTGGCGGTTCCCCGCGGTTCCCGGCGGTTCTCGGGGTTCATGGCGGATGGGTGACGGATGACCACGGTTTGTGTACGGTGTAAACACGGTCTTTGGCGGAGCACGGCGATTTGCTGAACCGCCATGAACCGCCATCTAAACCGGCGATGTGTGATTGCACCTTAACCTGCAAGTTTGTCGAAAACCTGATCTTTTGTTCCTGAATCATTTTTTGAAGATGAAGCTTAATTAGGTCTATTCTTTCTCTCTATCTCTCTCTCTCTCTCTCTCTCTCTCTTGCCGTTTATAAGATCACAATGAATTTTGCTCTCTAAATGTGATTGTTCCTTCCTTTCAGTATACGAACCAAGCGTTTAAGTTGTGTGTGTGTGTGTGTGTGTGTGTGTGTGTGCATGTGAAAACCCAATCTTGAGTTCACTATCGTGCACGTTTGACGCTTGCCGTCAAAACTCCTCCAGAGTTGTCTTTAATTTCATGATAGATGTGCCCCACAAGTTCGGTAAAATTTTATCATCCGTATTATTAGTTACATGTATTGAGATATTCTTATCGGCCCCAATATTAATGGAATTATTATTTTTCTTTTTGTTGCTGCTGTTGTTGTTGTTGTTTCTTGTAACCTCTATGACCTCTCCTATTTTGTTTTTTGATCTCACGACCCAAAATCTAATTGTTTCTTTCTTGCTTCATATTACGACCACAAACTGTAAATTTCGTGAAACCACTTGCACTGCTTATCCTGAATAGCGAAGGTCTGGAAGCCAGACTAGTTACTCCGCGAAGCGCAACGTGGAGCTGGCGGTGAACGGCTGGCGGTGAACCGCGCGAACGTTCTACGTTCACCGTGAGCTCTATGGTTCGAAAAGGTCAACACGAGGTTATTGGTCGCTGGCTTATTGGTCGCTAAATTCATGGTAGCGATAGACTGCGTCTGGCCGGCTGCACGCGACGGATCCCCTCTCCAGAGCGGTGGAGAGCGATAACGTCAAAAAATAAGACTCCTCCGGACAGACGTGAAACGCGCGACACCGTTTCTACTCAGCGCTGCGCTCATCTGCATGCTGTTTACCAAAGATCGACGGGTGAATATCCCACTTTACACTGGCTCACAGAACTATATTTGCGCTCTTGTAGCAAACTAAAAATTAGAAAACTAAAACTAAAACTAAAACTAAAACTAAAACTAAAACTAGAACTTAAACTAAAAGTAGGGAAGCGTTTTGAAATTCGAAACATCAGTCATCACTAACCCCCCTTTTTTTTTTTCTAAGTGGCCGTAACTAGTGTTTAACATTTTTTTTTTTTTTTTGGGGGGGGGGGGGGTTCAGAATTAGAAAAAGTTGACCACTCCCGGGGTCCGTTTCATGAAACTATAAAGCTATCACATAAATCTTCACAGAGAAGTAAAAACCATTTCACGAAGTCTCTCGTATGGTACACAATGTATACATTTTTTTTTTTTTTTGGGGGGGGGGGGGATGGCTGCATTAGATGTGAGGATCTGACATGTACCTGTAGCACTGTGATGAAAGACTTATAGTCATGAATGTAAATTTCATGGTGATTTTGTAATAGATCCATATGACAAAAGCTTCTAGCACAACAAAAATTCCTAAAATGGAGTGCAAATATTATGTCTTCCAGGCCATCATTTGGAAAATAAGAATAGGTCTATTGTTGCTACACCTACACACATGATAAATTTTCATGCACTTAGTTACTACTTAAATCAAATGAAATGTTTGATGTTACATGATAAAGTAACAACATCTTGACTGTTTTCTATCTGCTTTTCTATTTTTGTTGCTGTAGAGTTTTATATCCAGTATTTGTCCCATTCATTGCACAGAACATAGCTAGGTAAGATTAAGCCCTTAAGATAGACCGCATACTTCAGAACCTATTTTGTAGCTATGCTTTTGCAGCAGAGTGTGTGCTTTCTTTCTAATATTTAAATAGGTTAGGAGAGTCCATCTGAATTCAGTTGTACATCATTTTAAAACTTAGAGTGTGCTCTTTCAGAAACAGGATTGGCCTTTTTTTTGTGCAAGATACTAAGAAACCACTATTGAAGTGCTACAGAGCATACCATTCTCAGAAGATTCAAAGTTCATTTGATGAAAATTAGTTTTGAAATGGTTGAGATATCCAAAAACAAAGTCAAGTATGGTAGAGCGATTCTAGTAAAAGGTTGGTTCCACCTTTTATTAGGATTGCTTTATTTTGGATATCTCGGCTATTTCAAAACCAATTTTTGTCAAATAAACATTGAATTCTTCTTGGAATTAATGCTCTTTCATATTTCATAAGAGGTTTCTCATTATATCACCCCCAAAAAAGCGAAGAAATGATAAAAATCTGAAACCAGGTCTCAACCAAAACTATGAAATCCATGTTCGGTGACTTTCTGTTGATGTTGTGATACAGAGTCACAATTGCAGTGTTAGAAGCTACAATCATATTGCAGTCCGACTGCTGAACTTCACTGAGTTTTGTCATAGATGAGTCCATAAGTGATGGCATAAGTGCTTTGCCAGTTACATGTATTAACCAAACTAGAAATGAGACAAATTCCCCTTCAAAAGAAAAAGCAAAAACACTACAATACAAAACAATGCAAACGATTCAATAAAAAGCAAATGTGTGCGAGTGAAAAAAGGTCAAAGATCAAGTGAAAGTGCTGAACTTACTTCTTTCTCCATATCTCGGAAGTGGCTCAAGTTATCTTGAGACTTATGTATGTTTTGCCTGACAGTGATTCTCTTATAAATCTTAGGGTCAAAGGCCAGATGAAAATGATAACAATTTACTGTTCAATACAGAAATTGCACTTTTTTCTCTATGCCTTGAAAATTACTCAACGCATAAACTTATGAAAGGGTCAAAGTCAAGTTAAAGTTCTTAAATCCCCAAATACATGCTCTCCTATTCATCCAATTAAACATAGGTCAAGGAAGGTGAACATTCAACACAACACATTTGTGACAAACATGTCATTTTAAATATTTTGCCAATTTTGTGAAAATGTAATCACACATTGTCCACATGAACTATAGACCTATTAGGAGAATCATGCATTATGGCGGAGGCATACCGGTCGCCATAGCGACATTTCTAGTTGTTATTATTTCCAGGCACGTGACGGCAATCTTTATGTAAACGAGTTAGAAATTATGTCTGTGCGGGCAATTATTAGTTGATCAGAAAGACAGAATTAAGCACAGCTTATAATGTAGAAATGAAGTAGAATGTGATACCAGAAAATACTGTGAGTGATAATATTTTCACAAGGACTCTTACCAGTATCACCAATGTGGTTATGATAATTGTGCTGTGATTATGATGATATTGAGTAATGAAAAACATGTTTTCAAGATCAGATTTTCTAATGCGTCAGGCAACCAGAATATGAAATTTTGACAGCAACAACAGTTCCTGTTCCAATAGTTTGTGCAGTTACATAATCTGTCACATGAAATGTAGTTAAATTGTGAGGAATTTATATTAATGAGTATGAAATTGATAGCAGTGAATGAATTAAATAATTGAAACATTCTTGGCGTATGTCTTTCTGCCTCCTTCAATGAAATGTTTTCCTATTGTGCCAATTAATGAGTGAAATTAAATCCAAGTACGAAACAAAGAATAGGCTGCAGAAATTAGAACTATCATTGTGATTTTTACCCCCACCTCCAACTGAGGGAGTTCGTTCAACCAGCACTAACATGATATGGTTTTATTAAAAAAAAAAAAAAGCTGTACCATGGCAATGTACTGTTCAACGTTGAATAAAGTTGTGTTTTGTTAATTCAAAAAATGTGTTTGTCACATGTGTCATATATATATCGCAAGTCAGGTGCTCAAAAACTGAGTGAATTAGATGAATAAACTGGTGAGTCCCATGATTTTCAGACATTATGTTACCATGGCAACACACTGTTCAGTATTAACGAAAGATGAATTCACACAAGTACATAGTATAACTTTCACATGTTTCAAATTTCAAGTCAAATGCTCAAAAGCCGAGGAAGTTAGCTGAATTCACAATATTTTTGAATGATTTTCATACAAAATAATCTGTTACCATGGCAACACGTTGTGTGGCAAAGAACAAAGAAGAAATTTGCACATCAGTCTATGTACTTTAGTAGTCTCATGTGCCAGATTTCAAGTAAAATGCTCAAATACTGAAGGAGTAAACTGCATCCACACCTTTTTTATGCCTCCGCCACGAAGTGGTGCCGGAGGCATTATGTTTTCGGGTTGTCCGTCCGTCCGTACGTCCGTACGTCCGTACGTACGTCCGTACGTACGTCCGTCCGCATTCGTTTACGCGATAACTTGAGTAATATTGACTGGAATTTTACCAAACTTGGTCCAAGTATAAAGTATGATGGGGCAATTAATTGATTAGATTTTGGGTGAAATCGGCCAAAGGTCAAAGGTCAAAGGTCAAGGTCAAATCATTAAATTGTATCTGTTTACGCGATAACTCAAGACTGGATTCAGCAAATTTCACCAAAATTTGTCTGAGGATGATGTATGATGGGACAATTACTTGATTAAGTTTTGAGTGAAATTGGACAGAGGTCAAAGGTCAAAGATCAAGGTCAAATCCTAAAATTTATCTGTTTACGTGATAACTCTAAACTGGATGAAGCAGCTTTCACCAAACTTGGTCCAAGGATGATGTATGATGGGGCAATTAGTTGAGTAGATTTTAGTGACATTGGCAAGAGGTCAAAGGTCATAAGGTCAAGGTCAAATGCTAAAAACGTTGCTATTTCCCCCATATCCATGCAATGCCCGAAGGTATTATCTTGAAACTTATTGTAGACATGTACTACTGCATAAAGATTCTCCAGAGAGAGTTTCATGTCATAAGGTCAAAGGTCAAAAGGTCAAAGGTTAGGTGAATACATGTATGTTACAATTTCACTTTTCTTGCAAATGGTTCAATGTATCTTCATGGAACTTGGTACATACACATGTACTGACTGGCAGGGATTTTCTAGGGAATGGGTCACTAGTCAGGGGGTCAAAGGTCAAGGTCAACTCCTCAAAATTTTACTATTTCCCTCATATACTAGTATATGCAATGCTTACATTATTATTTTTAAAACTAAAACTTGATATATACATGTATTCCCTAATGGAGATTCTCTGAGAAATTTCCAGCCAGAAGGTCAAAGGTTAAGGGTCAAAGGTCAGGTTTAAATGCAAATATATATATATTTTATACTGTAATTACACTCTTTCTTCATACCTTGAAAATTACTCAATGCATAAACTTATAAAAGGGTAGGTCAGAAGTCAAGTAAAAGTTCTCAATTCCCCAAATACAGGTACCTGCACTCTTAGACAATTATAGCAAACCTAGTTCAAGGAAAGTGAACATTCACGATATTTCTGACAAACCTGTCATTTCAATATTTTGTCAGTTTTGTGAAACTGTCATAACACATTGTGAAGACATTGTACCATACACCTATTGGGAGAATCATGCATTATGGCGGAGGCATCAGTCGCCATAGCGACATTTCTAGTTTATTATATTCATTAAAAATGCTGTTACCATGGCAACACAATGTTCCATATCTGTAATACGAAAGATGAAGTTTGCAAAACTACCTATCATAGTGGTCACATGTCCTAAATTTCAAGCAAAATGCTCAAAAGCTGAGGGATAGCTGAATCTACAATATTTTTGTATGATTTTCATTCAAAGTCTGCTGTTACCATCGCATTGTTCAACAATGGCAAAAGATGAAGTTTGCACATCTACGCACTATGACCATCACATATGTGCCGAATTTCAAGTCATATGCTCAAAGATTGACGAATTTAGCTAATTCGCAATTTTTGTATGCTTTTAAGTGAAAAAATGTTGTTACCACGGCAACGCATTGTTCAACATCAACATGAGATTAGTTTTGCACATTTACATACTGTAATGGTCATGTGCCAAAATTTAGGTTAAGTGTTAAAATAAAACTAAGGAAGTTAGGTCAATTCACATATTTATTTATTTGATTGGTATAGAAAAACTGTTGTTGCCATGGCAACAGATTTTTTTTTTCACACCACACACCCATGCAAAAGAAATGTTTTGCACAAGTACTGTAAAAGTGGAAATTTTCGCGCAACTAGAAAATAGCGCGAAAATAAAAGCACGCGAATATTTTTGCTTGCCATATGTTCCTGTGCGTGATGTCTTGATTCCGCGGATATAAAAACACGCGAAACTCTTCTTACCCGGCCAAGCGCGAAAAATTAGTCGCGCGAAAATATCCACTTTTACAGTACACATTACATTGATGTGATTCTATGTTGAATTTCAACTACATTGCTTTAAAACTGAGGGTAGTAGTTCAATCCACAACAATTTGTGTTATTTTTATGAAAATTTGTCGTTGCCATGGCAACGCATTATATGCGATATTAACGAAAAAGATGTCTTGCACATCTGCCTTTGGCAGTGGTCACACATGCCAAATTTGGGGTCAATTACTCCAAAAATGAGAAAATTTTGATACAATGACTCTCTCAAAAAGCTATCACATAAACTTAGGAGTGCTCCTGACCACTCCTAGCTTAAATATTATGTGATAGCTTTGCCAAGTTAGGAGAGACTTTATGTGCTAGCTTTGTTCATGAAATGGTTTCTAGAAAAAGTCTCTCCTAAGTCTGAGTTTATGTGATAGCTTTATGTGATAGCTTTTTCATGAAACGGTTTTTAGCAAAATCTCTCCTAAGTGTGACTTAGGAGAGAGAAAGTCTCTCTTAAGACTTTCATGAAACGGACCCCCGGGTCTATCGAATCAGCTAACAAGAAGAAAATACAAAACAAAGCAAAAACAACAAAAAACAACAACAACAACAACAACAACAACAAAAGTTTGAAAGTTTGAGGAAAATCGGATAACCGATGCAAAAGTTATGAATTTTCGTGATGGAACTGCTGGAGAGATTATTGGAGGTTATGACGTCATATGTGGGGACAACAATTGAAAGAAAATAGGAAGAGAATTCTACAAAAAAATTCACCTTTTCTAGCGTAATGAAAGAGCACTTGACTAACTGCTTCCAAAGAGCAGGGGAAGAATTGCTACCTTTGGTAGTATCAAGTTGCTGGAATGTGTAATTTTTCACCAAATTTTTGTTGAAATTTTAGAAATGGCTTCTATACAAACGAAGATGCTTGTAAAATTACGTCTGTAGAACTTTTTATACAACTTGTTTTGTTTGGTTTAGCTTACAGGCCTTCAAACCGATAGGAAAGCTATAGACGAACTACACAGGGGCCGCGGGATCTAGGAATTCCGTAAAGGGGAGGGGGGGGGGGGCGAAAATTACTTGTGGTGCCACTTCCTTCCGGGTTTCATCGGCTGACAAGTACTAAAAGGGGGAGGCTTAAGCGCAATCTTATGGTACCACTGCAATGATGATAATAATAATAATAATAAAGAAATGAGTGGGGGGGGGGGGCGCACGCGCCGCCCTTCATTTTTCTGTTTATTTCTTTTATTTTGATAAAAAAATGAAAGGGGAGCACGCGCCCGGTGCGCCCCTGCTGGATCCGCCAGTGAACTAGAAAACAGTTGATAATTTAGCAGAGTGACAGGCTGATGTAACCACAGCAACACAATTAATGACACCAGTTCTCTTTTACAACACTAACAAAACAAACAATGAGCTACAAGATGTTAGCAAAGGCCCCTATTCCACTTCGGTAAGAATAAAAGTCTGAAGAAGATCTTTATTGTGAGCATTGGTAAACTTTTTACACAATCGAGGAAACAGAGGGGGAAAAGTCTGAATTACCTTCTTCCTTATTAAAGTCCTTCCGTCATACCACGCCTGCTTGTATAAACGTTTTAACAATTAATCAATAACACACAGAAATAACGTTTGAGTACCGAGAAACACATAGGCACCTACATCACAAAGTTGAGCAATGGCTGTCAGGTGAGGGAACAATAGGGAAACACAGTATAGAAAGGAATATCAATACCAATCAATGGACCTATATCGTTCATACAAGACACTTCAAATGAATATGAAATGTAATAAATTTAACGTTCAAGAGCTGTAATGGGCTATCCTTGCGAATGTATCCTGACCAGTGGCTATACAGACGATGGAGCTTTCTATGTGAGAGCAGATGATTGTTATAGGACTATAAAGTGCCTCTTTAAGGACATATATTTAAAGTTACCTTTGTTGCTTGCAAAATTGAAACCAAGGTTAACCAAGGTATACATTTTATTACTATCCCATCGAGGATATAGGCGACATGGAGACCCACGGAACCTATTATAGGATAATACAAAATAGAAATATCGCACCTTATATTTCCAATATTGACATGTGTCATAATATCATAAGCTCTACAGATTACATGGATTACACAAAATAGATAGGTTTACGTGTCTCTAGGCGGACTTACTCGTAATGATAACAAAACCCAGTTTGTAAAGATTCAGTATGCTTTTGTCTGTTTGTATGTTTCATTTCTCATCTGAAAAAATGGCTGAACAGCCTATAACTGAGCTGCACTAGCTGCTCTTCCATAGGGTCCAGTTGGATGTGATCCGAGGCGGAACTCCCTGAAATCCACGGGTTATATTATGCACCCTGCTCTTTGCGATGAATGACTGAAGCAAGATCTTTCACAGTTGCATGATCGTCTCACGTCCGTATTCTCTGCGAACAAAGCAGAACGTATTCTGTAATGTCCTATAAAGATGGGTAGGATTTACATTTATTACGTTGTATATAGAAAAATGTCAGTTCAGATAAATACATTGTGTAGTCTATATTAGACTGATTAAAATAAACATTTCGTGATGGAAGTGATAAATTTCCAATATGTAAACTATCTTGATTTTTTTGGGGGGCAAGGTTTGATGTGATGCTATTTATCTTTATCTTTTATATATCACTATCTTTTGAGCAAAATGCATGACGCTCTGGCAAATTGAAACAATTACCGGCGATTTGTCACCATATATTAGATGTCGGTCGAAAACACACACTCAGGGATTTAAAACAGAATTTAAAACAGATTTGATATTAAGAATATGGTAGTAAAAAAAATTAGTCATTTGCGCCTATAGGTCTATACAAAAACTTTGCTTCTCATCTCCAATAATATCAATTTTGATTAATAAAATAATGTGCAGTGGCGGGTCCAGAGGGGGCGCACCGGGCGCGGTGTTAAAACAAAAGAAATATTCAAAGAAAAAAAAAATTAGGAGGGGGCGTGCGCTCCCTTTAATTTTGTAAAGGCGCCTCCCCTTTATGGAATTCCTTCATCCGCCCCTGATGCGGTTCTATAAACAATGAAAAACAACAATCACTAGCTGTATCAAACTCACGATCAATTATTCAAGACTGAAAATGTGCTGATATGCGACGACACGTACAACATATAGCTATGTCGCAAGGCAGGCTAGTATTTTGTCTCGGATATAATTATTATCACCAATGGAAGAAAGTTTGTTCGGCTCAGGATAATATTTAAGCATTATACTATTTTCACTCCAACGAGAGAAAACTTTTCACTGGTTTTGAATCAAGGTTTCCAGTGTTCGACTGCTTTATTAAGCATTTCTGTGCCTATGAGTCAATGTGCACAAAGTCTAAATACATAATTCATGTGGACAGGAAATTAATATGGCACATTTGGGGTTAATAGCATAAACAATTGTTTTGATTTCGTGACAGACACCAATGTTTTCCAAGAAACTGCGAGCATGCTAAGTACATAAATCAGCAGAGCAATCTCCTCATTGAGTGTCGAAATGTACTCCGTGATGAGTGTGGACGCGACATCACCAGTAAATCATCACAAGGGAGAAAGGGCAGAGATGATATCGAGTTTCACGTTGTTTGAACGGGAAGACATAAGCATGAAACCGTAAGCTGTAGCTTGGCAGACATAAGGGCCGCGGGTGCACGTCACGAGACCGACACCCACGAGTCATGTACAGCCCATGAGTCATACAGCTCACAAGTCATGCAGCCCATGACCCTGATAGCAGAGACACGTCAGAATGACGTCTATTTCACGTCAGCGCTGTTGTCAGAAAAACGTCGTAAACTGTCGATAAAAATACGTTATTTTGCTCAAATGGAAGACGTAAAAAAGACGTCATACTTAGACGTCAGAAAGGCGTCTTTGTACGACTACCTAGACGTCAGACAGACGTCACAAATAATCTGGTGAAAAATAAGGAAGTTATGACATTTTGAAGTTTCGCTAATTTTTTCAGGAAACAGTTTTTGAACGGTCAATAAGAATATGCCAAATGGCAAAGTGAGCATGATCCCCTCACAACTTGCCATTAGTTTGTGCATGAAATTTTGATATTTACCATTTTTCATTCAAACGCAGTTATGCCCGAGGCTCAAATCATAATATATCTAACTTATCACTATATTCTGAAGTTATTCAACCACGTATAACACCATGTTTCAGACATCAATGACAGAAACATTTAATTAATTAATTTTTTTTTTTTGTACACGATCAATGGAAAATTGTGAGGTTATGACATGGTTAGCTCACTCATTTGCATATTCATATCCACTATATATACAAGAACTGTTTTGCAGAACTTAGCAAAACTTCAAAATGTCATAACTTCCTTATTTTTCATCCGATTTCAGTCAAATTTGTACGGTTGAACTCGTAAGATTTTACTTTTTTTTTTAATTGGACTAATTTATATTTGGACCGGCTTTTCCCCTTTAACACTTCCAATTAATTAACCGAAATATTTTCAAGGCAGTGCAAAAACAAACAAACAAACAAACAAACAAACGGACAAACCTCTTCACACAATAGGAAGTAAAGGCATTTTAGAAAGTGAAAATCATTATTCCCTTGCTTGAGAGAAAACAAGAGTGTTATTGACCGTAATTGGCAGGAATTGTCATGATTGTGGGTAAAAATGTCTAAGCCAATACGTATAAGAAGTCGAACAATGGGGAGCATAAAAGTTCCAATTGCGTCACGTCATAATAGGGTATACAAGAGTAATAGTTGCAAAGGAACGCATCGTATCAATTAACTACAACCTTGAAAATTGTTTTTCTGTATGGTAAAGAACAACGGTTCCGAGTTTCATGCTTTTGATCATTAACTGAGCAGTTCTATCCTGACTTTGAATGTTTAAGAGGTTTTATAGCTATTGGTGCCTGGAATCCTTTTACATCGCAATCATCGATGCAGTTCTCTGTCCGTGCTTGATGGAGTACTTTTAGTTTCATAATACACTCACTCAGTCGGGGAGTGGTGTTTAGTATTTGAGCAGTCTCATCACGTGCACTCGCAGGTCTAGGTTTACACAGTCATTAATGAATGTAGTATCTATTAACTTTTCTTTTCAGCAGCATGTTTAAGTCTACACTAGTCACACAGTGTTGGCACTTGGCGAACAACCTTGAAATCCTGGTCTGGAATATTTTGTCAAATCGCAGTCAGCCATCAATTTTCGGCTAATAGGCGATCGGTATACAGAACATTGCTTTCATTGAACAAAGTATGGCTTCGTTTGTGTGGTTAATCGCTTATTTACTTTTCTATGGACCATTGCCGACTTTCTCGGCTCGGAGTCACACAACGTGTACGTATTTCTTTCTTGTTTTTATATATTGCATATCTTTCATCTGTACTCTGACACACACACACACACACATATAATATATATATATATATATATATATATATATATATATATATATATATATATATATATTAATTTCATTTTATCTCATCCTTTTTTTAGGCCATTGGGTTTTATCTTTTTGGTTCCAGTATTGGATGGCAACTAAGTGACAAAAATAAATGTTATAGAATAACATTTCGCACTCATTTTCCTAACTAATATGTCTGTTAAACTGAGAGAGACAAGTTCTAATTGAACCTTCTAAAATTCCTAGTATAGAGAAGGCAACAAGGTGAATTTTTTCTTTGATTGGTGTTTTACATTATTAAAACATGAATGTTTACTACTTACTTTTGTCGTTCTCATTAATCTCAATAGGCGTTTTCACATCAGCCCGATAAAAATCCAAGCTCGAAATATTTTCCGCGATCGCGAATTAGAGCGCAATTTAATTTCTTATTCACATCAGCCCGAAGAAGGGGTAGCCCGAATAGTTAACAATTTTGAAATAGCTAATTCGACAACTGAGTATGTGCAAACAGCATCAGTAATGTGTGTGCCCTCTCAAAAATTTCTCATGATTTGTGTGCAGTTTGCCTCGATCGATCGGGTCACACACGCTAGGCATGATGGGATTCATCGCGCTAATTTCTCGAGTCGTTTTCACATTATCCCGCTATTTCAGAAATTTCCCGAGTTGGAGTCGAGAAATTTTCTCGATCAGAGCGATACAATTAGCGCGTTAATTTGTGTTCACATTATCAAATAGCGCGCTATTTCGCTATCGGGAAAATTTCCCAAGTCAGAAAATAGCGCGCTATTTCGAAACATCGGGCTGATGTGAAAACGCCTAATCATTCTCTCGCAGATTTCATTCTCAACTGTCAGGAGAAACCACAAGAACACGAGATATGTTGTGATCGTACATCATGTGTTCCCAGAGGAGACAGCTGGGTTGTGAAGGCACCTCGCGGGCGACGAATTCTGTCCGACCTTATATCTATCAACAACGCAGTGATGGCATTCGACTTAATAGATGAAATATCGAACAAAACGTTTTGGATTCATATTGTGAATCACACAATGTCTTTCCCTTTTCTGTCACTGGCTCATCAGACGAAGGTGTATATAAAATGGACCCACAGTATAAACTACCCGGTGAAATTCAAAATGAACCTGAAGTGTTACGAGGGTAAGTGTTATAGGTCAGACAATATTATTCAGCACTTTCCATGTTCTCCATGCTGTTGCAAATTTTTATATCTTATTTTAGCTTTGGTAAGGGGGGGGGGGGAGGGGGAGAGAGAGAGCACGTTAAGTAGAAAGCTGAAATGTTTTACCATGTACATGTATTACAATATCTCTCGATTTCGAATACAGTATGTCACGTGGTTTTGCACAATGTAATGAAATATTTTAGTTCAGTAAGATTACTACCTTTGGGAACTATACATACCATTTTCATTATCATTATTTCATTTCTGAATAAGAACTAATTCTCCGTATGGATCCTTAAGTGGATGTGAGAAATGACAACTTACAGATAATGTGTATTATGTATTGCAGATAATTCAATGCAAACACAATGGGTGGTGAAACGAATTTCCTTTGTGCGACGAGGAAAAAAAAAAGTCTGACATGAACCATACTATCTGGTGGCATGCGCGATTTCCCAGTCTCTCTACCTCTACCGTTTTCTTTGAATAAACATGCACATGTCTGTGAAGTATTCCAGTGATCCCTGGAAATGAAAATTATTGTATCTCAAAACTGCATTTATAGTTACTTTGAGATAATTTCACACCCCCAAAGGAAAACCTACTCGACTACCATTAGGCGCCGTCGATTGGGATTCCTCGGTTTAAAATCCACGCAATCATTGATTGGGCCGACGGAACGGGGGGCGGAGCTCCCCCTACTTTTTTGTGCACCCGTTATAGGAACACGGGTGTCACCACTTTCGGCCCCACTTTTTTTTTTCTAGAAAAAAACTCGAAAAAATAGAATGGAACCTTTGAGCGCGGTAAGGCGTTTGTTTTTTATGCTGAAGACCCCTCCCCCCATTTTAAATTTTTTTTAATTTAATTTTATTTATTTATTTGTTTGGTTTTTTTTGTTGCTTTTTTAACCAGCTGATGAAACCCGGAAGTGCCACCCACTCTAAACAACGTGGCGCCGGCCATGACGAGTAATAATACGCGTTTCAAAACGGCTTTACGTTCATACTTCGTAGAAATAGGCCTACGTCTATAAGGCTCATGAAAACGCCTTTGAAATCGCCTTTTATTCGCATTTCAAATCGGCATTTTATAACACAAAATGCACAGGCCTATTTCATGGATCAATGAGAATTGGATGCTCTCATTTAACTCTGGAACATTCTAAACCCACTCACTGCGCTCGTCAGTGCTGGTGGGTTTAAATAGTTCCAAAGTTAAACTCGCGCGTTCCAATTCTCACCGAGCCACTCTAGCTGTCCTGTGCATCATTTACACATCATTAAGCAGAACCTCAGCAACCTACCTATAATCTCCACCATTGACAGATTGTGCCTGAGATCCACTTTATATTGCATTTCAACCTCGTGTATTATGACATGGATATGTAGGTATACCAAGAAAACCTACGGAACGATTCAGTGACAAATTCGTTATCCTATAGTACGTCTTCATGAAGTCTAAGCAAAGAAAGTGTGCAAACTCTTTTCATTTACATATTTGCTAGGAATATCACCGTTGAAGCTTGTAGACGGACCCTCTCCCCTGGAAGGATTAGTGGTCCTCGGACCGGACAGATATATCTGTTGGGATGGATTTACCAAAGGAGCTGCTGACTTGATCTGCAGACATCTTGGCTTCAAAATAGCAGATGAATACTTTTCACAAAATTTGTCAAGTACAGCATTAGAGAACAGGACTCAACGGTTATCATGCCCATCATTCCTCGGTAATTACAATTGTGTGCATGACGATTGAATTTATATTCACAATAACGCGTGTGATATTTCAATATTTGTTTTACTTTCTTTCCTGTGATGGTGAATACAAAGGAAATGCAAGAGATTTCCTGGATGAGACATTTTGTGTAAATGTTTTGTCTTTCAAAGAAAACTGTCGTTTTCATGAATGGTCTTATCCACAAATTCCTAATTTCTCTTAATAAAGTTCAAAAATTTGCTAAGTATATATCTAATGTTTGATGTGTGATGTGAGCAACCGTTATTTACCATGATGTCATGGTATAGATTGATTATATGTCTTAGCCATTTGTAAAATGATTTCCATAATATTCCTGCACAGGTTCTTGGTATACAAGTGCAGTAGAGTGTACACCAATAGGATCTGAATGTTCTCGAGCTGTAAAACTCAGATGCCGAGGTGAGGACAAATATACAAGATGAAAAAAAGTCTGAATATGTTACTGTATACATAATTCGAACTATAATTGAGGTTAAAAGCTGAAAGGTTGTATAGACAGATAAGCCAACAAAACCGCGAAGTTACCAACTGTAAGGACATTTGCCTAAAAAAAACCCCAACAACTTGATATTCAATATATAAAAACCAATGTTTGATTGTTTTCGTAAATTCCTGTCCAAATTCAAAAGTCTGACAATGTTTCAAATTCGATGAAGAATGTTGCTGCCGTGTGTCGTGAATTTACTGACAGTGAGAAACTGCGTTTTGACTTCAACTTGATTTTCCTGCAAATTACATAAATCCGATTTCAGACTTCCTTCCCGTTTTGTGATAGGTTTTACGGGAATAAAGTGGGGCAAAGAATTACTTTACAGAAAGCTTGTACTTCTGATTCCATTGTGCATGATGTGTTCATGCTGAGAGAGTACATTTTGATAATTATTATGAAGGTAGGACTTCGTTTCAAAATGTGTAAGAAAATGTGTTGATTTTTTTTGTTACTATTAGAGACGTGATATAGAGAGATCGTAATTACTTATTTTAGAGCGAAAAATGTAACCATACTAACTTGTCATATAAATATTCTAGACGAAACTTATAACATCATGATTTCATCATCACTTTCTGTATTTGCGTAGAACCTGGATTTCTTGGGTGCTATCATGGCGACGAATCAATGCTTCAATATTTGTCTGTCTCTGGTCTTAATGTTCACTCCGACGAAGATTGTGTGTCTGCCTGCAGAAGAAAACATGAAAGCAATGACAACTTTTTCGCCGTTGTTCGTCGTCGGGTGTGCAGATGTTTCCGGTATGAAGATTTCGTCAACCTCTCTTCTGCCGTCAGCTATTTTCGCTGTAGGACATCTCAAAGCAATCAAGAGCTTGAATATCACGTATTCAACAGTGAGTACCAGAATTGGATGCCGAAATGCTTCCATATTACTGTGAGTGTAAGAAAAAGGTCAAACATTACAGAAAGTTTAGTGATGATGTAATCACTTTTCTTGTTCTTCTCAATTTCTGCAATCTTTTTTTTTTGTTGTTTAAAACAGACTTATTCACAATTAATTATACTGTCATTTATATTCAGAACTTTAGCATTCGATACAGGGCCGGCGGAACAGGGGGGGGGGGGGGAGGGCAGAGGGGCTCGGGACTCCATGCTTTTTTGCACCCTTACACATGGGAATACAAAGGGTGTCACCACTTTGGCTCCCCCCCCCCCACTTTTTTGTACTTTTTTTTTTTTTGCTTTTCAGCTGAAGAAACCCGGAAGTGCAGTGAAGTGGAGTAAGATGCGTCGATGACTTTTCCCCCCTTTTTTTTTTGCTTGCTTGCTTGTTAGCTCATGAAACCCGGAAGTGCCCCGCCCCCACTTTTGAAAACGTGACGTCAGCCATGCCGTATTCTAAATTAAATGGAAGCATGCATTGCCATCTTATCATCACACTTTATATAATGTCTGAAGAGATCCTTGTCATTCGATTGGTCATTAACAGACAATTATCATTCGTCACATTTCACTATGACGTCAAAACCGTGAAATTTTGGATCCATACGATTTGCTCCATTGCACGCTCGCTGAGAGCCCGGCACACTCCACGTGTTAAACGCGCTTGTGTTTGCAGTGTGTGTATCAAAGATGGCGTAAAGCGCTCAATGAGCACTCTCGCGATCTCAGATTCTCTCTTGTTTCTAAATCAATAAAACATCAAATGCCAAGGATCTATTTCAGGCGTTATATAAAACAAATAATAAATGTTTTTCATTCGTGCGATGGACAGAATATTTCATTCGGTGAAATATTTGATCCATTCAACGATGCGCAGCCGAGTTGAATGGATCATTTCATGTTTCACCTCATGAAACATTCTGTCCATTGCACTCATATTAAACATTCATTATGTGTATGATACGTCTACACAAAATCCCAGCCATCACTTAATATTCATAATTTTAGACAATGTTAGAAATTTTGATAATTTATTGTAGTTTATTAAGGCGACGACTGACTTGAATATGCATTGAGACGATTTAACCAAGCACATTTTGTGTTTTAATGAAATGTTAGTTCGTAAGCATGATTATGTGTGAAGTCTCATAGCTTATCATATATTATTTGCGATTGAACATTAATATCCCAGCCCTTTTACTGTCATAGTGCAAAAGAATCATACATTGCTCTAAGATATACACACACGTTATGCACATCAGTAAATTGGTACGCATCTTAGGATAATTTTGTATGTAGTTCAAGATATATCTCTTCTCTTCTTTTCGCCTTCTTTGATAGTTTCAGTTGGGTTTTGCGATCACCCCGGCCGTGTGCCTAATGGTTTTTGGGACACCAATATAACGAACCTAGGGTCCAAGTTAACTCTCATCTGTGACGAAGGTTTCGTCATCAATGGCGGAGCGACTCTGCAGTGTGTTGTACCCCCCGGATGGTCGACTTACTTCCCGGTTTGGAACGCGTCAGTCCCAACTTGCCGGGCTGTCGAAATAGAAACAAATGGTTTGTCGATGAAGTTTGTCTTACAGTTATCTTATAATCTAAACACGAACGGAATTTTATTTAGGCATGGAAGTATAATGAAAGAAAGTACACTATATGTAATCGGCTTGTCTTGCCTAAGTCAAAATTGTTTCACGTCCCCAGCCCGTGGTATACTTGACTCTATTGTCTGTTATGCCTTTTTAGATATGTGGACCAAGCATCATGGGAGACGTTTATTCGGTTTCAAGCTGTTACCTTATTGTTACAATAGTAGGGCAGAGATATGTAGCAAAAATTGGTCGAGATGCTCACATCCGGCGGAAAGTATGAAATTTTATGGGTATTTTGGGGCGCTGATTTAAAAAAAATTGTCGGATCCAAGAGATCTGACCATGGGATCGGCCGCCATTTTGAATTCCAATATGGCCGCCATCACAAAACAAATGTAAAGATCACTATCTTCAGTTCTGAATGACCTGTGGCACCAAAATTTGGTACACAGGAGCGTTTTGACATAATGAATTCGATGACAGATTAATTTGAAGTGTCTGACAAACATCGAATGGCCGCTGTTTTGAATTCAAATATGGCCGCCTCGACGAAATGTTCAAAATCCCTTTCTCGAGTTCTAAGTGGTGAGTGACGCTGAAATTAGGTGCAAATAAGTATTTTAACACACTGAGTTAAAAAATGGACAAGTGTGATAAGTCTGACAAAATCAGTGACCGCTATATGAATTCCGATATGGCTGCGAAGACAATCATCACGACTAACATTCCCGGGCATGCCAAAAAGTGCAGCAAAAATGAAGCATATAATGCACATTTCACTGACGTCACAATGTAAATACAGCAGCGCGCGCTCAATCAGGGCCCTGTTTCATAAAGCTGTTCGTAAAGTTACGAACAACTTACGAGCGACTGGTGATCAGATCTTGTGCTGAATTATTGAAATTCTGATAGGTATAGCACATCAGAACTGATCACCAGTCGCTCGTAAGTTGTTCGTAACTTCACGAACAGCTTTATGAAACAGGGCCCTGGTAGTCTAATTTACAACCAGAGATAGAAATTTTCAACACTCCAACATGGCAACTATGTAGGAAATTCAAATTGGCTGCCGTGCAGCTTGTCAGATATATCAAATAAGTCTGTTATTGAAGTCATCATATCACCACGCTTTTAAGTACCAAATTTCAATGGCTTATGTCATTCAGAACTGAAGATAGGTATTTTTGACGGCGGCCATTTTGGAATTCAAAATGGAGGCCGACCCCGTGGCCAGATTTCTTGGATCCGGCAATTTTTGAAATCAGCGCCCCAAATACCTCTATATACAAAATTTCATACTTTCCACCGGATGTGAGCATCTTTTTCACATAATCTGCCCCACTACAACAGTTCACGACCGAAATGAGAAGCATTCACAAATATTCCAAAACCGTTTGTACAAAAGTGGCTTTATAAATGTAATCTCACTTTAAATGTGAGAAAAAATAACAGCGGAAGGACAAATTTCGAGTAAGGCATTTATTGCCAAAATGCACCACAGCGAAACATTATTCGGCATAAGGCTGATGTACATCATGGATTATAATACGCAGATAATTATGTTTGACTAGTCTTTCCCGAACTTTTACCATAAAGCAATTGCCATCAAACCATGTAAGCTGCATGTGGCACTACTACCACATTCCCAGTCGGTATAGTCCCATTTCTGAGTTATCATTTTCATTTGTCAAGTTTTACATTACACTATCATACGTTTATACTTGTGCAAAGTGTGTTTGTGTGTATGTATTTTTTTTTCTAAACAGACGATGAGTGGCAAGATATCAACGTATAAGCACGATTCCAATACACACAACAGACTGCATTTCCTGTGGAGAGCATAAAAAATTATGCTATGTATAAACTGAATGCCTCTTACCGCTGTAATTCTAATTCTGGATGATGATTTACGAACTGCGACGCCTTAACCCTATTAAGCCCAAGCTATTTTGACCCTTCTCAGGCCCAAGGGGGGGGGGGGGGGGGGGGGGCACATTGTGCCCCCCCTATATAACTTTGTTATTGTTTGATGTTTCATCGTCATATTTGGCACATGGGTAGAGCAACTCATACTCTACATGACCGCATACATGAAATTTTTCAAGGTCACCCATAGAGGGCGCTATTAACCAAAATATAAAGAAATACATAGGAAATATGCTAAAAACATGGTTTTTCTGTATAATTTCTTTATCCCCAGTATATATGTCTTATCATAGACCAATATTTTCATATTTGCCACAAATGATGTGCAAGTCAAAGCTCATTATTTGTTACGGTTGAAATTTCTCAAGGTCACCACATGGGGGTGCTATTCATAACAAAATAAAGAAATACATTATGAGACCTGTGATGTATTGTTTGGGATAGGTACATGCATAGTAATCATATTTCATATTTCCATAATATTGGAATTTTAAGTTTGCAGATCGATAATGTGATAAACAAATGATATTAGAGGTATAACTTGGGTGAAGGAATCAAAATGACACAAAATAGAACGGCAATCTTTGGAAAATACTGTTATTTTCAAGTATCTCTATTATATCTATCGTTTTATGCCGTTGGCACAGAAAAACAAAGGAAATAATAGGAAAAACATTTCAGGGCCATAATGACTTCACATTCTGCTTCTTCAGCAAATTTCAGCCAAGAAACGCCCATTTCATACATTATAATATTGTAAATTGGAATTGGGACAGAAAAATACGCAAAAATATGACTGACATGGTTGTCAGTTTATGGTTGTCATGGCAACCAGCAATATCAAATATAGCTAAATTATATATCAAAACGTTCGGAATAAGATTTTAGGAAAAGTCACCAAATTTGGTTAAAATTGGACAAAGGGCGAAGGAGTGGCGAATGAAAATCTGGTAGGGGGGGGGGGGCACAATGTGCCCCCCCCCCTTGGGCTTTATAGGGTTAATTGAGCGCAAATTTAACAGCGACTATAGTTTTATCATGTTGACTGAACAGGAAAGTTTCTGTAATGCTGTCTGATGACACTCTGGCCAGACATTTTTATCCCTTTTTGTTGAATTTTGTCTCAAATGGCATGTGGCTTACAAACGATGTATTTCAATTCTATTCAATTCAATTCAAATTGAATTGAATTGACAGTATGCAGCAGGTTAAGTTGATTAATAGTTGGTTAATATGTTTAAGTTGGTTAGTAGTTATTTTCATCATGTTGCAGAAGGGGACGAATTTAGGAGAAACACATCGGGAAAGCGAGGGGCAGCCAAGGGGCTGATCGTCGTTGGGTGTCTCTTTCTTGTGATCCTGGGTATCGGCATTCTTCGGAAGTATATTAAGAAACGTGCAAACAATGTTTCAGTAAGTATCCTCTTTATTTAACTTTTTTCATTTCATTTCATTTCATTTCATTTTATTATATTCTTCTCCTTTTTCCAACAGAACATAACACAGTATAAATTAGGAACCATATCACAATCGTGTACATACATCTTGCAAATGATATCAAATGATACAATAACAAAGTTACATGCATGTATACGCAAAAAAATACAAGGTTATGTTTCAGTTGGAAAAAAAAAAGAACTGAGAGGTCCACTAAAAAGCAAGCTTGTAGATTGTGAACCCCTCAAGAAAAATCTAATGAAATACTTATTTGCATATGCTTAGCCAAGTATAATTTAAGACAAGACGGAACAAAATAGGAGACACACAGCAACATGACCCGACTCGACAAAATAGATGGAAAAAAGGAAGGAAGGAAGGAAAGAAGAAAGAGAATGCCTACACGCTGATCAGGGAAACAAAAGAGGGAAACGAAAGAAGAAATTGAAGAGGGAATTGAAGAGGTGCTTCAAACAGCAGGTGGCTGCATACAGCCGAGCAGAGATTATGATGGCTATTTCATTATAATAAATTCAGAGATTAATTGATTGATGGTTGGATGATGAACCCTGTGGTTGTTGGGACTTGGTTAATAAAAGCGAAAAATCAGAGAGGGTTTAACAGAAAGGATTTCAACTTCCGCTTAAAAGAGTACAAAGAAGGAGAATTTTTCATTTCGCAACTTAATGAATTCCAGAATCTAAGGCCTGTGTATATAAATGTATTCTGAGCCAATAATGTTCTCAGAAGGGGTAAATGAAACTCAGAAGATTGCCTGGTGGGATAATTATGGAAAAACTGATTCCTTGTAAACATTGAATTGAATATACAGGGAAGTGCATTTGCGTTGAAATTAAACATAAACTGTCCAAGTTGAAAAAAATACAAATCTTTAATTTTTAAAATCTTGTATTTAGTGAATAATGGATCTGTATGGGAACGTGGCGGGACGCCACAAATAACACGAAGTGCCCTTTTTTGTAATAACAGTAGTCTATCTAATAAAGTTTGATGAGCACTACCCCATGCTAAAAGACCGTAATTAAGATAAGGTAAAATTAAAGAGAAATACAACGTCAGCAAAGAAGACAATGGAATATGAAACTTAAGTCTATTAATGATACCAATATTACGTGAAATTATTGTACTAATGTTAATAATATGTGGCCTCCATGATAATTTATCGTCTACTGTAATCCCAAGGAATTTTATATGAGATACGCGTTCTAATAGGCTCTCATCAAAAATAATCTCTTTACGTAATGCTTCTATAGAATTGCTAAATAACATATATTTAGTTTTCAAAAGATTAAGAGATAATTTATTAGCTCTTATCCACTGGGTCACTTTTTTCAATTCGGAATTAACAATGTGCACGAGTTTATCTGGATTTTGATGTGAAAAGAAAATATTTGAATCATCAGCAAAAAGTATATATGACAACACGTCGGATGATCTGCAAAAATCATTAATATAAGTGATAAAAAGTAAAGGTCCTAATAAGCTACCCTGTGGGACGCCACACTTAATGAATTCGAGACTTGAAACGTTCCCATTCAGAGATACGTATTGTTTGCGGTTTTGCAGGTAGCTCCTGAACCACTCCAAGGCCTTCCCCCTTATTCCATAATGAGACAACTTGTGAAGTAAAATTTCATGATTTATTGTATCGAAGGCCTTGGAGAAGTCCAGGAATATACTAATAAGATGAGAATGATTATCAATAGTATGCGCTGCGTGATCGATAAACTTCAAAAGGGCATGAATGGTACTGTGTTTCTGACGAAACCCAAATTGAGAATTTGTAAAAACATTATGAAAATTTAAAAAAAATTAATCGTTCTTTTAAATATTAATTTTTCCAAAATTTTAGATAAAGATGAAAGCAAAGAAATGGGCCTGTAATTACTCATATCAGAACCATCCCCTTTTTTGAATAAAGGGAAAACCTTAGCTATTTTCATAAAATCAGGAAAAACACCACATAATATAGATCTATTAAAAATATGTGAAAGTGGATCAGCGATTGAAAATATAATTCCCTTTAAAATGAAATTACTTATGTCATCATAACCAGCACTTCGCTTGTCGTTCATTGCAGTAACAATATCAATAATTTCATATTTCGTAATTGGAACAAAAAAAAATAGAATAGAGTTAGATTGACCTAAAAATGTTGAAAAATGCGTATTTGACTGTGGTACCCTTTTTGCCAAATTCTCCCCAATCATTGAAAAATAAGAATTAGATATATTAGCTATTTCACCTGAATCTTCATATATTTTGTTATCATATCTTATTTTTGTAATATTTGATTTCTTTTTTGATATATTCATGGCCTGGTTTAAAATCTTCCATGTATTCTTCATATCATGTCTATATTTTTCTAACTGAAACATATAATATTTCCTCTTTTCCAACCGTATAATCTTGGTTAAAGTATTTCTATAGGAAGTGTATTTTTCTTTTGACTTCTCAGTTTTTTTCATTTTAAATTTGTAATATAATCTATTTTTCCTGTTAATTGAACGAAGAAGAGATTTTGATATCCATGGAAATCTGGGGGATGTTTTATAATCAACTAATTTATCTTTTGATTTAGGTATTATATTCATCTAAATGATTATTAATTATCCCTGAAAAATTATTAAATGATATATTAACATCATCACTATCATAAACACTAGACCAATCAGCCCTATCTAAGCTAGCACCAAGGCTAGCCAAATTTTCTGGTGTAGCTCTTCGTCTGGTTGGAGAAAAACCAAACTTATTAACCGAATACCCGAGATCAAAACATGCTATAATAGGGAAATGATCGGACATATCGGATAAAATTATAGAAGAGTTTAACATTTGCAAAACATTAGTGAAAATATTATCAAGAAGGGTGGCGGAATGATTTGTAACGCGTGTGGGTTTCGAAATCAATGGCAAAAATGAGGCTGACAAAAATATTTCAAAAAATTCTTGTGACGTATTATCATCATTTTTAATCAAATCAATATTAAAATCACCCATTATAAAAATATTTTTATTAACCAAAAGGGGATTTTTTAATAAATTTATAATACAACCCAAAAAATCTTAAGGATTAGAACTTGGGGGTCTATAAACAATGCCAACAATAATGTTTTTACTTTGCGGAATGGAAATTTCCACAAACAAGGACTCTATACTATCATTCATTATTTCTAATTCATCACAAACAGTAAACTCAAATTTCTGTGATAAATAAAAAGCAACTCCACCGCCCGTCCTATTCACTCTGTTATTAACGATTAACTCATATCCATTTAATGCATAGGGTAAATTAATATCAGAAGATAACCATGTTTCATTTAAACCTATTACAGAAATTTGTTTCTTCATTTGGTTACCTAATAATATCTGTAAATCATCAAAATGCTTATTTATACTCCTAATGTTCAAATGTAACAAAGAAAATGTACTTTCTGAAAAACTTTTGACAAGATCTGTGAATTGATCAACTGTAACATACTTTGAAGAAATATGAGAGGAATCATATTCAAAATCGAAATCATCATATAAATCTTTCGAAGACAAATTAACATTATCGGCAGTGAAGTTATCAAAAACAACAGATGAACGTGAATTTATCCGACTTAATTCTGTAGGGGAGCGTCTAAACAAATCATAGAGTTCATCATCATTAACGCTGCATTGAGTTGACTAGCCATAAGGAGGAGCACAAAATCTAGAATGAAAGCATATCAACTGCCGGGGTTGAAGTATGAGATATTTTGACATACATGTAGGTGAAGCATAAACAATTCCGGTTTCGCGGATCGTACAGCGAGTAGGCAAATACACGTAAACATAGAATTCTGAAAAGGAAGATAGGTGTGAGAGGACAAACACAAGGAAGAAGACAGAGAAAGAAGGACAGAAAGACAACATACATACATATATATGTATCAAATCGTGTCGTAACATGAGAATTGAACATTGCTAGTCTCAAATCAGATAAATTTTCAAAATAGGGGACAAGAAGGACAATACACCGTTAACGTTCTTTGAGTATTGAAAACAGCAGCAAACACAGAAAAAAGGTAGTCATGCATATATGTGCAAAAAAAAAAAAAAAATCAAATGTACCAATAAAAACTATATTCCTTGATTATTGTGTGATAATCAGAATCATTTATGTAGTAGGTATAAAACTTAACTGGATAAATTAAGGGGACATACATGTGATATATGACTGTTCATATGATATGAATCAGAGGGTTCTTCATCCCCATGTATAATAGGCTGCATACAGAGACTTGTTAAGACATCGAGAAACAAAGCGGTACAGGGGGTACATTTCGACTGGAACGTAGGCCTGATTTGATGACTATGACAAAAGTGTGAACTCAACTGTGAAAAGTAAACCAACCTTCAAATGAAAACAAAATGTCACTTTGGAAGTACTTTTACAATGCATGTGATTTTGGAGGATCTCTTAAAGGTGAAAATGTGTTTACAACTATAAGGGTATTTATGAAAATAGGATTGTCGAATTATTCAAAACATAATCTAGTTTTGGAGAACAGATTTCAAAGTGGTGGTTTGAAACATTTACAGCTCGTTGTTCCGAAGGTTTGTTATTCCAAAGATTCGTTCATGCGAAATTCAAATAAGCTGCATAATTCGGAAGGCTCGTTAGCACATCATTAATGAAAATTACATCATTTTTTTTTTGGACTGCCTATTCCAATCATTTTTTTTTTTTTTCTGGTGTCATTATTGCAACACCCTTTTCTTGAAAACATAATAACTTGTCGTTAGATGGCGCTGTTCCTCCTGTCGATCACTAGTCGGCCTAGTTTGCTTAGCCTGAGGCTGTATGGGCTGTATAACTCTAGGGTTGATCTGACTCGTGGACCAGTAGTAGGCCTACTTCAGTATCAAGCTCGTGAGCTGTACATGCTGTATGGCTCTTGGGTGTCGAGCTCGTGGGATGACCATTCGAAACATCGTATCTGCCCACAGCTTGGACAAACCATGCAACCCCCTTTAACAAAATAAAGTTTACGTGTTATCTCGCTTTATTTCTGAATGTCCAGATCTTTCGGTGCGTTAAATTTGTCAACTGATGATTTTTTTTTTGTTTGCCTGTCATATTTATATTTAGGGAAATGCCCTCCTGCAACATGTTCCTAGTTACGATAAACTTACTTTAGGTGAATTCACTATCCGGCAATTACCTAAAATTGACCAAATTTGCGAGTAAGAAACATTATATGAAGAATTTTTCATTCAAGGGGACGTTGATGTCATAATTGGCGAACATAGAAAAAATTTTATAGGCCTATCAGTCTTTCCACATAACAATGCGCTCATGGTGAGAATCGGAGCAAAGCAATTACAGGTAATACAGCCTACTTTCACTCTAATCATGCTAATTATCATTTCTGTTTTTTTTTTTTTTTTCAGGAGCACAGTCCTGGAGTGGAAATAAGCCGAGATATTCCGGTTTCCGCAGACACTGGATGTGAGTCACGACCTCTCAATGACATCATAAACCGAGATGGTGAGGCTGATGCCGTGTACGAAAACATAGCAACCAATGCTAAGGAAGAGCTCTACATAGACGTCTCACGCATTTTGAAGAAGAAGAAAGAGGACGCAACGTTTGGTTGATTTACAGACACCCGTGCAGATGAAGAAGATATTGACGTAGATGGCAGCAGATGGCGTAGATGGCAGCTGCCCTTATTGTCACGAGACGCGAACCTTACAGACAGACACGCCAGAACTGTTTTAAGTGTCTTAATCCAGACTTTGACCTGCCGCTAAGCGCTGATCGAGTGATAATTTTCTGCGTCGGAGCCTACCCGTACTTGATTCATTAATCATGTTGCTATCGTCTTCTTCTTCGAGTTTACTAGGTTGTCGTCCATAAACCGTCATACACTCTTTAGGATTGAAAAAGGCAGATTACCTATAAAAAAGAAACCTAAACAAATGACATCTTCTCTGTCATCGCTTTGCAAACGTTGTTAACATTATTTTGAGGCGCACAATACAAGACCTCTGGGTGCAATACCCACAATACTTCACTTGCGAAGGCACAGTATACTTAAAACACATTTTACAAACTTTCTTCGTCCTTTGTTGTTGTTTTTTCCTTTTATCTAGCATCCAAATTCCTCTCCATTCTAATTTTGTTCCTTCTCTGTGATCCTGCTTCTCCTTCTCCCATATTTTTCTTAAAATAGTCTCCATTCTTTTCCTGTCCATCCGGATCTGTCTCCTGTAATTATTATATTCCCTGTTTCAGTTCATATTGCTTAATGGTACGCAATTTGATTATGCTCTTATACTATTGAAAAACCACATTTTAAATTCATGCATTACTTCTTTCCTATTCTTAATATTCCCTCGTTTCATTAACACTGCATGTTGATACGCAAGTTGGCATGCATGCCATTTATTCATGCTTTACATCGCACCGTATCAAATTCATGCATTACTTTTCTTTTAAATGTTTTCTCCATGTAATGGCATATCTGGTTAATGTTGTAAGATATACTTAAAGGGAACGCAAACCCAAAGAGCAATGTGGATTAAGTGAAATCAGTAACATTAGTAGAACACATCAGTGAAAGTTTGAGGAAAATCGGGCGATCGATCCTTATAAAATTTTAAAGTTTTGGTGTTGGAACTGCTGGGTAAGGAGACTACCAGAGGTTATGACGTATGAGTGGACTACAATATAAAGAAAATGTAAAGGGAATTCAATAAAAATTCATTTTTCATGAAAATTACATATTCTATCAACTTGATACTGTCAGGGGTATATAACACTTATTCCCCCTGCCTTCTTAAAGCGGTTAGTCAAGTACTCTTTCATTTTGCTAGAAAAGTGAATTTTTGTGGAATTCCTTTTATATTTTCTTTATATCGTTGTCCACTCATACGTCATAATCTCTAGTAGTCTCCTCATCCAGCGGTTCCGACACCAAAACTTTAAAAATTCGTAACTTTTGCATCGATTGTCCGATTTTCCTCAAACTTTCACTGATGTGTTCTGCTAATGTTAATGCTTTTACTCAATCAACATTTCTCTTTGGGTTTGCGTTCCCTTTAAATGTTGAATGTAGCGTCTTCCTTTTGGCATATAAGAAAGTGAAAAATTCTCTGCTTGGAGGAACAAACCATCCACTTTTTTGGCTTTTTCTATTTAACCGCTCCTCGTTCTTATTCCGCCTGTCTTGATCAGGTGTGCAACATCTACGAGTATCATCTGGTTTTACTTTCTGATTCCCCCTTTTTTTTTACACAAAAATTGCTAAACAATATTATTCATGTAATATGATAATAAGTCCTGTGAATTCAGACGTGCATTGGTCTGGGAAGGCGAAGGAAGGTCCATAAGGATCTCAATTCTTTAATACTAAAGTATAAATTATAATATAAGTAACTGTTTTTGAAACTTGGCAATCCTAACTGAAGTATGGTATTCAATTTGTTAAACCATACTACTTTGAGCATTTGTCAACATTATGTATTTCAGGATATCAGAAATGAAATGCTAAATAATCCTTTTGGTAATATAGATTTTCCCGCCCAATTTCGTCAGATTTGCATTCGAATTAATGAAAAGGCATTCTTTGAATTCTAGCGATTTTGGTCACTGCTCTGCTCTCACGGTTCATTTTAATTCTTGATCATTCAATTTCGTTTAATGTAATGCTTTTTAGATTCTATTCTATTCAATTTAGAGAGAAGTCCCTTGATTTTAATGACTCAAAGTTGACATTAAATTTCGCGCCAAAATTTCGTCCCAAATACCAATTTCAATTTAATTTATTGGAAAACCACTTCGCACTTTGAACATTCGAATTCAATCAACATAAGAAAGTTCCCACGCGTTGTACGTGTCTTTTTTTTTCACTGTGATATATTGAATTGTATAATTTCATTTTCATTTCAAAGTTTCATTGATTCAGTTCAGTCTATTCGTATTGTCTGTATTCTTTACATACTTTTCTTCCTGACACTAGCCGAGGCGGATCCCGGCATCGGACGGCCATGCTGCAAGCACCCTGGTGCATTGTCTTGTTTTCTGCCGAAGTTCCGGGTTGATTTGTGTTTAGTCTTCCTCGATGGAGATTCTAGATCCCTTCCGCCGGCGACGGTGACCAATCAACTGCTTTCTAGTGCGATACGACTTTACAATATCATGGGGCGTGGCTACAGCTCTTTTCCTTTCGATTGTTCCCAGCACCATTGTATAGTCTTCTTCCAATTCGATATGAACGCTCAATTTCAAGCCGGCCATTCATGGGGTTCCTGATGCGTTCGTCAGCGTCCTCTTTGACAGATTCCTCAACACCAAAATCTCTTCAGCAGTTTCTCATCTAGTATATTCTTGCGGGTTCATTGTCCTCTGTAGAGTTGAAAAGGTATGATGTTGAGTGTCGACCGCCTTTTTTAGGCGTTCTATTTCTTTCGTAATGTCATGAATGTGGGCCATTGCATTAGGCTATCTCTCAGTGCGACTGGTTAGTTCTGCTAGCTCCTTTTGAACGCCTTCACGTACAGCTTTCCGAAAAGAATCGAGGAATATAAATCTCTCTTGAAAAAGGCGTTGAGTACAATGTCGAGCTGAATGACTATTTATAGAATGATGCAATTTTCTTGAAATCTGAGAAATGCAGCACTTATACATACACATAAAGGTTGCAGCAATAATAGTTACTCTTGCGAACGCTACTATTGTTTGTTTAAGCTGGGGAAGAAGGTGGGTTTCACTTTTCACAGTGGGATGTCAAGTTGGACTGCCGTTGAGCAAGGAGATGGTTTATAAATGATAATCAACATAAAATAGTGTCGATTGATAATTGTACCAACACTCTGAAACTGATACATTATTTTGTCAAGACTTCTTTATGCCCCCACTCATACCCACCCCCCCACTTGCCTAAATGCGTGTGGGACGGTGAGTGCGCGCATCCGCGCGTATATCGGGCAGTGCAGAGTGGTATGGCAAAACTAGTTGGGGACATAAAGGAAGTCTCTCCCCTTTGTTAAACGGGAGGTTAAGAGATAACAGTATTAACAGTGAAATAGAAACAACTATCACACCATAACTACAAAAGCAGTTATTAAGAGTTAAAAGAAATATGAGTGGATAGTATTCAATGTTAACGAAAGACTCCAGAAGACATTTATTGTTATTTTTTTTTAAACACAATAAAACAGAAACAACTTTTATAACATTGACGACAAAGGAAAGTATCCAGAGTTGAAATGTTTATAAAAGAGTCAAGAGGCCTTATTGTTCCTTTTTTTTTTCAACGCGACGAACATTCGGATTCGGATTCAAATTCATTTCTATTGATATACGATAGGCGAATGTTTCCACTGACCTTTGTACAATAATACAAACACAATGCATATCACAGTTACTTCTTTCCATGAGTGAAACGAAATGCGAATCCTATAGCATCCCTTGCAAAGGGACATTGAGCCATAGCGCGAATCCTACTGCTATGTAGCCTCAGGTCCCAACAGAGCAAAATCACCAAAAGGCATGTGAAAAATCCCCCCAAATCATAAAAAAAATCACCAAATTTGGAAAAGCGTAGTTTTAGGCTTCAATTTCAAAACAAAATAATGTCAATAAACTTTTATCAAACACTGCGCGAGGGTTAGGTGCAAGACGGCGCGCCGTGTGCGATATGTTATGGATCTATGAGTGTTTGTGTGCGTTGAGTGACAAAAGACGCACATTTCAGTATTGTGATTGTTTTTCATTGGTCTCTAAATCATCAAAAAATTGCCAAAAATCACCAAATTTTGATTCGGTTACTAGGCTAAAATTTTGTCACCAAACAATTTAAAAAATCACCAAATTTCACTCATTTTGGTTACCGAAATCACCATCTGGCAACGCTAAAATAGCCTAATGGCATGAGAAATAACCAGAATTCATGCAACAAACCTGGCTGAGTCGCAGGGACAATGAAATAACACAGAATCGAGAGGGAGAGTGCTGTTCTTGAATAATTACTGTACATGTATATGGTTTTTATTCATTTTTTATTGCCGAGGTTAAAATATTGTACTTTTTCTTTTGAAAACGTTGCTTGGAGGCATAATGCCCTTTCCCCATGCAGCTGAAAAATGTATCCTACACGCTTTTCGCTCATAACAGTTAATTTAGTTTTTCAGTGCATAGTTATTAACTGCTTTAAAGAATTATGTTTCCACAAAACCCAGCATTTCAGTTTTTCTTTTTTAATTTAGCACTACTGCAAAATTTGATTGATTGTCCAACCAAAGCACATTTCTTTATTAACCCTGAAAGCTGTGTAAAAAGATGTTTCTCAGTATAGGTATCATAAAGTTATCGTAGAAAATTGTGTTTCCTTTCTGTGCCCAAAGCCGCAGCCAACAAACAAACAAACAAACAAACAAACAAACGAAGAAAACCACAAGGCAACGACGACGACAACAACAACAACAAAGAACAAGGAAATAAAAAAAGCTATCAGCCCTATGTTTCTCACTGACTTTTCACACCGGACCTGCGTAGAGATTCGTATAGTGTTGTGTACCTAAAAACTATTAACCCCGAATTTAACCGCGTATACTCACCATGAGAGTCATTTTGAGGTAAGCATAAGTGCAGCGGTGTATAAAGACCGACCTCACTGATAAATAAATACTATATACTTCAAACTGAACTCAAATCCTCCTCGTCCGTTTTGGTCTTCACGACGCTACCTCAGAAAGACTGCATGGGAGTGCTGACAATAATACAATGTTGCTGACACTGTATCGTATGTACTATGAAATCACCCAATGGCGTATTTTTGGCAGAATAAAAGCTAGCCGAAATACGGTCACAATAATATGAGCACCTGATTAAAGAGTAACATCTATTTCCCTTAGTAGTCGTTCTTAAGGCAGTGCACGCAGCACATTCGCGTTGGCTACAAGCCGTAAAATGATTGTTATACAGTAAAAGACAATAAATTCAAGGTTATGCTTTGATCACAAAGTAAGCTTATATTCTCGCTCTATTGTGCCCACTACAAATACAGTATAAAGTCACAGTGGTTTCTTGGTTTTGGTTATAGATTTGAAATTGTTTTGCGTGGGTTGTATACATAAAGAGAAATCGTATATTTATGGATTGTATAGACGATGTAATGTAAACGCTTGTGAAGCAACTTTATAGTTCGTAAGAGCGCTATACAAATGCAGTTACCATAATTATTGTATTGTATGGCATTGTATTGTATTGTCTTGTATTGTATTGCATTACTGTTTCTCTTGTCGTATTGCTTTCTCGCAATCAAAACTGGATAATTCAATTGGACGTGGCAACGCAGTTCTGTGTGGAGCGGTTTTAGACCCCGTTTACAGTGCGAGGCTCGGCCGCGGCCGAGCCGCGGCCGAGCCCAGCCCCGCTTCAGTGTAAACGCGCAAAAGGCCAAATGCGAGGCCAAAATTGGCCTCGCATTTGGCCTCGCTCTGGAGGTGGTCTCGGCCGCGGCCGAGCCGCGGCCGAGCCCTGCCTCTTCTTGGTGTAAACGCAAACTGGGCCAAATGCGCGGCCAATTGCGCGGCCAAGTTTAGTCTGGCTTCCAAACCCTCTGCCTGTATCTTTCGCTATTCAGGATATTATCCCCCTCAACGTCGAAAACTAGTATAGTTTAAGGTGGTTTTGTCCTGCAAAGGATTCTTTCCTTCGGCAAAGGCCTTTGCCCGAACGGCGACTTCGTCGCCACGGAATTCATTTGGCAAAGGGTCTGAAAACCAGACAATACCAAATTGCATTTGTTTGCAAGCAGAGCGCCACTACGACAAAATATTGAAAGGTTTGAATCAAAAGCGCGGCCGAGCCCAGCAGTGTAAACGGACAAAATTGCGAGGCTCGGCCGCGGCTCGGCCGCGGCCGAGTCCAGCCCCGCTCCAGTGTAAACGCGCAAAAGGCCAAATGCGAGACCAAAATTGGCCTCGCATTTGGCCTCGCTCTGGAGGTGGTCTCGGCCGCGGCCGAGCCGCGGCCGAGCCCGGCCTTTTCTTGGTGTAAACGCAAACTGGGCCAAATGCGCGGCCAATTGCGCGGCCAGTTTTAGTCTGGCTTCCAAACCCTCTGCCTGTATCTTTCGCTGTTCAGGATATTAACCCCCTCAACGTCGTATAGTTTAAGGTGGTTTTGTCCTGCAAAGGATTTTTTTCCTTCGGCAAAGGCCTTTGCCCGAACGGCGACTTCGTCGCCACGGAATTCAGTTGGCAAAGGGTCTGAAAACCAGACAATACCAAATTGCGTTAGTTTACAAGCAGGGCGCCACTACGACCAAATAATGAAAGGTTTGAATCGAAAGCGCGGCCGAGCCCAGCAGTGTAAACGGACAAAATTGCGAGGCTCGGCCGCGCAATTGAGGCCGGGCTCGGCCGCGGCCGAGCCGCGGCCGAGCCCGGCCCCGCACTGTAAACGGGGTCTTAGTTTCACAGCCGTGGACACACACACAAAGGGAGTGGCCGAGTAGATAAGCAGCGTAAATGAGAAGCAGACACAAATCGAGTTTCCGAGTAAACAGTCACCTTGAAGGCATTTAATAGAACCCAGCTTCAGACCAGATACCCAGCAGTGTGTAGCAGACAGTAACCCTACAGTCACCATGAGGTGGCGCTATATAACAAGCTTGACTTGTAACATTGATAATCATTAACAACACTGGCGTGATTGCCTTTCTTCTTTACTCTTTCATTTTTCACCTGAATGATAAAGAAAATATAAAAGCTCTACTTGAGCTTAACAAACCATTACCTTTAAAATGAATAAGGGTGTAAACTATTATAACATACAAGTAGTTGCACTGTTCATGACCTATGATACTTTCAAGAGTAAACTGCCATGAACTATAATAGGCTAGCTGGCTTATAAAAACACTAAGCTAACACCTGAAAATAACAATTACACTAACACCTGACTTAGACACCAAGAGTGTAATCATAAAAACTTATTGGGTACCGTACGTTTAACAATAACACCAGATACGCATTCTACCATTAATTCTTCTCGTCAACGTTAAAGAAAACAAAAACAATCATGAATTGTTACAAGTATATAACCATCACATCATACCAATACCTCTCTCAGACGTGCTGACACTGAGTCATACAGTCCTGATTGACATGAAACATACCGTTCAGCAAAAACAACAGGTTTAACAATCATGTAAGACCTGATGGGGCAAGCTAGGATGGCATGAAATAAGTAGCTCCTATAAAGGCATAGACTTACACAGTATAAACAAAAATATGAAATGATGTACAAAATGTTCATGTGGGGACACAGGAAATACACATATCTATATGAAAATAGAATTTCATATGCACATAGCAGAAAACATTGATATGTACGAGTAAAGGTGCAATTAGGGACAGGCACCAAACAGACACCAGAGAAGTAAATATATAAAGGTAACTGGGAAATATTAAGAAGATAAGGGTATGTGATAATAAACCTGGTATTACATACACTCAGAAACAAGAAGGCGTATGCACCCACTAAGGATATAAGCATCATATGTTATACGCAGCACAAAGGGGCAAATCACCGAGACATAAGCGGGGTGACTGAAAAATAATACACCTATAGAACATATCCACAACTAAATTATACGCAGAACATACCAAGACAGCTAGGTGAGAGACAATAAAGATAAACAAGGATGTCATACAAAGACGGATTGGTAGAAATAAAGAATAAACATGATACAAGTACAGCTTAAAAGAAACACAAAAAACGCCCGTTTGGGGCACCTCAGAAAAAAGGTTATGTTAAGGGACATAATGTAATAAACCAGATGGGGGAAATGAAATAACATATGTGGCACCAGGATAACATGGCTATAAGAGAGGTACATTGTAAGGATACACAGTGAGTGAGGGGGGGGGGCATTAGTCTGAGGTAGCCAACAGTTCGCACAGAAAACAAAATACATGTACATTGTATATCATTGATTAATACATCAAATAATCATCAAACCTAGGTGGGAGGCGTCGGGAGCGGCTGAGGGCGCCCAGTGGGGGTCACATGGGTGGGGGGACAACCTGGACCGTTAATAGTCGGAACAGTGGGGGCAGGTTCCTGGGGCAGAGGGGGAAGGGGGGCTTCAGGAGGGGGCTCCTGCAGGGGGACACACGGGACATCTGGCCCAGGAGGCAATGAGAGTTCCTGTGGAATGTCTCTGCAGGTGTCCGGGGGGAGCAAATCTCGCTCGTCATCTGGGGAAAGCAAGTCTGTCTCATCTTCGTCGGACATCTGGTGCTGGGGAGGAGCCACAAGGGGAACAGGGACCCTCATGCATTGCGATGTCTTTACACGATATGACGATTTTCTGAGCTGAGAGCCAATGAATTTGCGAATGTTACACCACTGGCCATCTATTGATGTTACAAGGTATCGAGGGCGTGCGGAGGACTTGCTGCGATCTGACCGGAGATAAACAAGGTCCCCAACTGCGAGAGGGTCATCATTGGGGAGGATGCGGGAGGGAGCCTTGGAACGCTCGCTGTGGGGATGGTTCGAAAGGCGCTGTTCATGTTGTGAAGAGATGAGGTCTGCATCCGACAGTGGAATTTGGCTGTGCGTGAATTGGTCGCGCTGAGTCCACATTTCACGTGCAGAAAGGCCACGAGAGCGAAGACGGCTATTGAGTCGGGCAGTGGCGAGGGACAGGGACAAGGAAGTCAGTGGTCCTCCGGAGGGCTCATGCCGCAGGATTTCATCTTCGAGTTCACGAATGGCCTTCTCAGCAACCGGGTTCTTATTGGGATTTTTGGCATGACCTACTTCAATGGAAAGGTGAAACTGGGCGAGCAGGGCATCATCTTGTAAGGAGGCGAAACCAGGGGCGGGGTCGGTGCGGATGACAGCAGGGGGCCCATCGAGCGGGCGAAGTTCCACACAGAGACGGATCAAGGTATCGCGAAGAGTATCTCTGCGCTCATCTGGAAGGAAACAAGTGGCGGTGTAGGAAGTGACACATTCGCGGAGAAGTAAAATCAGTTGTTTCGAGCGCTTGATGACATCAGCAGCGAACGATGTACCCACGGCTGCGGGGGGATCGCCAGTGGTCTGAGGGACAACCGTGTGTGGAGCATTCCGCAGGGATGCACACTGATGGCAAGTGTCGGTGACACGTGTGATGGCAGAGTCCATGTCCAAGGCAAAAAAATCCCGGTTGACAACGGTCTTGAGTTGGTGGTGGGTGGGATGATCAAGTTGGAGATGGAGTGAAGTAAGCAGGCCATCAAGAACGCTACGGGGGATGATGATGCACTCGCGAGGTGACAGGAGAGCCTGTTCACGGCGGACAACCAACAGCCCATCTCTAGCTATGGTAGCAACACGGAGATAGCGTTTGACGTCTTTGATATTGGTCAGTTTCTTAGAAGGTCGGGTGCCCTGGAGAAGGTGAGCATGAGTGCTTCGCAAGTCTGGGCACTCAGATTGTATGCTGACCCACGCTGGCCGGGAAGTGAAGGGTAACTTCTGCTTCCCTGTGAGCACGTCCGTAGGGGACACTCTGTGAACAACAGAATCCTCTGTCTGACGAATGAAGAGGCATACCTGACAAGAGGAATCAGTGCACTCTGGGGCATTCCTGCTAGCAAAATCTGACGGAACATTGGCGGATCCAGCCAGATGGAGCACGGCACATTGGAACCGGCTAACTGTGGACAGGAAGGTTGACACACGTGGGCTGGCAGAGAACTCACCACGACAGAGTTTTTCAAAAGCCTGTACACAGGGCTTGCTATCTGTGAGAATGCATGGCCGGTGCTTGGACTGCACAATGTACGGGCTGAAATACTTGCAGGATGCTGCAATAGAAAGGGCCTCTATCTCACATGGGAGCCAAGTAACCTGCCGATCACGAAGTTTGGAGCTAAAGAAACCAGCTACCTGTGGCTTTCCTTGTCGTGTTATGTACAATGTGGCACCAATACCATGATCTTTGACAGCACCATCAGTAACAATCCAGAGCTGGTCGGATGGTCGGGGAAGGGTAATGGCACGGGGGGAGGCTAAGGCTTCCTGAGCTGTCTTGAAAAATGAACGCAGGTCATCGGACCAATCAATGCGATCACTCGACTGACCACCAGCAATTGCGGCGTCCAGTGGTGTGAGGAAGATAGCGCAATGTGGGAGAACACGGGCGAGCATCTTATATGCCCCAATGAAGGAACGCATTCCTTTCACAGTAGTAGGAGGGGGGCATGAGGCAAGCGCCGCAATGCGATGAGGGCTCGCTTGTAGGGTCCCTTGGGACCAGATCCAGCCCAGGACCGTGGTAGACTTTGGGCAAATCACAGTCTTACGGGCTGAAAGATGAAGGCCTGACTTTCGGAGGGCATGCAGGACACGTGACCAATTCTGGAGGAGCTCCTCGGGGGTATCACCACCAATGAACAAGTCGTCTGCAAGTTTCACAACAATACCTTCCACAAGTAGATCCCCAAGCACGCGACACATCAGCTCTTCAAGAGCAGTTTCTGAGCCTGGCATGCCCATGGCACAGCGTGTATACACACAGACTCCACGATAGGGGGTTACAACACCACAATACTTCATCGAGGCCTTGGACAGGGGAATTTGATAAACAGCATTGGTGAGATCTGTGGCAATGAGATGTTTCCATTGACCATTTTTTCTGAGGGTGGAATCCACATCAGGCATAAGGGAGGGCTGAGGCTTGGCATAACGGCCTACATCGGCAAAAGCTGTAACAAGGCGGAAGCCGCCATTGGCCTTCTTCACAAGGAAGGATGGATTCAGGTACTCAACAGAGATGCCCACATCTTCTGGGCGAGCAAAGACACCCTGTTGTTCTAGTTCATCGAATTTCTCTTGGAGATCAACCAAAGAGTTACGGGAGTAAAGTGGCAAGCGACCCTTGCGTTGGGGAGGCTGAACCGGGCCCATGTTGACAACGGCCTCAAACGGGCCAACAGCACCATTATACCCAGTGAAGGCAGGGTCAAAAACATCATTGAACTCCGCATGGAGAGACTGAAAGTCATGTTTCGTACCAATGGGGATAATGCAGTCAGGATCGATATTGGGTCAGAAAAACGATGCTCAGTATCACGTGAGACACCACTGGGCACGGGCCTATCGGGTACACGGGGGAGGTCATCAGACTGAGGCTCTGAAGGAACGTAGACCGGACGGACCTGGCAGAAATGTTCATGTTTACGGATCAGGCGGGGCTGAGGCGTAAGATTAGGGATACGCACTTTGCCTGCTACACTGGAGACCATGCACGGTTCAGGCCAAGATGGATCAGTTGGGGGAACACCTTTCTGAGGGACAATCCTGGGCTCAAGGGCAAGTGTGTCATGAGACAGTAGCTCATCAGGAACTGACAGCTCAACGAATTCACCAGGCAAAAGCACAGTAGACTGAGATGGGGCACGAAGGACATGAGCACGGCGAACTGCATGTGTCACATTGTCAGAAGGCCTGCGAGAACCATATGAAATGATCATGTCATCACCCACACACACCTGGCGTTTAGCAGGACGAACCGACACATCATTGTGCTCCATGAATGGGGTACCTGCGAGTACTTCTACATCAAGATTATCAATGACCAAACCCTCAAACACGAATGACTTGCCGTCACGAGTGAAGGACAGAGTGGTCTCCCCAACAACATCAAGAGGGGAAGACCCATCGGCTTGATGAGCAGACTGCGAGCTGGGTTTTATGACACCCTGGAGGGACTGGACAGTAGAAGCTCTGATCATGTTACCAGTAGCACCACTGTCGACAGTGATGCGAACGACCTGGTGCCCGCAAAACGCATCAAAATATGGAGACTGACGGACCTGGGCTCTGAGGGCCGATGAAGAGTCGCTGGTAGCCGTATCATCCTTCAGAGGGACAGGCTCAGACATGTGGACCTGTTCAACTTGGCACAAATCATCAATCTCATCATCAGACTCTAAAATATGTGCAACCTGGCGGGCCTTAGCAATGAATCGCCTGTCTGCTTCGGGTAAGTACGTACACTCACTTAAATAATGAGTGTCTGGCCGGCGCGCTTCACGACAGAGAGGACAGTATTTACTGTTGCGCTGGGGGGTGCGAGTCTGCAGATTGCGGCGACTGCGGGGCATTGGAGCACGCTGGGGGCGTAGGCCTACAGGGCGCGGGGAAGGGGAGGTCAGGGTGCGCATAGCACGAGAACTCTCTGTGGTGTGGATTTCATCCAAAAGACTATCTAATGCCTGAGAGATTTCGGGTTTCAGTGAAGCTAGGGTACGAGAGCGCAATTCTGTCCCGTAGCGCTGCTTGACCAGGCGAGGAAGATCTGAATGAATGAGTTGGAGCCAAGTGAGGACGATAAGGTTTTCCAACGTGGGAGTAAGTTCCTCATCTTCGCTAACACGCTTACCATGGTGAGTTATGCCACCTGCGGATGTGAGCAGGTTGTCTTCGATAAAGGCCACCACCCTTTGGTAGAGGTCCTCAGGACGCTCATCCGGCTCTAGTTTGATGTCACTGAAATCAAGAAAGTGAGCGCCGGTACTTTGAAACCCATAATGAAGCCTGATCTTCCCCCAGGGGAGGAGGTGGAAGTCTTGACTATGGAATTGCGTGAGATAATGGGACAATAATTAGCAATCTGTCCGAGCATAAGCTCAAGCATACTGGCTTTCTGGTGTGCTGATTTTCGAGACCCAGTCGGGACGCTTTCTGGGTCATCAACAAAGCCACGGAGTGGGCAAGATTTAGATTTTTGAGCCCATGAGCAATCGTCATCTAGGAACGGCGCAAAATTTGAGTCTAGGGTGAGAGTGTACACTAAGTTTTGTCGCCAATTTTCGAATGAATTGACTGTTTCACGTTTGGTGAGACACCATTGCTTGGGTGCTCTTGGAGCTGAGGCCATCACTAAAGCCTATAGGTGGGACCGTAATGTAAGAGAAAAACAAGGAACTTACACAAACTCTGGATCGTTGGCCGATTTGGAGCTCAGTAAGCTTAACGTCTGCTTGTGCAGGTGAAAACAAATCCTCAGGAGTAGGTAACGTTTCCAGAGCTGCCACCACGTAAATGAGAAGCAGACACAAATCGAGTTTCCGAGTAAACAGTCACCTTGAAGGCATTTAATAGAACCCAGCTTCAGACCAGATACCCAGCAGTGTGTAGCAGACAGTAACCCTACAGTCACCATGAGGTGGCGCTATATAACAAGCTTGACTTGTAACATTGATAATCATTAACAACACTGGCGCAGACTTATCACTTGCACTCGTCGGCCCTTTATTCCGCTGCGCATCATCGGGCATAATTAATTACTGAAAAAAAGTTATATATGTTTATTGTTCTTCAGAGCGTGTTGGACATGACTTTGAACGTCAATCATACAGGACTAAAAACTTGGCCTACCCCTTCACGAAGGACATAAATATTCTCAGTGTGTAAGCTTGGTCACGGCTAATCTCGGTCAGTCAGTCAGCTTCTAACAAGTAAGCGATTAATACACAATTGATCTGTCGCGAAAAAAAGAATGGCGTCACTTAAATGGTTTATCGCCTGTTTGCTTTTCCATGGACCATTGTTGATCATCTCAGCTGCAGCTCCGGAAAGTAGAACAAAATGTACGTAATTGTGTGTGTGTGTATGTGTGGGTGCGTGTGATTCTTTTTGGTTTTGTTTGTTGCTTGTATCATTTCAAAGATACTGTGATTCGTCCTTATGGCAAGCCTTTTTTACATTTAAAGTTAATTTCTGATATCACAAACTGCATTTTTGTGATATAAAAAAAATCATATTTTTAAAATCAAGAATTAAATTTGTGATATCAAGAATTAAATTTGTGATATCACAAATTCATGTAGCACATGAACTTAATTTGTGATATCAAGAAATCGAATTTGTGATATCACAAAATCCATTCTTGATATCACAAATTCAATTTGTGATATCAGAAATTCGAATTTGTGATATCTAAAATTCAATTTGAGATATCACTAAATGAATTTGTGATATCAGAAATTCGAATTCTTGATATAAAAATAGGTTTCACGTGAAAAACCAATGGTAATTCGTGATATCACAAAATGATTTTTTGATATCACAAATTCGAATTTTTGATATCACGAAATAAATTTGTGATATCAAGAATTCTTAATTGTGATATCACAAATGCGAATTTCTGGTATATCACAAATTCCATTTTGTGATATCACGAATTGAATTATTGATATCACAAATTCGAATATGTGATATCACTAATTCACAGGGAATTCGAGCGTTAGTTTTGCGCTGAAATTCAACTGTGAATTCGAGCGTTAGTTGAGCGCAGAAATACACGGGGAATTCGAGCGTTAGTTAAGTGCAGTAAATCCCTGTGAATTCAAGCGTTCGTTGAGCGCAGAAATACAAAGTGAATTCGAGCGTTAATTTTGCGCTGAAATTCAACTGTGAATTCGAGCTATAGTTGAGCGCAGAAATACACGGGGAATTTGAGCGTTAGTTCAGTGCAGTAAATCCCTGTGAATTCGAGCGTTATAGTCTAGCAGCCAGAAAGGGTCCCCGTGCACCCCCCTAAAACAAAATTCTACGATATGTTCGAAGATCGTCAGAACCTGTATTTTCCGAATCCGGTTGTCGCCAGTGGAAAAAAGGTTGCGCGCGCGTCTAATTTGCATATTTCTAAGATGGGCGCCGCCCGTTGCTAGGAGACGGATTATTTTTGAATAACTTTAGTTAGGAATAACAAATTACCATAAAAATGGTATCATTTTGAAGAGAATTAAATTTCCTACAAGCTGATACCCCATTTGATGGGATAAATAGATGTTGTCATGAAATATTAAGGAAGGAATTATGTTTTTTAGCATTTTTCTAAAAAGATCCGGAATTTGGTTATAATGTTCTTTTCCATACATTTAATATGCATTTACAAATAACATTTGAATTTTCCTATAATTATTCACCAAACATAGCTATTATCATGTGAAAACGGCTTTCCAATACATCAATTCCTTTAAAAGTTACACGACATTAAAGGGGATATGGTTCAATAGGTTTTACAGCAATATCTAAGGGTTATAATGTCTCCGCGCGCAATTGTTCTTCAAATGGTTCTGTATGTGGGGTTTGTTGTAGATCACTGCTAACTATTGATCAAATCTCATCGAATCGGCGAAGAAAGAAAGAAAAATTACACTTTCTATTCCTTATATGAAATAAAAATGTTTTTTTTTTTTCTATTCTGTGTTACCAAACTCAATCCATTCAGCTTCCCATATGAACAGTTTCTTGTCTTTTTGGATTCCCTCCAAGAACGTGAAATTAATCACAACTTATCTGATATTAAAAAGTTAAGGAAAAAACATTTACGTGACAGTTTCCTCTTATTGGAAGATAAAAGTGAAAAAAAAAAGAAGAAGAATCTTATGCTAAAAGCCCTTAGAAATAAAGAACTTGTTAAATGGCCTTTCAGAGTTTAAAATGAAACATGGCTATCTTATTTTTTCATAGCAAAATGAAGGGAAGTATCTGTGTAGTTCATGTCGGCCCATACTGGGTTACATCATAAATTCTTCAGAAATGGTCCCCGTGCACCCCCCCCAAAAAAAAAAATCTACGATAGGTCAAAGGTCAAAGATCAAGTGAAATACATGCTCTCCTAATCATCCAATATTAAACCTAGGTCAAGGAAGGTGACCATTCAACACATTTGTGACAAACATGCCATTATAATATTTTGCCAATTTTGTGAAAATGTAATCACGCATTGTCCACATGTACTATAGACCTATTAGGAGAATCATGCATTATGGCGGAGGCATACCAGTCGTCATAGCGACATTTCTAGTTTAATATTACAACGAAGATTACGACTATTATTAGCAGTTGGTAATTAAGTGGTGTACGAAGACTAACTCAAACAATACATCATTATATGAGTGGCTATAAGGTACAATTGATAAAAACCCAATAAATCTGTTTTTTTTTTTCCAGGTTATACAGTGCGTATCAAAAAAAGGTAATCCAACTTTGGCGGGCTACTACTTTACAATTGTCAGCTATGGAGAGCTCAATGTTTTAATTCTAATGATATCACAAACCATCGAAAGCTATGCTGCCGGCTGAAAGCAATAACAAATTTACTTCTTGTATATTATAGAAAGAATGGCCACGCGAAAGTAACAAGATTAATGCTCTGTTACTGGGAATTTGAAAACAATAATGACATTGTTTCCATTCCTGTTGTGTCGTTGGTTGTTGGCGTGTTTCCTTTCAAAGAGTGAAAGTAGTAGTAGGTTAATAGATGTCGGCGTTAAAGCTTGTACAATATAACAATATTGGTCACAGTTTATTATTCCGAAGGTTCATTTTTTTCCCCCAAAGGTTCGTTATTCCGGAGGTTCGTCATGATATAGATAAACGGGCCCAAATTAGTTATTGCTGAAAGCAATAACAAATTTACTTCTTGTATATTATAGAAAGAAAGGCCACGCGAAAGTAACAAGATTAAATGCCCTGTTACTGGGAATTTGAAAACGATAATGACCAACGGCGTAAATCTGTACTGAGGAGTGGGGGGGGGGGGGGATGGTCACCATCACCACGATTACAAGCCCATAACCGGACCGGCGCAGCCTTGAGGGGGGGGGGGGGGGAGATTGGTGCCCCCCCCACACACACACGCACACTTTACAGGGATCGGATGTCCCACTCTTTTGCATGAAATATAAAGTGAGAGGAAAGTGGCAGCAAAAATATGAAGACTTTTTGTTCTTGTTGTTGTTGTTTTTTTGCTTGTCAGATGGCTTGCGGAGGAAAATCAGACCTTAAAAGTATGAAGACATTTTTTGTTTTTGATATATCTGTGAGAGAGAGCGGAGCGACCGGGTTAACGGGGGGAGGGTGTGTAAGGGGGGGGGTGTCCCTCTCCCACACGAGGAAGATTTTGCATTTTCAGACCTGAAATTCAGCGATCTGGTGCACACTTTTGGTTAAATTTTTGTTTGTTTTTTCTTTTAAAAACCAATAGAAAATGAAATATTCACAATATATTATTGAATGACTAAATCGTGGTATTTCAGCTCTTGCACCGCCTGTGCGACATCACTGCGAAGGCCTACTAAATAGTGGGGCCTATCACCGGCGTAGACAGGATTGGGGGAGCGGTTATGAGATCGTGAGGGAGCGAAGCAAGCGAGGGGGGGGGGAGGGTATGGTAGGGGGGTTTCTCCCTCCCACGGTGAAATCTTTTTACATTGAAAATTTTGACATTTTACAGTCCAAAAACTGCCGTTTGTAGCTATATTCTTCGCTTTGGAAATTAAGGGGGGAGGCACACCGTGCGCAACTGCTGTCAATCACTGGCAGCAACATCAGGAGAATGGCATAGCGATTAAATGCGAGCGAGCGAGCTTGAACAGTTTGACATAGGCCCTAACGCTTTTACATGCTAAAAACTGCCGTTTGTAGCTATACTTCTTCGCTTAATTGGAAATCAAGGGGGGCCGCACCGGGCGCAACTGTTGTCGATCACTAGCTGGCAGCATTATCAGGAGAATGGTATAGCGATTAAATGCGAGCGAGCGAAGCGAGTGAGCTTGAAAATTTTGACATTTTTTCAGTCCAAAAACTGCCGCTTTTTGCTGTATTCTTCGCTTTGGAAATTAAGGGGGCGCATCGGGCGCAACTACTGGCAGTTACTGGCAGCAACATCAGAGGAATGGCATAACGATTGAATACGAGCGAGCGAAGCGAGTGAGCTTGAAAATTTTGACTTTTTACAGTCCCAAAACTGTCATTTGTAGCTATATTTTTCGCTTTGGAAATTAAGGGGGGGGGGGGGCGCACCGGGCACAACTGCTGGCAATTACTGGCAGCATGCAACATCAGGAGAATGGCATAACGATTAAATGAAAGCGAGCGAGTTTGAAAATTTTTGACATTTTACAGTCCCCATACTGTCGTTTTTGGCTGTATTTTTTCGCTTTGGAAATCAAGGGGGGGGGGGGACACACCGGGCGCAACTGTCGGCAATTACTGGCAGTAACATCAGGAGAATGGCAACGATTAAATGCGAGCGAGCGAAGCGAGTGAGCTTGAAAATTGTGATATTTTACAGTCCCAAAAACTGTCCTTTGTGGCTGTATTATTTTTTTCGCTTTGGAAATTAAGGGGGGGGGGGGGGGGGGCGCACCGGGCGAAAATTGCCGGCAGTTACTGACAGCAACATCAGGAGAATGGCATAATGATTAAATGCGAGCGAGCGAAGCGAGTGAGCTTGAAAATTTTGACATTTTACAGTCCCCCAAACAGTCGTTTGTGGCTGTATTTTTTCGCTTTGGAAACTAAGGAGGCGCATCGGGCGAAAACTACTGGCAATTACTAGCAGCAACATCAGGAGAATGGCATAATGATTAAATGCGAGCGAGCGAAGCGAACGAGCTTCAAAATTTTGACATTTTACACTCCCAAAACTGCCGTTTGTATAGCTATATTTTTCGCTTTGGAAATTAAGGGGGGCGCATCGGGCGAAAACTGCTGGCAATTACTAGCTGCAACATCAGGAGAATGGCATAATGATTAAATGCGAGTGAGCGAAGCGAGCGAGCTTCAAAATTATGACATTTTACAGTCCAAAAACTGCCGTTTGTAGCTAATATTTTCGCTTTGGAAATTAAGGGGCCGGGGCGCACCGGGCGCAACTGCTGCCATTCACTGGCAGCAGCATCAGGAGAATGGCATAGCGATTAAATGCGAGCGAGCGGAGCGAGCGAGCTTTAAAATGCTATGGAATTTCCTTCTAAATGGTAAGAAATTAAAAAACAATTGATGGTTTTACCCTGTCTGGAGGGTGCTGAATCCGAATCTGGATCATGCATCTCCTGCATCCTTGAGGATTTTGAGATATTCAAGATAGCCGCCAAAATGGCCGCCAAAACCGGAAATTCTCACGTATTTCATTCTCAATGGTTCAAAATTGAGAACATTGATGGTTCTATCCTATTCCGATTTCAAAATAGCCGCCAAAACCGGAAATTTCCACGTATTTCAATTTTAATGTTTCGCAATTGAGAACAATTTTATTGATGATTCTACCCTATTTCGATCACTGTGCTGAATGCGAATCTGGACGATACCACCCTTGCACCCTTTAACTGCTGGCAATTACTGGCAGCGACATCAGGAGAATGAAAATTTTGACATTTTACATCCCAAAACTGCCGCTTTCGGCTGTATTTCTTCGCTTTGGAAATTAAGGGGGGCGCACCGGGCGTAACTACTGGCAGTTACTGGCAGCAACATCAGGGGAATGGCATAACGATTGAATACGAGCGAGCGAAGCGAGTGAGCTTGAAAATTGTGACTTTTTACAGTCCCAAAACTGTCATTTGTAGCTATATTTTTCGCTTTGGAAATTAAGGGGGGGGGGGCGCACCGGGCACAACTGCTGGCAATTACTGGCAGCATGCAGCATCAGGAGAATGGCATAACGATTAAATGAAAGCGAGCGAGTTTGAAAATTTTGACATTTTACAGTCCCCATACTGTCGTTTGTGGCTGTATTTTTTCGCTTTGGAAATCATGAGGGGGGGGGGGGGGGGACACACCGGGCGCAACTGTCGGCAATTACTGGCAGTAACATCAGGAGAATGGCATAACGATTAAATGCGAGCGAGCGAAGCGAGTGAGCTTGAAAATTGTGATATTTTACAGTCCCAAAAACTGTCCTTTGTGGCTGTATTTTTTCGCTTTGGAAATTAAGGGGGGCGCACCGGGCGAAAATTGCCGGCAGTTACTGGCAGCAGCATCAGGAGAATGGCATAATGATTAAATGCGAGCGAGCGAAGCGAGTGAGCTTGAAAATTTTGACATTTTACAGTCCCCCAAACTGTCGTTTGTGGCTGTATTTTTTCGCTTTGGAAACTAAGGAGGCGCACCGGGCGAAAACTACTGGCAATTACTAGCAGCAACATCAGGAGAATGGCATAACGATTAAATGCGAGCGAGCGAAGCGAGCGAGCTTCAAAATTTTGACATTTTACACTCACAAAACTGCCGTTTGTAGCTATATTTTTCGCTTTGGAAATTAAGGGGGGCGCATCGGGCGAAAACTGCTGGCAATTACTAGCTGCAACATCAGGAGAATGGCATAATGATTAAATGCGAGCGAGCGAAGCCTGCGAGCTTCAAAATTTTGACATTTTACAGTCCAAAAACTGCCGTTTGTAGCTATATTTTTCGCTTTGGAAATTAAGGGGCCGGGGCGCACCGGGCGCAACTGCTGCCATTCACTGGCAGCAGCATCAGGAGAATGGCATAGCGATTAAATGCGAGCGAGCGGAGCGAGCGAGCTTTAAAATTTTGATATTTTACACTCCAAACACTGCCATTTGTAGCTATATTTTTCGCTTTTGTTTGTCCCACTTTTATGGGGGAACCATCCCCCCCCCCTCCATCGACGCCTCTGCATATGAGGGTGCTTTTGTTAAGTGAAAGATCTGCTGCATCGCACACTCTTTGATAAATTAGGGAACCGTCAATCTCAAAAGTGTACAAAGTCTATCGAAAGGGATCCTGTATAGCGGAGCTTTTGAAGGTTTATGATTGCAATACAACGATCTGATATTTGGACAATTTTCCATTAAGAAAGTTCGAGATTTGTCCTCATCTCGGGAATTGCTTGGGGGATAAGTGATTTGTCTGCATAAACACTTCCGTAGGGGCGGGGCAAATGCTCCTTTGCCCCCCCCCCCCCCCCCCCCGAGATAGATTCGACGCCCCTGATCTTCCCTGGGTATGCTCATAGATGTATCCTGACTGAGTCACCAGTCACTGTCGTTTCTCAGGAATGATTCAGGAAATGGAGGGGGTCCAATTATGGCAATATAGTTTTTGTTATTGTTTGTTTGTTTGTTTGTTTTCGTACATATCTTGCAGATGGTCCACAGTTACTCGCGTCATAGCATGTTTACATATAGGCCTATACTATTTGACGTTGTCAACGTCTGAGCCATACCTTACAGTGTATGACGATGTTACTTTCTTCGCGAGCGAGCGAAGCGAGCGAGCGCTTGAGAAAATTATGTATACATTTTCCTACAAGATAGAATACTGTTCAGCTCTGTTACCTGTCTGAAGGCCGGCGTACAAACGTCATGCAATATGCCAAAATTGATACAATCACATTTCTGCTTCCTCCATTTTTTTTTTCAAAATTCAGGGGGGGGGGGGATGATTGTACAGGCCATCCCCCCCCCTCCTCCATTTCAGGGGGGATATATCCCCCCCCATCCCCCCGGGATTTACGCCCATGATAATGACATTGTTTCCATTCCTGTTGTGTCGTTGGTTGTTGGCGTGTTTCCTTTCAAAGAGTGAAAGTAGTAATATAGTAGGTTAATAGATGTCGGCGTTAAAGCTTGTACAATATAACAATATTGGTCACAGTTTATTATTCCGAAGGTTCATTTTTTTCCCCAAAGGTTCGTTATTCCGGAGGTTCGTCATGATATAGATAAACGGGCCCAAATTAGTTATTGCTGAAAGCAATAACAAATTTACTTCTTGTATATTATAGAAAGAAAGGCCACGCGAAAGCAACAAGATTAAATGCCCTGTTACTGGGAATTTGAAAACGATAATGACATTGTTTCCATTCAAAATTCAAAATGGTCACCTTCCTTGACCTAGGTCTAATTGGATGAATAGGAGAGCATGTATTTGGGGATTTTAGGACTTTAACTTGACTTTAGCCCTTTCATAAGTTTATGTATTAAGTAATTTTCAAGGTATGGAGAAAAAGTGCAATTTTTGTATTGAGTAGAAAATTGTTACCATTTTCATCTGGCCTTTGACCCTAAAATTCATAAGAGAATCACTGTCAGGCAGAACATGCATAAATATGTACTAAGTTTCAAGATGCCATGAGCCACTTCCGAGACATGGAGGAAGAAGCAAGTTCAGCACTTTCTCTTGATCTTTGATCTTTGACCTTTTTGGCAAAAAAAAAAAAGAAAGAAAGAAATTGCCAGAGAATCTCTATTTTGGGTTATACATGCATACACCAAGTTTAAAAAAAAGTCCTGCTGGCATTGCATAAATATGAGGGAAATAGTAAAATTTTGAAGTGTTGCCCTTGACCTTTGACCCCATGAACCCCAAATTCCCTAGATAATCACTTCCAGTCAGTACATGCATAATATATACTATGTTCCATGAAGATACCTTGAACAATATCCAAGATACAGAGAAAAAAAGTAAAATTTTAACATTTTCACTTGACCTTTTCACATTTGACCTTAACCTTATCACCCTAAACTTTTACCAGTGAATTTTAATTGGGTAATACCTGTATACACTAAGTTTCAAGAAAATATCTTTAGGCATTGCAGAGATATGAGGGAAATAGTGAAATTTTAAGCATTTGACCTCGACCTTTTGACTTTTGACCTTGAGCATGTGCACCCAAAAGTTGATAGGCAGAATTTCACCCCCAATACACATACATGCCAAATTTCAGTTTTGGTTTTTTTTTTGTTTTTGTTTTTGTTTGTTACGCTGTCCGCAAAATTCATTACGGACGGAGAGAAGGACGGACGGAAGGACGGACAACCCGAAAACATAATGCCTCCGGCACCACTCCTTGGCGGAGGCATACAAAAGAATCTAGATTACATAGGTGAAGTAATCTTTGAAGATATGTAAATATTGATATGTACGGTATTGAAACTGTCGTGTTAATTATCCTTATGGTACGTTACCACTCTCGTGGAATTCACTAAGCTGGGTCCACTTTCTCGATTCGCCCGAAATCGTGGTCTTACTCGGGGACTAATCGTGCTGATCATCAGATAATCAAATCTCGATGTCAGTCAAAGACATTGTGTTGATCGTAGTAATTTTTCGAACAGTCCAATAATTCTTCTACGATCAACACGATTACCACCATAGACCTCAATATGTGATAAGCCATGATAAGATCACCACGATCACTCGTAGACTAAGAATCGATTTGTGGTAGATAGCATACATGTATTAGCATATCGAGACTCGCGACAATGGCAACCTAGTGAAAGTGTTTAACGTGCAATGTCAATAATTTAATGCACATTTATAGTTACTCTATCTAAAAAGGACCGGCGGACGAGTAGGGCATGGATATCTGAAAACATTGGATGGTGTATTTAATTCATGCATGAGTTAAAAGTTATTCCAGCGGAACTTACATGCGCTCTAAAAGTGGATTACACGTCAGATGCGCCTATAGCAGATACACTTCAAATCATTTTAGCAACTAATTTCTGTGGAAAACATGAAAATATTGTATTCGTTGTGGTTAAACATTTACACTCTGAATATGTCTAATGTTTAACACATTAGTCATACACATACATCCTTGAACACAAACACACACAACACAAAAGTATACAAACCTGCATAAATATAAACGTGATATATATATATATATATATATATATATATACATATATATATATATATATTTATATATAGATATAGATATATTATATATACATAGTTATAGTATATACATGCACACATACATACATACACGCATGCATAGTTAATGTTCCCTCAGACATTTCCCTCATGTTTTATAGATCCATGCATTAAGGTCTACTTAACCATAACATTTTTTTTTTCTCTCTCTCTCTCTCTCATTTTTGTATAATATTGATTATTAGTCACTCCTAACAGATTTAACAACCAAGTTTACGTTGTATTGCATTTAAATCAACCCATGTAATAAAGTTAAGTGCATGAAATCATTTTTTTATAAAAAAAAAAAACCCACAGAATTTGAAAGCGACTGGATTATTTTGACTTGCAACTATTCGTTTTTATCAATGCCATTCCTTGGTATTTGTAATCTATCTATTAGTTTCTTGGCAATAATAAACGTATGAGCAATATGTTTAAAAACCATCAGGCGAACCACCAAAGAATGAGAACACGTATGTGCGATCTTATCTTAAAAAAATAAATTGATTTCATGCTAGAGCATGGTGAGAAATATTTCGCTTGTGCGGTATACATGTAACTCTTATTTCGACATCTAAATAAAGCATTCGAGTTTGATGTTCCATGAATGCATTAATGGCGTATTGAATAAATTCACGAAATTCATGACTGAGCTCATTTCCCCTGCATGAATGCCTGTGTGCGATACTGGAGGTGTGAGTATGTGTGTGAAGATGATCAGAAGAATGAGAGTTGATGAAGAGAAGTTTGATTAATATCGATATGTTGGAAACCCCTATCCAGGTAAGCCCGACCACGTTTCGGCCGTCATGAAATTACACCTCTCGTAAGGCCTTCATCCTATTTGATGAAAAAAGACGTAAACTAAAAGTGAAGCTGAGTAGATCAAAGGTGATAGCGAATAAAAAATTTAATTTGTTTTCATATTCCACAAGATTTAATGATATTTAATCAATAATTTGGATGTAAGAAGTGATAGGGTCTCATACTTGCAATGATTATTATAGTATTACACGCGTTACGCAAGTGCGGCCGTCGACATTACCCTTAAATTTCTGTATAACCGTATTAAACCTTTTCCCTTTAATGTCGTGTAACTTTTAAAGAAATTGGTGTATTGAATAGCCGCTTTCACAGAATAATACTTATTAATGGGGTTTAACTTAAGGAAAATTCCGATGTTATTTGTAAACAGAAATTAAATGTATGGAAAAAACATTACTGAAATCTGTATTTCTTGAGAAAAATGTAAAAAAAAATCCTTCCTTCCTTAGTATTTCATAACAACAACTATTTATTACATAAAACGGGGTATTAACTTGTAGGAAATCTAATTCTCTTTAATATGATACCATTTTTATGGTAATTTGATATTCTTAACTAAAGTTATTCAAAAATAATCCGTATCCTAGCAACGGGCGGCGGCCATCTTAGAAGTATGCAAATTAGACGCACGCGCAACCGTTTTTTCCGCTGGCGACAAGCAGATTCGCAAAATACAGGTTCTGACGATCTTCGAACACATCGTAGATTTTTTTTTTTTTTTTTTTTTGGGGGGGGGGGGCGTGCACGGGGACAATTTCTGAAGAATAGTAACCCAGTATGGGCCGACATGAACTGCACAGATACTTCCCTTCATTTTGTTATGAAAAAATAAGATAGCCATGTTTCATTTTAAACTCTGAAAGGCCATTTAACAAGTTCTTTATTTCTTAGGGCTTTTAGCATAAGATTCTTCTTTTTTTTTTCTCTTTAATCTTCCAATAAGAGGAAACTGTCACGTCAGATAAGTTGTGATTTTGGAGGGAATCCAAAAGGACAAAAAACTGTTCATATGGGAAGCTGAATGGATTGAGTTTGGTAACACAGAATAGAAAAAAAAAAACATTTTTATTTCATATAAGGAAAAGAAAGTGTAATTTTTCTTTCTTTCTTCGCCGATTTCGATGAGATTTGATCAATAGATAGCAGTGATCTACAACAAACCCCACATACAGAACCTACGCAATTGCGCGCGGAGACATTATAACCCTTAAATATTGCTGTAAAACCTATTGAACCTTATCCCCTTTAATGCCGTGTAACTTTTAAAGGAATTGGTGTATTGGAAAGCCGTTTTCACATGATAATAGCTATGTTTGGGGGATAATTTTAGGAAATTTCAAATGTTATTTGTAAATGCATATTAGATGTATGGAAAAGAACATTATAACAAAATTCCGTATCTTTTTAGAAAAATGCTAAAAAAACATAATTCCTTCCTTAATATTTCATGACAACAACTATTTATCCCATCAAATGGGGTATCAGTTTGTAGGAAATTTAATTCTCTTCAAAATGATACCATTTTTATGGTAATTTGTTATTCCTAAATAAAGTTATTCAAAAATAATCCGTCTCCTAGCAACGGGCGGCGGCCATCTTAGAAATATGCAAATAAGACGCGCGCGCAACCTTTTTTTCCGCTGGCGACAACCGGATTCGGAAAATACAGGTTCTGATGATCTTCGAACATATCGTAGAATTTTGTTTTAGGGGGGGGGGGGGGTGCACGGGGACCCTTTCTGGCTGCTAGACTATTAGTTGAGCGCAGAAATACAAAGTGAATTCGAGTGTTAGTTTTGCGCTGAAATTCAACTGTGAATTCGAGCGTTAGTTGAACGCAGAAATACACAGGGATTTCGAGCGTTCGTTCAGTGCAGAAAATCGCTGTGAATTCGAGCATTAGTTTAGCGCAGAAATACAAAGTGAATTCGAGCGTTAGTTGAGCGCTGAAATACACAGGGAGTTCGAGCGTGAGTTCAGTGCAGAAAATCGCTGTGAATTCGAGCATTAGTTTAGCGCAGAAATACAAAGGGAATTCGAGCGTTAGTTTTGCGCTGGAATCCAACCGTGAATTCTAGCGGTTTTTTGGTGTTTTTTGGTGTTTTTTTTTTTTTAGCGCAGAAATACACAGGGAATTGGAACATTACTTTTGAGCTGATATTCAGATGGAATGTATACTACTGCTAACTTTTTAAGAACAATGTTCAAAATACAAATAACTATATATGAGAGATTTACACATCCATCATTCCCTAATGATCATCAAGGTATATTCGATGAATTATTGATACAAATCAATTGTTTTGCAACATGTTATCATGAGTTCAATGATACTATTTCAGGGGTGGATCTAGCTTTTTATAAAGGAGGGGGTGGGGGCGGTATGCGAGGGAGCGTAGCGACCGAGCCCGAGCGAGCGGATCGAGCGAGGGGGGGGGGGGGGGGGAGGGGGGTGTCCCCCCTCCCACAGTAGGGAGAATTTTTGAAAATCTGTGTGTGAAAATGGCGTTTTCTTGCATCTAAAACACCACTATTTTGGGTATAGAGGTTATTGCCATAAATAGAAAAAAATAAAATTACAAGTTAAAAAAAAGAAGATAAGATTAAAAAAAAATGGTCCCCGGATTTTTTTTTTTTTTTTTTTGGGGGGGGGGGGGGGGGTTGCAACCCCCCCCCCCCTCTAGATCCGCTTCTGTATTTTCACTTAGGGCCTACATTTAATTCATCGTTTTGGTCTTCAAATTGTCATCTATTACTACATTATTGTTAATTATGATACATTTTTCATGTGGTAATCCCCTTTACATTAATAAGACTCTTCCACCAAATCGATGATAATTATGTGTGGTTGTATGTGTATGTGTGTTATAAAAGCATAACCATGTGTTTGTATTGCGGAGGACCGACCGAGGGCAATCACCCCTCTGGTCTGTGTATGTCAGCAGCGGAGAATAAGATAGAGAGACTGTGAGTCATGCAGGGTGCGAGAGGGAGTCGTAAACTTGCCAAATGTCCACCACTGGTGTCGGCTGGTGGTCATAAAGCAACGTGTTTCTCCTAAAGACATTTTCTCACTCCTCAAAATCAGTCCTCCAGAACAAAGGGGTGTATCCATTAAGACCAATAGTGTTGGGTGTACAGTTTGCCTGCCCCAATATGTTTATGATTTTGTAAAATAATTTAAAGTGTAATTTATTATAGGCGAGTTTATTCAAGAACCAAAACCGGGGAGAACAAAACTGGAATGCACAAGCCCAAAAGTCTTCAGACCAGAGCAAGAAGAGTGAAGATATCCAGATCTTATGAGGAGTTTATGCAGCAGTATGCATGGCAAACAAACAGTTAGAATTTGTAGTAAGAAAAAGCAGTGGTACGAAGGACTTCAATTTTGTTAATCTGCGCAATGAGAAATTTCTCTTATTAACTCGGAGGAGTAACAGGGGGAGGTCGGGAGAGAGATCTTTCACGTGACAGAGTAAAGAGAAACGCAAACAAAAGTTGTAAGTCAACCAGTCTCTGCCAAATCAGTGGCGAGAAATGGAGAAAAATAAGAATATAATAATATGTGACTTTGAAGTAATTGACAACATATCAATAATGGCATTTTAGATATGTTGTTAAACGATTTATTTTTATCGATTCTTTTAAAACCAATTCCTAATCACTTTAAATGAAGACGAGTTGCTAAAACTCTTCATTTAGGTTTTTTTTTTTTTTTTTTTTGTAACTATCGTTATATAGTATATATACTATGTAAAGATAACACCTGAAATTCCATTGGAATATCTGCGCTAAACTAATGCTCGAATTCACAGTGTATTTCTGCGCTCAACTAACGCTCGAATTCACAGTTGACTTTCAGCGCAAAACTAATGCTCGAATTCCCTGTGTATTTCTGCGCTCAACTAACGCTCGAATTCACCGTTGAATTTCAGCGCAAAACTAACGCTCGAATTCCCTGTGTATTTCTGCGCTCAACTAACGCTCAAATTCCCGTTGGTTTTCTGCACTGAACTAAAGCTCGAATTCCCTGTGTATTTCTGTCCTCAACTGACGCTAGAATTTACGGTTGAATTTCAGCGCAAAACTAATGCTCGAAATCAAATGATTTCTTTGCAAAAGATATGTGCTGAAATTCCATGCAAATTAATGATATCACAAATTGGAATTAGTGATATCACAAAATGTATTTCTTGATATCAAGAATGTGAATCCGTGATATCTCGAATTGAATTCGTGATATCACGAATTGAATTTGTGATATCACTAATTCGATTTCGTGATATCAAAAATTGGTTTTACGTGATAAACCAATGGGTATTTGTGATATCAAAAATTGAATTTTTGTGATATCAGAAAATCGAATTTTTGATATCACGAAAGGGAATTCGTGATATCAGAAAATATTTTTAAAAAGTAATTTGGCTTGCCATACGTCCTATTTACTGCTCAAGTCTTTTCCCGAAATGTTCATCATCAAGCATGCCAGCATTTTGCTTTGTCTTTTCTTGTCCTGTTCTAATGTTTTTACTTTCATTGGAACACATTATATAAATAATTGAAATTGAGTGAATTATTCTAGGTCAGCTATAAATAAGGGACATCTCCTTTCTGGCTGCTACCTACCATAGCATATTTGTTAACCTATGTACGTGTAATTGTCAATCTATTTATGTATTTTTGTTCCTTTTCACTGTCTTACTGAAATGTTTGTAATCATATCCGAATATTGATATATGTAATCGTTTTTAATATGTTCCTTGCTTTGGTGAAATAAAGAAACTTGAAACTTGAAACATTTATAGAGCAGAAATGTTGAGTTCATTTGTAAACACCGTTTTAGGCCATTGTAATTTGACTGTTTGGTGCTAGCACATTGGGTGGCGATGAATTGAAATATCTCTTGTTAACAGGTGAATTCGGAAGATAAATCAATTTTATAATTGAAATAAATGATAACAGTAGTTTACTCTCCTATGAACTATATCTGTTCAACCGAGAGGAACAATTCATTTTGGTCTTGTCTTCTTCCTGAGCACTGAGTTGATAAAATAACAATGTGAATCTTTTTGTTTTGTTCGTTTGCGTAAGTGAATATTTACCACATTTAGCAGTATCAGCGAGACTTCTAGAGAGTGAAAGTTCGTAATCGACCTCTTAACCTAAGTTGAGTATGCTGAATTCGAAAAATCCAGTTCCCATCAGAAATTGGTCTATTTTGATCATCTTATTCGCATTAACAAAATTAGTGTTCAATCACCAGAAATTGGCAATGTGATAGCTCCGTACTTTCTGGGATTAAGGAAATCTGCAAAAAAATAAAATAAAAATAAGGAAAAAGAAAAAAGAAAAGCTGATTAGATTATTTCAAAGTCTTAAAGCATTGAACGAAGTTATCAGTTTGAACATTGTTGAGGTTCCTAATTTTTCATAATTATCTTTCATCAATATACCATATATGTCTATGTAAATAAGTGCTCAGAAATATTGCATCAGCACTGCATGGAAGACTAAAAGATATAGGCTAATTCGACACACAACAATATGCCATATCAATTTCTTCTGAGTTCGAAGAAGATCAAGATTCCTCTTCGGTAGAAATATGAATATTTTGATAAATCATGTCTGTAAATCAGAAGTAGAGTTATACGACTGTCTATCAATATTTCATATATACATTGGGGCAAAAATACACTTTCAACTAAAAACGTGTGTTAAAATATAAAAACACCCACTATCTGCAAATGTCAACTTTAGGTATATTGAAATCAACTGTGATACAGGAAACCCACTTGGCTTGCCATATTCAAGTCGTTTGTAAAGTCGTGCGTAACTTTACGATCATCCTTCCAATGAAACAGGGCCCTGGTAATACAGGCTTTATTGGTAGTACAGTGTTCCGTGTCTATAGAGAATTTATGAGAAGTAGGATTTATAGCCCAGAATAATAATAATAAAAAAGTCATGGTTTGGTAGCCATTCTAAATGCCAATGAGTGGCTTGAATAAATTACAAATTTGTTGGGAATCATCAGGTTTATTAAGCTAATTCGAATTATTCCGAACAGTCGGGATCCCAACATTTACTCTTAAAATGCCGCTAGGATTCATAGCTTTAGAAAAATCCCACAAGATAATATTAACTGCGTTGTTCTCATCAATTTATTCTCGCGCAGATTTTGCTTTCAACTGTCGGGAGAAGCCATTACGCAAGATAGCTAGGTGTAATCACAAGTGCATCGCCAGAAGTGACTATTGGGTTGTGCAGGCACCTCGCGGACGACGAATTCTCGCTGAAATTACATCTATCAACAACGCAGTGATGGCATTTGAAATAATAGATGAAATATATCAGGAAACCTTTAAGATTACGCTTCTGAATCACACAATGTCTTCACCCTTACTCTCACTGGGTCATCGGGTCAAGGTGGTATTATGGAAAGACACTACAACAACCTACCCAGTGATGTTCAAACTGAACGTGAAGTGTTACGATGGTAAGTATTGTGGTATTATTTTTGACATTGCTTTTTACAATAATATATCAGATATTTTGTGACACACACGGCTGCAAGAATATGTGTTTACAGGTAATTCAGCATACACACCCAAATCCCAGGCAAAATCTATTGATTTTGACCATGTAATTTGTATGAACAAAAAGGCTATCAAATCACGAGTAATTGCCAGTTTGAGACAAACATTTCCTAGTTAATCTGAAAAAAAAAATATCAGGCTAATAAATGATTTTTGCAAGGGGATCTTTATCGATCTATATCGTTCATATAATACTTGTCTCACAGGTATGCAAATTAGTACCATGTAAATTAGCATCAGCGCTGGACTTGAATTTTCCAAAAGACAATATTATATTTATTTATGAATTTTCGTATTCAGGGAAAGAATAAAATATTTTTTTTTTTTTTTTTTTGGGGGGGGCAAAATATGAATATTCTGATTTGTATAAATATGCCAATCAGAGGCAGATTTTGTGAGTTCTTTGCGTACATAATTATGTAATGCAATGAATGCAATATGTGACTTTAATCTTATCATGTGGTTAAAGAATGTTTAATTCAATTGCATAGGGCATTTGTGTGTGTGTGTGTGTGTGTGTGTGTGTGTATGTGTGTGTGTAGGGGGGGGGGGGGCTGTGGTACACGCCACCACTTAAGCATTAAGTCTTTCAACATGATCATAACATTTTCGGGGATGGCGAAGTTCACTTTTTTATTATGCTTAGAACCACGTAACATACATACAAACGTGCACACACACACACACACATAGGCCTACATACTTTGCACATTCATGTACAAGCGCTTTTTTCCCCTTAGTGACAAATGGGAAAGCAGACATTATTATCACATAATTTTTACAGGCAACATTCATAAAAGTGTTTTTCCTCTTTAGTCAATACACATGGCTGTAACAACAGCGAAACAAAAATAATAGTGTACACCAAATCTCAGTTTTATAGTGTTTCCTCAATCGAACCGTATTTCATGTTTGTAACACACGATCGTTTTCAATTTTGGATTAACAAACCCCTTTTTACGAATCTAATTTCATTGTATGATTGTTGAATCGTTTCCTTTTCCAGATTAACGACATATTTCCCTTTCAAATGAACAAATTTTTTTCGTTTTTTTTTTTGCACGAACTTCCAAAATAGTGAACCCATATACGTAAAGATGAATCTTTTGAAAAATGTAAATGTGAATATTTCATTTTCGAATTAACAAACAGGATCAGGAAAAAAAATTACGTTCACATTATTTCGAAAATTCTACATGACTATTTTTGTTATGATTATTCAGCGACTTTTCCGTTATGTTATCATCAATATGGATGGGCTTACTATATTCCATCTATTTTGCAAGGTATGCCATCTTTGAAGTTAGTAGACGGACAGTCTCCACTGGAAGGATCAGTGGTCCTCGGATCGGACAGATATGCCTGCTGGGACGGATTTACCGAGGGAGCTGCTAGCTTTGTCTGCAGATACCTTGGGTTCAAAACGGCAAAAGACTATTTCTCTCAGACCTTGCCAAATACAACATCAGAAAACCAGACTCAACGACTATCATGTCCCTCCTACGGTAATTACAGGTTTTATTTGTTTGTTTGTTTTTTTGTTTTGCTAGACGATTATACAATATAATACATGATACACACGTTCCTGTGCTCTTTAGTAACGATTTCACCAGTTTATGAACCGCGAAAAGAGGGGAAATTTGCTGGATGGAACATTGAATTCTTGTATCGAGGTAATTTTGAACACCAGGCAAAGTTGAAAACTTGTAAGTCAATTTCTTGAAAAAAAGTCTTGTTGTCTTAACTGGTTTTCCACGCGAATTGCCGATTCCCTTTGTAAACGTTTTATTTACAACATGTTTGAGTCACACAGTTAATGTAAAGGAATATTTTATTCTTGATAAATGAAACAGAATCTTACAGAATATCACATATTTTGATAAATTGGTAGAATTCATAATCATTTCACATTCTTATGTTATGTAGTGGGGCAACGTCAAACTATATATTTCATTAGATTTTAGTTCCTTTGAGCTTTGGTAATGTTTGATTTTAAGATACACAAGGAAATTGCACAAATAATGCTACTATAATCATGATAAAAACAGTTATTAATTGAAAAATGATTTCCACAATATCACTGCACAGCTTCTCCATATGGAACCTTAAAACGATGTAAACCAACAAGAGCTTCGTGTTCTCAGTCTGTCAGACTCAGATGCCGAGGTGAGATTAAACATTATGACTGGTTTAATTTTAAAGTTGTGCATTTGAATGTTTATAGTAAATGTACTATGTCAGCTTTTTATCATAGCTGTTCATGGAAGACAGTTAAAGGGAGTCGGTCGTCAGATATTTGGTTGTTTAATTGAATCGATCTCCGTTCGCTGGCCACCGGCTTACTTACAAAAAAAAAAAAAAGATGTTAAGCGCAGACTTCGTTCGCTGCCCTTCGGGTTACATTAAAAAACCACAAAAAGCGCCGGCGTGGTACAGTCAAACCTGTCTATAGTGGCCACCCAAGGGAGGTGAAAGAGTGGCCTTTATAAACAGGTGGCCGCTATAGAAAGTTCTTTAACGTGTTTTTTTTTTCTCTCAGAGGAAATGATTTTTAGTGGTTGTATAAGGCAGGTGGTCGCTATAGACAGGTGGTCGCTAAGACAGGTTTGACTGTTAGAATAAAATTGCCGGTCAGCGAATACAGTGTATGGGCACCGAAGCGTACGCTCTTCGGGATGGCCAAGAGTAATAAGCTTGATCAAGACGTATATTCAATGCTCGGGATCTGTGTGCAGCTGAGCCAAAATTTGCAGAGGGGAAAGCGAACATATAGCACGCCTGCATAATATCTACAACTGACAACCTTTAAACCGAGGGAACCGCAGATAATAATAATCTGATTAAAAGTCTGAGAATGCATGATTTGAAATAGATGAAGACTGTATGCGCCACTCTGCTGTCTTGACTTGACCGGCCGCCAGTAACTGCTTATACTCCTCTGCATTCTTTGACATTTTATTAAATCTCTCATAAATTACTCCCTCACCGTTTCTGCGATATAGCTCTTCGGGAATTCCTTGGTAAAATCGATTACTGATCAGAATAATGACTAATGTTCTTCATCTATTGTCAGTATATGTAATAATGTGTTCATGTTGAAAAGTAATTGAACTGTGAGTGGGCGTCGTTGCCAAAGTGAATAAGAAAATGTATGGATTTATCGTTATCATTGTTGAAGGTGTGATAAAAAGGTACTATTATTAGTGCTTTTAAGGTGGAAAATGTAAAAAACATCTGTCAAGAAAAAAATATGAAAAACAAAACTGACCATAGCATGATTTAATGGAGACCTCCGCATGATTTTCATGATTTACTTTTGCATTTGAACAACTTTGAATTAGTAATATACTGAGTATAGAGTTTCAGAAGTTATAGTAATTCGGATGAGGAATAAGAATGTTTTCAAATTTTATAACGAATTGCTATGAACAAGGATGATAACATGGCGGCCTCACTATAAGAATGCATGAGTTGGGGCGCAAGGAAGCAGAACAAAAGAAGAAGGCATGCATAAATAATTGTACACAGATGAACTTGTTAAAAGGTCTGTTTACCTTTGGGAGCAGTGTCTTTAAAATGTTCAAGATATCGTATTTGATGCATATGTTTAGCTCTGTTGTATATCACAAAACATCCTAAAATGAATAGTTTTTGTAATAAAGCCTGAAATATCAGTATTTTTTGCATTAAATCATAAATGTAGACGGTTTAGTCTAGAAACATTTTTATTAACTATTCTTCACATTTTGTATTTTTTAAAACAATACTTAACATCAATTATACACGGATTCACATTTTTGTAGTGGTTTTTCTATCTCTACTTTGCATTTTACTATATGAAAGTACCAATGTTGGGTTCTTGTTTCTTCTGCAATTGGTACATTATGCCTTTAAGCACGTGGTATTGTAATGGTAGCACATTTCTACACTTCTGAAATATGTAAAGCTCCTATGTCGTAATCCCTGCTCAGTGTATTTTTTTCTTCTTCAGAATATTGATTTCTCTGTTGAAGGACCACAATAAATTCCACAAATCTATGGATCTGTGGTTCGGTGTAATAATGTCAGAGGTGAAAATGTCAGAAGTAAAAATGTTTTACCTCTGACATTTTTACCTCTAGCATATATTACCTCTGACATTTTTACCTCTGACATATTTACCTGGCACCGGATCTGTTGATCTATGCACTCCATGATGTGAAATTATAAAATGCACAATATCAGCATCTTAAATTCAACTTATCTCCCGTAAATCACTGCCTCATCGTTTCAGCGATATCTCTTCGGGAATTCTGTGGATAAATCGATAATTGAACAGCATAATGACTAATATTCTGCATCTATTGTGAGAATGTAAAGTCTGCTGAATGTAAAGTGTGTTGAATGTAAAGTGTGTTGAGGGCAATTAAAAGCATTGTACTGATAATCAATGGGACCCCTGTTTATAACACACATTACCTCGCGGTAGAACAGCGGGATGAGTTGCAGCCGCCTAATAGGAAATACTGAATCATTTCCTCTCCTCTTTCTAGATGTTCAGTTTGTTTTATCGTATTTCCAGATGTTTGTACATGTGCATTCACTTCATTTTTATATTTGACTGTGTTACTTATCCCGTGCTGATCTGCCACAATTATCTATTTCTAAACAAATTCTTTTCTTATTGTTGGTATTGTTACCGTTGTTGATGTTGTTGTTCATGTTTCATGGATTTTTACGAAAACAGAGCCCTGAGGAAGACCGGCAGTTAGTCTATTTCAAATCTGTATGATTGTATGATATTATTTTATTGATATACTTGATGTGTGTGATTATTTTATACTGTTTTGAAATGTACTGTTTATATATCTCATGCTGATCAGGCTACTCTGGATAAATAATTGCAATAAATAAATAAATAAATAAATAAATAAATAAATAAATAAATGTAATTATGTGTTCTTGTCGAAAACTAATTGAACTATGAGTTCACATCGTTGCCAAAGTAAATACGAAAATGTATGGATTTCTTTTTATCAGTGATGAAAGTATGATATATGGAGATCATTATCTGTGTAATGCGGAAAAATGTAACAGCACTAAACTTTGTCACGAAAAAAAAAATACGAAAAACAAAACTGACCATAGCATGATTTAAGCTATAACTTCCTTACTTCCGTAGAACCTGGATTTCTTGGGTGCTATCAGGGCGACGTACAGATGTTTCAAAATTTGCCAGTTTCCGGCCTTAACGTTTCTTCCGACGGAGATTGTGTGTCTGCCTGCAGAAGAGAACACGAAAACCATGACAACTTTGTCGCTGTTGTTTATCGTCGGGTGTGCAAATGTTTCCCACGTGAAGCGTTTGTCAACTTCTCTTCTGACGTTAGCTCTACGCGCTGTAGGACATCTCCAGCAAATACAGAACATGAATATTCTTTCTTTAACAGTAAGTATACCGGAGGCAGATTAGACATTGATTATCATGACTGTCAGTTAAAAAAAAGTGAACCAGACAATAATCAAAGTGCTGAGTATGTCGTTCTCTTTATCTCTGCAAAGTGTTATCAGATTTATCCCCTACCAAGAAAAATGCTATCATATTCAGTGATTTTACGACTTCCCTTAGCATCCCACGCTGTGGAACATTCACAGTAAGCTTTTACTTTTGAACTGCCATACCATTGTTGCAATAAAAATGAGGATCAGCCATAACTAAATGTTCATCAGCCTCATAATATTAGAAGCTGTAATGTATTGTTGTGATTCATTAGGGTGAGTATTAATACCAATTAAGAAATAGTGACTGTGACTAATGCTAATAATAGTCACGATAGACTTGAACACATCACACAATCTGTCTTTGTATTATAAAAGTGCAATCTATCTGAAGCTCTATGACAACTTTTATCTTTTAATTCAGTCCTATACACACTTTTGTTCTTATTGATATTTTGGAGTACCATTTGTCGCTAGATTATACTGAGTATACGTTTTGATGTATACCTTTTATTTAAGTCATGAAAGATTAGATATCGCTGTTTTGTAATTATTTTTGTCATTCAGTTATGATTGTTCGTTGTTTTTGAGTATGAAGCATAAATTGATTCAAATAATATATCAATCAATCAATCAATCAATCAATCAATCAATCAATCAATCAATCAATCAACTTGTTGATATTTACCTAGAACATGTATGCATAATATGCATGATAAGTCACCGACATAGTTATAATCTTTCATTCAGTTCAAGATATATCTCTTCTTTTCGCTTTTTTTGATAGCTTCAGTTGGGTTTTGTCATCATCCCGGCCATGTGCCTAATGGTTTTTGGGACACCAATATAACGAACCTAGGGTCCAAGATAACTCTCACTTGTGACGAAGGTTTCGTCATCAATGGTGGTGCGACTCTGCAGTGTGTGGTACCTCCGGGATGGTCGACTTACTTCCCTGTCTGGAACGTGTCAGTCCCAACTTGCCGCTCAGTCAACAATGAAACAAATGGTTTGTCGAAGAAGTCCATGTGATATCATAATCTCAAAGAGACACCAGCTTTAAAAGAAAAGTGATACAGTCAGAGAGACATAAAAAACTAGTTGCCTACAAACTGTGAAGCGTGAAAAGGAGACTATTTTGCCTACTTAGAAATCCTGTGAGCAATGGTGAGGTCACGGCAGGTAACAGTCTAATATGTGGTACTTCGTGTCGATGATATCAATTTCTCAAACGGGTTTAAAGGTAGTAACCTTTCGTTTTAAATGGATCATCTTATTTACCAGTGTTTACAGAAAAACTTATATTCCCTTGCAGACTGTTGTATTACTGTAACATCATTTGCCAATCGAAAAGAAGCCACTATAAACCATTTCTATATGGATTGGATTTGAAAAGTATATAGATTGGATTTGAAAAGTGACCTGATTTTACATTTGAAAGAAATGCATTTAAGATTGACATGCTTATAATACTTTTTTCACTTGGTATTAGGCTGCTTTATCACGGATAAAGCGCTATTTTGATTGACGAATTTAACACATGCCTACAATTCTGACTATAAACTTTACTGAACTTGGTTGAATCAGACGCTGCATATGACATGAATGTATTATCATATTTCCAATCGGTATGCAAGAGGTCGGTATTCTATCAATTACTCTTATTATCTTTATAGTCAAGTTTCATAGGCCCTGTGTTTGTGCTTACGTGCTGTGTGTTGGTCGACTTTCTTCCCTGTTTTTTGTTTGTTTGTTTGTGTGTTTTTACAGACAATGAGTGGCAAGATATGAAAATAAGCACAGTTCCTGCACACAAGACAGTCTCCACTTCTTGTGGTGAGTACCAAGTTGTGGAAAGCATGAATTAAAGTGAATGAATACTTGTTACTGCTGTAAAGATAATTTAGATGATGATGAATGCGTCAATTAAAGGAAACAAAATAGACATCAAATCTACGATCTCATATGGCATTATGACTGAGCAGGGAATTATACATAATAATTCCCATGGGTATATGTGGAGACTATTAAAGAAAAAGATGAACTTGCAAAGAAGATAAAGTCTGTTGTTAAACCTATGATTTATTGCATTATGACTGAGCAGGGAATCTTACGTAATATTTCCCATGGGTAAATGTGGAGACTATTAAAGAAAAAGATGAATTTGCCAAGAAGATAAAGTCTATTGTGAGGAGTGTGTGCTGATATTTCTCCTGTTTTCTTCTCTTACACCGTGTTCCCGGCAGCCACGGCAGCCCCCCATTTTCCCGAAACGTAGTGTGCCTTGGGTAGACGAGACATGACCTGTTTCCCCCTCTTCGTATTCTATAGTCTTGTTCTTTCATTCCTCGCCCCGGTGAACATATAGCTATCAGAAGCTGTTCTCACGGGTGCTGTTCGTTATTCCGAAGTTTCGCTCTTCCGAAGGTTCGTTAATCCGAAATACACAAATTCCCTACACCTAAATCCGAAAATGAAAAAGGGTTCGTTAATCCGAACATTAATGTGGTTCGTTATTCCGGAGATGCGTTAATCCGAAAATGAAATTTGGAATAACGAACCTTCGGAATAACGAATCTTCGGACTATAGAGCCTTCGGAATAACGAACCTTCGGAGCCTGAACGAGCTGTAGCCGTTCTTACGGCGTCTGGTCAGGCTAGACTATCAATGTTATCTGCCGCGTCCCGCTACGGACCGCCTCCAAGTTTTGTTACGGCTTATTACGTGCCGTCGTGTTTTGTTGCGTTCTCTTCGTTTGATTATATGGCGTACAAGGTTCCTCATTAGCACCGGGACTGCCGCGGCAAACTTTTTTGACAGTTTAAAAATCTGACACGGCATCCACGGTAATCACGGCCTGTCACATTTACCCATAGCGTCTCACTAAGTTATCTCACGTCCATCCCGTTTTGTACGCGGTGGCCTGAAACTGACTGCCGTGGCCACCGGTAACATGGTGTAAACGCAGCATAAACGCAGCAGCACATACAGGAGAGACAGGGTAGGCCTACATCCAACTTTGTATTGACAACATTTTGGAGAGAAGAATTTAACTTGAATTATTTTGTTTTCGCAATGACACAGCTCATTCATTTTTGATTGCGGATAATCTTCTTTTTTCACACTGGCATTAGTCATAACCAGACCATTATCTGGGTACGAATTATGATATTATTTATATAGCACAGTTATAGCCGAGTTCATTAAAGCGTTATCGTCCGTCATTTAGATAGGTATATGTACGTGCAAAAGCCATGGAAAAGATAAAACTGTGTCCACTGATGTTGTACTGTCTCACTCATAAAAGAGTCATGTTATCTAAGTTATAGACACAGCGTTTTTTCCCTTTTAATATCAAAATTCATTCAATTCAATTCAATCATAGTTTATTTCCAATCATCGAAAAAAAAAAACATAGTACAAAGTATACATGTGATGAAATGATATTGTTCAAACGTTTGCAAAAGGTTCATGTAATATATATACGAGACAAATTATAGAACAACATATAACATGTACAATATTTAGGAAAAACACTGTATAAATACTTCGTGGGCGAGCGGCAAATAAATTCGATTATGGAAAATAGTGATCCACTAAAAAGCAAAGCTTGTCGGACGTGGATCGCTAGATAAATAATGAGTAAATGATATACTATTCTATAACAATATACATGTAATTATTTTGAGATACACCGGTTGGGAAAAAAAAATATAGAATACCAGTGCTAGTGCCCGGACACTGCTCACTGAACCACGTGTACCGGGAAAATATGACAAGAACAACACGTTCGTACACACATTCGATTACCCACACGTATATACACTGTAAGACGCGAGACAGTACCGAGAGGAGAGAAGACGGTAACAATACAAGTCTACGAAGAACAAAAGACAGGAAAGGAAGAGGAGAGAAGAAAGAAGAGAAGTCTGCACACAGAACACGCCAAAATGAAATGATCGGACATGAAAAAATAGAAAAGAACCTAAACCTGTTAATCCCTTCATTTGAGTGATGCAACATTTATTAATAATAGTTATTTTTATTATTATTGGTACATTATGACTATATTTCTATTCCTCTTGTGTTGGATATATTATGTATAGTATTGGGAAATTGTTATGTTGTATATACTTTGTGAAAAATGCAGAAATAAATCAAATCAAATCAAATCAAATCAAATGGGTGAGGCTAAAAAGTTTCTTTTGGCTCCCCTTATGAGCAAGATTTTTCAGATGATTCTGAAGATAAAGTTCTATTTGAAATCATTATGCAGAAGGGGAAGAGTCTAAGACGGGAGAATCGGGAATGAGAACAGCAGCAATTATTGGCTGGATGATGGCTGGTCTTCTTTTTCTCGCGATGGTGGGTGTCTCTATTCTTCGAAAGAGCAAGAAACGTGCCTCCAATATTTTAGTAAGTATTCCCTTTATTTAGCATCAAGAAAAGCAAGAAAAAAAAAAAGAAATCAGTAACTTTCTACCTGGATAAAGTTGGCCCTGTTCCTTAAACATATATCTTTTTTTTTCAACCACATCTGTCGAGATACACAATGTTGTCGATGTTTATATTTATAGCTATATTTGCAAAGGTAAAGAAAACAACCTGAAAATGATAATACAATGAAAAAAAAAAAACATGCTGGATTTAAGTAGAAGTCTGCATGTACAGAGTAAGGCTGTACCGTGCGATAATTTCAAATTCATTGTTCACAAGATTTAACAAAAACACGTTCGAAAACAGTAGGCCTATACCGTAGAAACATTGCACATACTTACTATAAAACTCTCTTTTGAAATATTCAAGGGTGGCTGGAATTATTTTGCAAGGTAAATTTTCAGTCGTCCTTACATCTTGCCTCTAGTGCGATATCAATCAAACAGTTTGACATTAAATTATTGCTTTTTGATGCATTTTCGCCATAAGATATACAGGCGAACATCAAGTTGAGTATTCAAGGACAAACATAAAAGTGATGGCGTGGGAGCGGACAAAATATTACAATCACCTGGCATTAGCTAAATGAAAATAATGAACACAATATGTAGAGGGAGGTGAGTTGGCTTAGTCGGTAGCGCGTCTGCCTCACGATTCTCACCCCGGTTCGATACCCGTGTCTCACTGAGCAATGTTGTGTGTAAACCGTCCCCTCTAGTAAGAGGCAAAATACTCTGTCCCTATAGGATAGGACATGAAATGGAGGTCCCGACTGTGAGAGAGTCACAACTCATGCACGTAAAAGATCCCATTTCATTTATTCATCGCAAAGAGCAGGGTGCTTAACGCGATGAAATGGTGCAGCCTTACAGCCATCCAACTGGACCCTATGAAATACCAGCTATTGCAGCTGAATATGGGCTATCCAGCCATCTTCTTTGATAGAAAATCAAACAAAGAAACAAATGAATGTACAAATGGGATTAATTTAGTTATCGGAGTTGTAGATGGAATAAACTATGAGAAACAGAAGATAGGTAGGGTTAAAAATACCAACACGGCTGGTCTAGCTCATAACCATGTGGTATACTAAGAACCACTGGCCTTCTACAGGAACAAGAAAGGGGGGGGGGGAGGATAAGTAAGAACAAATCGAAACAGAAATTGCGCAAATTGTTTTATCACATTGCATAATCAAGATTTGGATAGATGTATGTATTTTCTTTTTTTTTTTTAATTAAAGAAGGTGCTTGCATGGTGGTGTACATATAGCATATGCTCTGTTTTCGGTTCACCATGTGTGAGTCCGTAGAAGGACTATTAGAATGACAGGAGGAAAGAGAAGGTAGGATAAGAGGCACGAAATTGAGTGAGAGTACTCTATCTGGAGTGTGTGTAGTCCTGAAAAGGATTGTGAACCGGAGAATGGATAGAAGAGCATGGAGGAGGACTCGACGTTTCGAACAGTTTACTGTCCGTCGTTTTTATTTTTATAAAGAGAGAAACCATGCTGCTCCACATGGTAACTGCACTTCACGTCTAAATGTAGAGCCTACGGACTTTTACAAAATTATTGAATTTTTCGCCTGGTTGATTCCATGGCCGCTATATTTCGATAGTAAATATTGCATTTAGACATGTCCATCCAGTTCTGATTGACAGGCGGACGGTAGATGCCACGACTTTCTCATCAAAATCTGTTGATTTAATGTATATGTTGAAGAGATTGTCGATAATCATTAGTGAATTCTATTCTTTCTTTTTTTTTTTTTTCGGGAACGTTTATGACAGTAACGACAAAATGTGTTTCGGCTCAGTCTGCCTCCAGATCCAAAGGACCCTGGTACGATTCCCGAATCAAACTTAGAAATGTTGTGTGTAATATACCACCCCCTCTAGTAAGAGGCAAAAGCACTGTCCATCGGATAACTAAGACATTAAATGGACGTCTCTGTGTGAGAGAGTCACAACTTATATGTAGGTCTACTTATAAGATCCCGCTTCATTGATTCATCGCAAAGAGCAGAAATGGTGAAGTGAAGTGGTCCCAACTCACTTCAAACTGGAACCCATGGAAGACCAACTATTAGATGCAGTTGAATATGGGATATCCAGCCATCTTCTAAGATGGAAAAATGAAAGAAACAAAGAAACAAAGAATGAAGCAAAAAATCGTGAAAAGAAGTATCATTTAGACTTTTATTTGTCTGCGTGTATTTAGATAGAGACACTATTTGGGCACAATAAGATTAATCGGAGTATCCACATGTAATGTTGTACTCTTCTTTTGTTTTTATCTTCATAGAACCAGAGTCTTAAAGTGGAATTAAACGTCAGTGGTCAGAACGGATATTCCAAGTTCGGCACAGTCAAGTTCACGACCTCTCCCTGAAGTCATGAGCCGTGACTTCATGAACCAAGAAGACAAGGATTGGGTGAAGGCTGAGAACGCGTATGCTGATATCAAGGAAGAGCTCTACATGGACATGTCAGGAAATGTGGCAAAGAAGGAGGAGGACGTTACGTTTGTTAGATTGACAGATAACCGTTAAGGCGTAGCGGACATCGATGAAAATGGCTATTTGGTTGTATACCAGTCTCCATAAAGTCGTAAAGACGCAAACCAAAAGATTCACACGGCAGATTTGCTGGAAGTCATCATCCAGATTCGGCGTGAAATATTATAAAGTGCATGCCTGACATACCCATAACGCGTTTCTATATATTATCAAAAATAACCTACTCCGAAGCGCCCCTCGAAAAATGAATGAACAAAGCTTATTTGCACTTGATGATTTAACTCCCTTTTTCTGGTATATAAAGTTTTTCTTGTGAACGTGTGGCCATTGTAATCATGGAATAACACAAGGATCTTCTAGGCAGCCCGCCTGCGAGTCACGAACATTACTTTATTTTCGTGTTTATAGCAGCTGATTTTGTGATGCTGAAATCTCCACTATGGTTTTCTTTCTGGTAACTTGAAGATTGGTCAGTCCCGAATGCTTCCTTCAATGTATTTTCTGACTGTGAAATTAGCTTTTTGCTTGTGTGAAATAAGCCTGCACGTGGTCACTGGACAATAGCAAGAGAGACCCTTTGTCTTCAGTTTGTTGCTAAACAGCTATTATTATTATTATTCTTTTATTTGGCAGAAAACATGCAATACATAATCAATTACAAAGCTCAAAACAATCAATCAATACAATAACACAAAAATACCCAAACACTGAATGCACCTAACAGGGCTGCCAGGCATTGGGCAAAATATCTGTAGTCCGCGGACCGCCCTAACCTATATCCCTTCCACGCATCCAGCGTTACAGATTCATGTGCCACTGATTATCATGATCAAATATTCATAACTGTACTTTTTAAAATCTCTTGCATAAAAATACAAACTATGTAAAAATCATTGTATATTTCACAATATCAAATCACAATTTACAAACTCATTATCACACCGCCAAAAAAGTGACATAGTTACAAAACAGATCCCTTTACTCTCCCAACCCTCCCCTCACACACTCCACAAATTAAGAATCCTATCACCCCGCCCCCCCCCCCCTTCGTACAACCATTAACACAAAACACACACACAAAAAAAAAACATTCTGCAAACATTAATGATAATTTGAAGCGGGTGGTAACCAGGCCAACAAAACTGTACAAGGAAGCCAGTGGCATACCACAATCCCTGGCCAATCCCAATTTCTAAATTAAACCCATTATCCCCACGAAACCCTCAGAAAACCAATAAGAAATAGTCAATACACATATACAGAACATACATTTCTAATTATTATTATCATTAAACCGCTGAATTGAGAAAATGACAAGAAGCAATGAAAAAATGCAGCTGTTTCAGAAAAAAGGGTTTAAACTATGACAAACAAGTAAAATCATTAACGAATTTGCACAGATACAAAACAGAAAACAGCCTTCTGGGCTGGGAATAAAATGACATTTCTCAGACAGAATTTAAAGGGAAAGGTTGAAAAAGAAAAAAAAAAGCAAATTGACTGTCCAACCCCCCCCCCCAAAAAAAAAAAAACTGTATTAATACTTTTGTTGAAAGCAGTGTTGCCAAAAAAAAAAAAAAAAAACACAGCTCATAACCGGCAAATCTTAAACATAAATACAATTCTGTATTATCTAGTCTTTTGCAGAATAATACCATGAGGTATGCATACTTATATACACATATTCATTCACTCATAAATGCATCATTTCAATATCATTTAAGTACCTCACCTTAAAAAAAATACTGTCCACAAAACTGGATATAGAAAACATACACAGAAATAGAATTCAGCACTTTCACTTAATCTTTGACCTTTTGACCTTTGGCCTTTTTGGCAAAATTGGGTTATACACGCATATAATCAAATAATCCTGCAGGCAGTGCATAAATATGAGGGAATAGTAAATTTTTAAGTGTTGACCTTGACCTTTGACCCCGACCTTTGACCCCATGAACCAAAAATTCCCAAGATTATCTACTACCAGTTTGTACATGCATATATTCTGTGTTCCATGAAGATACCTAGAGCCATTTCCAAGATATGGAAAAAAAATGTTAACATTTTTACTTGACCTTTTGACCTTTTGAGCTATACCCCATTCACACTGTCTCTTGCCTGGTATTGGGCTGGGTTTGCTGAACTCTGAACAAAATAGACGTTTCTGGACTGTTGACAAAGACTACTCAACATGACTGGCAGGAATAAAAAAGCTGATCATGCAATTACTCGAGGATGACGAGTTCCTGAATGCCGTTACAAGTACTGGCTTGGTGTCAAACTCTGTTGATACCAGACTGGCCGAATTGAACACCAACATCGGAAAACAAGATGGCGTCATTCATGAAATCCTGGGTATACTCGATGCTTCTTATCCATGTTATCAAGGGCTAAAGAAGCTTGAGACCCAACTATAATCAAGCATCAACATCATCAGAAAAAAAAAAAACCTCTCCTTTGATCTCAACAAGCAGGAACAGTACTACGATCGGAACTGATTGAGAGTCTATTGGATCAAAGAAAGCCCACATGGAGACACCGACTCCCTAGTGTGTCAGATGGCGAGGGATCCAAAAGCTCGTTTCTCTCCAACATTCCCAAATGCTTGCAAATGATTTAAATTCGTATTCTGTAAACACTTGCAATGAAGCATTATCATTTTTATCAAAACCTAGTTTTGATATACAATACGTCATTTTGAAGATTATCTCCAAGATAATTTTTATCATTCTTTATCTTTTTAACTCAATCACAGAGAGTGAATTTTGGGAATTATACGTTGAAAACAACGTCTTCTTGTAGTGTCGATGATTTAAGTTGTAATATTTTGAAACAAATAATATATTTGTTATAATATATTTGTTTAACCCCTTGTATATACGTCTAATTTGTCTTTTATAAGTATTGGTGATGTCCCAGCTAGACTGAAAATTGCAAAAAAGCTACAATATAATAGAAAAATATTACCTGCATTATTTAAAGTTATACACCGATATCAAATTTCCCAGTTTTTTTCAAAACTACCAAAAAAGTATACATATACGTTTTTATTCTTTTCCAACAAAATTTGATATACTTTCTAGTTGCCAATATGGTTCCAGGTGTAATTATTCAACCACTCATGCTTTCGAATTTCTAATAGAAGATAAAAACTATCTCTGCTTTAACCCTTAACAAAAATATGCTATAGGAATATTCATTGAATTTTCAGAAGCTTTTGATGTATATATAGTTCATATATTCTTTTACATAATTCAACACTTATGGGATACGGTGGACACCTTTATTTGATTTTCGTGATTTCAATACGCATCATTTGAAATTCTTCAAATTACTTACTGATAACCCATGGTGTTCCACAATGTTGCATTTTAATCACTTATTATTTTTTAGATTTATATCAATGATATTGTAAAAACGCACTATGTTTAAGTATGTATAAATGTATGCTGACGATTCTATGAGGCACTTCGTTTTATACTCATCCAGATTTGACAGATATTGAGATAAAAATCAATTAGGAATTCGACATAGTGTACTTTAATAGGTTTTAATAAAATAAATGATTTTTAATTCTGTTTAAACAAACTATGTTACATTTCATTCCAATTTCATCTTTGTGATGATAAATATGTTTTATATTATGTGTCATTTTAATGAATTTTATTCCTCTAAAGAAAGTTAACTCGGTTGATTTACTGGGTGTTTAAAAATGTACGGAGATGTATATATAGCAAATTTAGCAAATGAAATATCTAAACGTGTATACATGTAATATATATTAGAAATTACTTTTGCAGATTCTACATTTATATATATATATATATATATATATATATATATATCCTTTTTTTTTGGGGGGGGGGTTATAATACATTCATGCTTCCATATCTCAATAATTTTCTACTGTATGGGGTAATCATAACAAAAGAAAGTGATTTTTTTTTTCAAAAGTTCAAAGTTCAAATTTTATTTTTCATATTTCCATTTCTCAATGATGACATTACAAAATTATTGACAACAAAACAAGAATACAAAATATATACAATCATGTCTTTTGATCGTAGAAGAAAAGAAAAAGAAAATATACTTGACACAAATGTACAAGGTCATATTGTGTGAAAATGTCACTAGTAAGTATAAGAAATATGATGGGGCCTACATAAAAGCTTTAAAGCTTGTAAAACTGTAGGTTCCCGAGTTCATAGGCATATAATTTTACACGGAGAACGGATATGTTTGTCTTGACCAACTAAAATTACACAAGTACAAAAAATCGATGAGTAATAAACTAATGAACCACATAGATATTGCACAAACCAGACTGCATACAAATCTCGCAGTGTTTGAATAACAAAAATGCTATATTATTAAAAGATGTATCGGTACCATGAAATAACTTGAATGACTTGGTGCTGCGGACAAGGACAAAAGACTGGGAGCATAAAAGGGTTGCTAAAAACTTGGTAGTGTGTATCCACTAAGTAATAACTGTTTTAATTTGCGTTTGAAGGTGAATAAAGATAAGGAAGAAGTGATATCTAGAGGGAGATCATTCCAATATCTGGGTCCAGTACGGGGAAGGTGATAGGCGTCACTCTGGCGAGTGGGATAACAGTGGATAGAACGATTCCTTTTGAACATGTGGATAAAAACAGATGGTAATTCATTAGTTGTTAGTTTATACATGAAAATTCCGAGATTGTAATAAAATAGGTCTTGAATTTTCAGAATTCTGTTTTGATGGAAAAAACAATTTGTATGGGCAAAATATCCGGCGTGGTTTATGATTCTTATTGCACGCTTTTGAATACGGAGAAGGGAATCTAGTAATGAGTGAATTGCATTTCCCCACGCCAAAATTCCATAATTAAAGTGTGGAGATATTAAACAAGAATACATACTCTGCAAAATATGAACAGGAAAGAAGTGTTTGAGCTTATTCAAGATTCCAATATTTCTAGACAAAATTTTACTTAGAAAATTAATATGAGTTTTCCAGGATAATTCTTGGTCAATCCAAAGCCCTAAAAACTTTGTATTATTAACCTGCTTTAAACATAAATCATTTATTTTGATATCATATGGAACAACATTCAAGGAATTACTGAATACCATATAATGAGTTTTTTTCTATGTTCAAAGATAATTTGTTCGCATAAATCCAGGATTGCACAGACCTGAGCTCAGTATTCATCATATTTATTAATGCATTAGGGTCTCGATGTGAAAAGAACAAGCTAGTGTCATCGGCGAAACAGATAAATGACAAAATTTGCGATGATTTTGGAAGATCGTTTATGTATAAGATAAATAAAAGTGGGCCCAAGAGGGAGCCCTGCGGGACTCCACATGAAATAGGCTTTAATTGCGAATCATGGCTATTGATATTAACAAATTGCTTTCTTTCTGTTAAATAACTCTTAAACCATTCTAAGGGGGTCCCGCGGATTCCATAGTGACACAATTTATAAAACAAGATTTCGTGATCTATCGTGTCGAAAGCTTTAGAAAAATCAAGAAAAACTCCAATTGTATGTTCAAAACTATCTATAGCATGAGCTACCTTGTCTATAAAAGTAAGTAAAGCATGGGTTGTGTTGTAATGTTTTCTAAAACCAAACTGAGAATCTGACAGAATGTTATGATTTGTGAGAAATTTTAATAATCGTGTATAAACCACTCTTTCAAGAATTTTAGAGATTGAAGTCAACAAAGAAATTGGTCGGTAATTATTCACCAAATCTTTCTGTCCCTTCTTAAAGATAGGGACAACTTTTGCGACCTTCATCTTATTGGGGACTTTGCCATTAAATAAGGATTGATTGAAAATGTAGGTAAGAGGAGTAATGATTTCGCTTAAAACATTTTTTAAAAGAAAATTTGTAATTCCATCATATCCTGAACTTTCTTTATCATTCAAATTCTTAATAATATCTATAATTTCTTCTTCAGCAATAGGTTCAAAAAATATTGATTGAGAATTCCTATTGCCTAAGTATCTATGGAATTCAATTGATGATTTCGGGATTTTACTGGCAAGATGTGGACCAAGAGTTGCAAAATATTCATTGAAAGATTCCGCCATAATGACCGGGTCGTTAATCTGGCGGTCGTCCACTGAAATATATTTAGGAGAATCGGTATCATTTTTATGTTTGAGCGCCTCATTAATCACCTTCCACGTACTCTTCACATCAGATTTATATTTAACAAACTGTCGGGAAAATGATTTCGCTTGGCTATACGTATTATGGATGTCAATATATTCCGATAACGAACATATCTCAATTTGTTTAAAGGGGATGGATCTTTACGATACTTATGAAAAAATTTATTCTTGTGGTTAATGGACCTGAGAAGAGATTTTGTAACCCATGGTTGTCGTGGCACTTTTTTATAATTAGAATGGTGAGGTCTTCGGAGAGGAACACAGGAATCATAATTAGCGATTAAAATTTTTCCTTTGCACAATGTGCAGAACCCCCCTATAGTATGAACCAGTGATCAGTACCTTGGTCATTCAGCTTCTCTTTTCCTTAAATTCAATTTTATTCTATTTTGTTTTGTTTATTTGTTTTTCTGTCCATGTTTGCATTTTGTATAAGTAAATTATTTTGTGTGTACGTGTAAGTCATATTAAAGGGAATTATACTTTACAAGGCTTTTTTGGCTTCATTCAAGTATTTTTTTTTCTCATTTTCACAGGTGTAAATGATTATTTTTGTCCTGTATCGCAAATTCGATACCTAATTGTTTTATCAGAAAATGAGATGAATAAACGAATTCAATCGAATTGAATTATTTTTTTTTTCCTGGTTAGAGTTATATCATTGTAGTGACTGTCTCAGTGTGTTCCTATTATACTCAAGTGTATCCTCGAGTATTTATCTGATGACCTCTGATGATATCTTACAACCCTATCTATCCAACCCTATCTATCTATACAACCCTATAAGAAGTGCATGAATATTGATTGATTGCTCTAGGCGCCGAGAGCCTTCCTATGAGTGGTGAAAATTATTGTAGACCTATATTGTCAAGCACCCCTTTAATGAACATGATATATTACATCTCCAGGGTACGAAAATGAAACCACAAGTTATCATACCCTCAAGTAGCTTAAAAGTCACAGTATTCAATTGACACAATGACTTCAAAATTAACAACTGGCATACACATCTGAAATACATAATTTACACATAATACAATGAATCATGATATATTAGGACTTATCTCTGATGATACTGTACAGATTGAAAGACATGTTGAACAAAATATGTTGAATCATATCCAGTAAAGATGGGAAGATTTCTCTATTGTATTTTTGAATAAATTTCAAATCGAACGTATTCATTGCGTCATCTAAGCAGGAAAAAAAAAATATGTTTAATAACATTTGATGACGGAAAATGTTTTTTTTTTTTTTTTTTCTGCGTGAAGAGTTTATTCATAAGTTGTCTGGCTGGATTGAATGCGACGCCCGCGCGCGCGCGCGCACACACACACACACACACACACACACAACCTTCATAGATTGTATCTTTTGAATATATTGGATGTGTAGCATCGTGTTCAATCTATTCCCAAGCCAGATGACGTAATGGCAGTTTCGTCATAGTGCGGGGTAAGCTGGAAACCGCACATCTATAAATCATTCACGTTAATGCTGATATGGATGCTTTCACTCAATCCACATTTATATTTGGACTTTGGTTTCTCGTAAGCAGATTTGATATCACGAATATAATATCTGTTGCAAAAAGAAACATTGGTGTACAAAACACTTCGTCTTTAATCTTACCAATAATTTTGATAAAAAACAAACCAGCGGCTGGAAATTGATTAGAGTCCTACTGACGAACATCAATGACTGATTTAAACTAACCTGAAACTTAAGAAATAAAAGGAACTGACGTACAAGATAACTACGGAAGCAAGGCATACATTTGACGACGTAAATGGAAAGCTTGTTTTACGAGAGCTTTACACAGTGTGACTGCAAGAGGTTTTCACAGTATTCACCCTGGCAGTTGCTTATGGTGACTCTAATGCCTCATCATTTAAGTTGTTTCGATCTTTTGGCTGACACTAATGTTATAGGTAAAGACCCCCAAGAGCATTTACAGCCTCTTGTCAAAAATACTAGGTCCGTGTGTGTGTGCGTGTGTTCGTGCGTGCGTGTGTGTGTGTGTGTGTGTGTGTGTACGTGACATCACCAATAAATCGCCACGATGAGGAACGCGCATGCAGCGATCATGGCAATATTCACACTATTCGAATATAATATCTGCCCAACCACCAAAAAAGTATTGTTACAAGTCAAGGTGTTCACTGTACACAGAAATTTAGTTTTCTGACATTGTAGGTTATTGTACTGATATTGGACTGATGAAATATAAGAGTGCAACATTACTCACATACAGAGATATAGCAATATAAAAAAAAGAGTCATAGAGCAATCTCTAAAATGCAAAAAAATTACATGCGCCTTGATCTAAAGAGTAGTCGTCTGGCGTTATCGACTGCATTCGATTGCGTAGTTCGATAATTTTTGGTAAGTCGTGTTGGCGTTTCTTTTAGCTGTTGTTCGGCAAAGTACGTGAAATGATTATTTTGATTGGTCTAGGATTTGCAAAGATGGCTGAGCATGAGTGAGGGGCAACATAATATACCTCCTCAACCCCCCCCCCCCCGGAATAAGTTACTCTATATATTCTTCTTTGTTTATCTTTGAGCATTTTACTTCCCTTGGCTGGCAAGAAACGCGAGTGTAAATCACATGAACTATCAGTTAATAAAAAGTAAGCAAATTCGACTTTTGTTTATAGCATAAGCATTTATTTCTATAAGGAAGAGAACATCAGCTATGTAGGGTAAATTGTTTCCGAATAATTGTCGCTAAGAAACACTGACATAAGTTGACTACAACCTTACAAAATTAATGTTCTTTTCATACGATACGGTTTGGAGCAACGGTCCCCATTCTATGATAATATCTATTTCAACAGTTTTTTTTTTTTTGCCTCACTTGACTATAATTGTAATTCTATATTATAGGTGGTTTAGATTAGTACCTAAGAGCCTCAGACATTACAAAGCAGTTCTGCGCCGAGTCTTTTTAGTTTCACAGACATTCACAATACCCAGGGAGTGAGTTGGGTGATTCAGCAATCTTGTCATCACTCGCTCTCAGTTTTATGGGCCTTTTCTCCCCTGACATAATATAGATCGCCAGGCTTCTACATTAATCATCGCAAGTCGTAATTGCTCATTTGTCGTTTTAACGCCTTGAGTGATTTGGCGAGGTCTTAACTGAAGCAAGCTTGGTCAGGGATGCTTGGCGTCGTGTGGCAATCAGTCATGAGTTTTCAACTCTAAAAAGACTTGTACCGAATTGCTGTGAATGAACGAAAAATGGCTTCATTTTCGTGGTTAATTGCTTCTTTACTTTTCTATGGACCACTGGTAATTTTCTCAAGCGGTGAAGGTTACACAAATTGTACGTATTGTTTTCGTTTCTGTCTGTGTTTTTTTACTTTTTTTTTGTTTATTTCTTTTTAAACAGACAATGTGTACTGTCGTATTTCCCTTATGCTGTTCTGAGAGGTTAATTAAGCATACGCCGTAATGAAACGTTTAATCTCTGTGTGAGGTCATTGTGTGCTTTCTTTTTGATGATGGTGATGATTTGAAATCTTACTTGCTTCCTGTGAGTTCGGAACAGAACTGGTTTACATTTAATTCCATTATTGATATCCGTTTTTCTCTCTTTCTTTCCTAAAATGTATTCATTTCATTTGAGAGGTATGTCTTATCTTTTTTTCCTGCGTGATAATTTAGAGAGGGCAACAAAATGAATCTGTTATTATGTCTGTTTCACTTGAGTTGATATTTATGATTTACTTTCGTTTTTTCTCATCAATTATTTTACAGATTTTACTCTCAGCTGTCGGGAGAAGGAGCCACAAGAACGCGTAATACAGTGTGATCGCAATTGCATCGCCAGGGGTGACAGTTGGGCTGTGAAGGCACCTCGAGGACGGCGAATTCTCTCGGAAATAACATCCATTAACAACGTAGCAATGGGATTTGGCATAACAGATGAAATATCTCACAAAACGACTGGGATTCTGATTCTAAATCACACGATGTCTTCGCCCTTTTTATCACTGGCTCATCAGACGAAGGTGTATATATCGTGGAAGTATGCAGGCCTAACTTACCCAGTGGAATTAAGAATGAATGTGCAGTGTTACGCGGGTAGGTAGATCTGGAATTATAATTGTGATCATCAAGCAATAATTTATACATTCAGTAGGGCCTATGCTGCGATTGTTTTGCTGGTGTGTTCAAAGAATGATTGCTCAGGATGAGGCTGGAATAGTTTACCAATTAGACATTCAAATTGTGAAAATCAATGTATAGTTCTTTGATGACAAGCTGTCTTCGTCGTAAGATGAACAATTTTTAAAAAGTGTATTTATATAAGGCCAGTTCAGTGGGGGAAAATTGGGAAACTCTTCTTTTCGCCATTTCCGTGGGCACTCAGGCGGAGGTCAATATCGTCTTTTATGCATGAGATGTGCCCCTTTGCAGAACCAAAAATGTACACACTTCTTTTTTTTTTTCCAAACATTACCTTACCGATCAGAGGGTCCTGCATCGCCTACGTAGGAAAGGAAGTTGAAATCATTTGTATGAAAATTCTTCTTTTGGAAAAAAAATCCGAAACGTTTCCATTTTTGACATTCTTTAAACAATCCCCGTTCCCCATCACTGACCACAAAAAAGTTAAATGCTTCAATTTTACAAAATGTGCCACACACTTGTTGATCAAAAAACAAGTTAGATATGTTGTTATTTTATCCATTCCGTTAGTGAAATAAAGGCAGTATTTATTGCGTTTATACACTCAAACAAAATGAAACTCAATACTGAAGGACTGATGAGGAAATACAGAAAGAAATACTTTATTTTGAATTCTATTACAAGACTGAGTATGCCATACGTACGTTTTGCAATGCATTCATCTCCGAATGATAGAATATATTATTACGAATGATACCATCTTCTTCTTCTTCTTCTGTTTTTTTTTGTTTTTTTTTAAGGAACAAGCATGACACAGCGCTTCACGACAGTTTAGGTCGGATATCATTGTGTTCAGATATAAAATTCGGGGAAAACCTAACATTCTGTTCTGAAGAATACAAGTATATAACTCAGTGTTTGAGCTCACGTTTATTATTTCATTTACAAGGCATGCCATCGGTAAAGCTAATGGACGGACCCTCTGCCCTGGAAGGATTAGTGGTCCTCGGATCGGACAGATATGCCTGCTGGGATGGATTTACCAACAGAGCTGCTAACGTGGTCTGCAGAGATATTGGCTTTCAAACTGCGGAACAATATTGGCCTCAGACTTTATCGAGTACAGCATTAGCGAACAGGACTGAACAGCTATCATGTCCCTTCTTAGGTGATTGCACATTAGCGCTTGGCAATTATTACGCATTGTGCATACATGTCCTAACAACTTCCTTGTTGTTGTTGTTTTTTTTTTTAATTCGTGGGACAGGACAGATTTATTGGAAGGAATATATTTCATGTCATTCCATTACATTTCATTCATTTCTATTTTCAACCAAAATACAGATGCATATTTACAAAGCATATCATACTAATAAAAACATACATATTCTAATCATGTCAGAATACAGTTTAATCACCATTAATACAATACGTTTTAAAACAAAGAATGCAATCATAGTCATACGCTGTTAATCAATGGATGTAATGACAATGCTCAGTGGCGTATCTAGGGAAAACGGCGCCCGGGGCAAGCGCGAAAATTGCGCCCCTAATATCTGAAAAAGTGTTCAACCCTAACCCCATCCCGTGACCCTGTAGGGACTTTAAACAAAGTCCACATGATATGCTTTTTCACGCACTTAAAAGGGGTCTTTTTGAGATTGTAATGAGTGTTGATAAATTTTGGCTAGCGAGCGCAGCGAGCGAGCAGAAAATTTTTGTATTTCAGCTTACAAAACATGGAATTCTTGTCATTTCTTGCTTATCAAATCTTACAATTCTGATAGATATATAGTGACGGCCTTATAGATAACGATTTATACCAACAAACTGAGGACTTAGAAAAAATACTCTAAATTAGTACGAGGGAGTGAGCCGAAATTTGTATATTTCATCATTACGTCATCATTACGTTTTGTTCTTATCTTGTTTGATTTGGGTTTTTTTTTGCGCCCTCCCCCCCCCCCCCCCCATGTTCGAAACCGTTCTCGGGCGCCTTCTTTTGATCCAATTGGCGATCGCTTCAGAACGAAAGAAATTGCAGCCGCTGCTCCGTTAAACATTTTGCCTGCTAAATATAAAATGACGTGTGTGAACACAATAGACATTCTAATTTTCTCCGCGTCATCATCACGTTTTGTTCTTACCTTCTTTTTTATATAAATTTTGGCGGGCGAGCGCAGCGAGCGCGCCGAAAATTTTTGTAGTTCAGCTTACTTACAGAACATGGAATTCTTCTGTGAACACAGATAATAAACATTGTCATTTCCGGGAGAGTTTTTTTCTTGTTCTTGTTCTTTTCTTTTCTCTTTTCTTTTTTTTTTTCTTCTTCTTTTTTTTTCTTCTTGTTCGTTTTTTTTTTTGCGCTCCCGAGGAGTTGCGCCCGGGGCACGTGCCCCCCTTGCCCCCCCCCCCCCCCCTAGATACGCCACTGACAATACTTCATTTACCGACCAAGGTAATTTAGATCACAAAGCTATAGGCTGGAAATTAATTGGTCATTATCGTCAACAGAGTGTTTTTTTTTTGTTTTTGTTTTTGTTTTTTACAAACTCAAAATTCATTCGTTAAAGATATCTGAGATAATGTTTGATGTGTGCTAAGAAGAAAATTTGATATTATTATAATAATTGTATCCACTTTTTTTTTTGTAACTTCCGTGATTCAAAGTTGCTTGAAATACACTGTATTATGTAATCATGCAAGCGTTATGTATATTGCTTTGTATACTTTGTATATTTTACTCTAAATAGAAATAAAATCATTTGAATTGAAAAAAAAATGTAATTCTTCCCGCTTTCACTTTAAATCGCATAATCATAATGTCTAAGTCATTGGTAATTATTTCATTATTGTCACTCTACAGATCCTTGGTATACGAGTGTAATAGGGTGTACAACAGCAAGAGCCGAATGTTCTCGAGCGGTCAAACTCAAATGCCGAGGTGAGATTAATGATGTATTTTCATAACTATATATAATGTAAGATATCGGAATATGTTCAAGTATTTACATAATATGAATAATGGGTATTGTGATCCGTCACTATCTTGTTACTATATAATGTGAATGTATTACACGGCTGAGATAAAGCAATTCTTTGTCTGGAAAGTAAAAAAAAAATACATTCAGTACAGAGTAATGTTTGAAATCTTGGTTATCTCCAAACCAGTTTTCAAGTCTTGATTTTTTCTATTTTTTTTAAAGCGGTGTGTCTCAAATCGTTCGATGTGTAGTAACCATGGAAACTGTCTAATCTTCGATCTGTTTGTGTGGCAGCATTTTAATGTCAACCTAATGTTTCTAAAATCATATTCATACTTACACGGGCTTTGTTGCCGTTTCTGTTATCTTTTCGGGAAGAAGACGGGACAAAAATGAAGAAAAATCTCATTCTGTTTGATTGTCTGAGATGTTATTCTGTATTCACGTTAACAAAATTTGTATTGAAATAAAGGCGGGATTCGCCCCCCCCCCCCAAAAAAAAAAAAATGACACAATCAATATTTTCATTATTTATTTTATCGTAATTGTTAACGACTTATCACATAGGAATCATGTTTAGTCATAGAAAAGGCAAAAAATGGAATAAGAGTTTGTCAAATAACTAGTGCAAACGAAACTTAACAGAAGGATTTAATCATCACATTTTGTGCTTTCGTATAGAACCTGGATTTCTTGGGTGCTATCAGGGGGACGAACAAATGTTTCAAGAAATGTCAGTCTCCGGCATTAGCGTTCATTCCGATAAGGAGTGTGTGTCTACCTGCAGAAGAAAACCTGGAAACCAGGACAGCCTTTTTGCTGTTGTACATCGTCGGGTGTGCAAATGTTTCCTGTATGAAGAGTTTCTCAACCTCTCTTCTGACGTCAGCTATTTTCGCTGTAGGACATCTCAAAGCAACCAAGAACTTGAATACCATGTATTTAACAGTGAGTGAGACCAAGACCTTTCATCCCTGTAAGAAATAGGACAGACGATAATTAAAGTTATATAATGATGATTCCATCATCTGAGTTATCTGAATTAAGTATGATGACGCACAGTAAGTCAAAGACTTTAATACAGTGTATCAATTTTCTTGTTCATGCCATACTCGTCAATCCTTTGTTTCATCAGATCTATGATCATATTCATCAAGGTATTTGACTTTTATTTGACTTATAGACTATATTTAACAAAACAATATTGGAATTTCAGGGCCTGATTGGTATTTATTCATCATGTCACTGTCAGCAACCATGGATATAGCCTGGTGATGGTGTCACTGTATACTGAAATCAGTAGAAGACAGGTTCGAATCCCGCTGATCTTTTTTCCCCGACATGTTTGTTAAAATGCAGATCAGCGGTTCCGGTCAAATACAAATGTATTAATCTGTATACAGGGCGACAATTAATCACATCTTCACAGCTTTGCACATTGCCATGAAATCACCGCAATACACGTAGAATCCAAGCCGTCATAATCTTCGTTGGGGATAACAAAAGTGACGCCTTTTTGGTATGATACGATTATGATCATGCATTTCAACTTGTGAATCAGTGAAGCGTTTAGTCATTGTCAGTGAACTAAGATTATTGTATTGATTGATTGACTGATTGATTGATATAATTTCTGCATTTCTTTTTTATGCATTACTTTAATAAAAGTTGATTGAGCAAACTAAATGAGTAAATATCATTTGAATCTAACAGTTGAAACAGGTAGGTGACTAATTGATTCAAGTATAAGGGCCGATACGACAATAAATTATATTTCAAAATATTTTGATATGAGTGCAAAATGAAAACAGCAGATATTTTATGCCTCTAGCTGTGCAAACTTAAAAATCACATGTACCTGCCATTCAAAAGACAAACTAACCATGTTCAAATATGTATATTAATCTGACACATTTTGGACCTTTACATAAACATGATAAAAGTGCAAACGTATATGTCTGTAAGATAGGCCCTAATTAGTTTATATAGTTTAATATTAGTATATGGTATTTTTTTTTTTTAATAGCATGCGTTTAGATGTTGTTCAAGACATACAGGCATATTTTGTTTTGTCTTTCTTTGATTTAGTTTCGGTTGGGGTTTGTGATCATCTGGGACTTGTGTCTAATGGTTCCTGGGACAGCAACATAACGAATGTAGGGTCCAGGTTAACTCTCACTTGTGACGAAGGTTTCGTCATCAATGGAGGTGGTGCGACTCTGGAGTGTGTGGTACCTACTGGATGGTCGACTTACTTCCCGGTTTGGAACGCGTCAGTCCCGACTTGCCAGGCGGTCAATAATAAAGCAAATGGTTTGTTGAAGATATCCATCTGACAGTATATGCATTATTCATTCCATTACCTAAAAAAAAGATACATACTACCAGTAACCTTGAAGCATGAAAAGGAGATTGTTTCTCTTGCCTACGTGCCAGGTGACCGCATGCAGATAACAATAAATCTGACACATTATGCCAATAATGCCATCTTATATCATTATGAAAGGGACTAGGAAAGGTAAAACTTCTTTAAAAATGAACCCTGCCAGAGAATCTTGCATTCGCTTTCACTTTATCTAACACTTGTCATGCTTGTATCATGATAACGAGTCAAATGTGAAGAATCTCATATAGATATCGCAGGTTTTGTACCCAAAACTGCAGTTGCTGCTACACCCGTTATCTGGTAATGTTTATTCTGTTTCATGAGCAACCTTGTTCTTGTGCAAGTAATGGAGAGAATCATTGTGTGTATTATTTTGTGCATATGCATAGATCGTACTTGTGCATAGGTTGAATGGTAGGTGATATACTCACGATTTTACATTTCATATGATATCTATATTATTTCCTCATACATATGCATTAGTCATTTTGAACAATCTGTTATCATTTTGCAGATGGCGATGAATTATCGAGAGACAGAGTAGGAAAGCGAAAAGCAGTCATTAAGGGGTCGACGGTCGTTGGATGTCTTTTTCTTGTGGTGCTCGGTATCGGTATTCTTCGGAAGTATATCTCGAAGCGTACCAGCTATATTGCAGTAAGTATTATCTTCATGTAACTTGTGATTGCGTCGAGAAACGCTCAATTCGGTAAAGTATTAGACTCGGATTAAGCTGTCTTTGTCCTTGAACAAAGACTACACCTCCTGAAAGCTGACTTTCGTTTCATCCACTCGGCCGCAAAACTATGATATAGTCAGCCTAATCATAGGTTTAACATTTGCAACGCTGTCTTTTTTTCCCTCTATATTCAATATTACTTTGTGTTTCGACATGAAACAAATGAAAAGTTTGTTCGCAAAAACCGTTAAGTCCGTTTTTGAAGATTTTGAAGTACCGTCTCTCATAAAGTACGAAATAATACCTTTTAAATGATATATTGGTCACTACATATAAAGATACATTTTTGAAGTTATGGTCAAAAGAAGCAAAAAAAAATTCTTATTATTCTCTTTATTTTTCTTGACCTTTAATCGGAAATATCTCCATTTGGCAAATATGGAGTTATCTGTTTTTGCGAACAAACTCTTCAAATCTTATCGGTATAGGCCTATATTATGAAGGGCCTACATTGATGTACATAGGGTGCGTCAATAATCACTGGCACACACACACACACACACACACACACACATACACACACACAAACACCAAATAGGCATAATTATGATCTCTCCATTTACTCGTAAATTATGAATAACCGAGCAAAGCAGCCACGGATAACTGCTATTTTATCTTTTTGTTTTCTTTCAGGACCACAGTCCTGCCGTGGAAATAATTCAAAGGCGAGGTACTCCAAGCTCCACAAACACTCAGTCTGGTTCACGACCTCTCAATGACGTCATAAACCAAGATGGTGAGAATGGTGTCGTGTACGAAAATGTGGTAGCCAACACGACTAATGCAAAGGATGGGCTCTACATAGACGTTTCACGCATTTTGAAAAAGAAGAAAGAGGACGCAACGTTTGGTTGATTTACTGACACCAGGACAGACACCCGTGCATAACCGAGTCGTGCATATGAATTAGACATTGACGTAGATGGCAGCGTAGATGGCGTAGATCGCAGCTGCCTGTTGGCCGTAGTGTCGCTACATCGGATGCAAACCTTACAGCAACCTGAAGACAGACACGCCAGAAATAAATAAATTTCAAAAGAAAGAGAAAAATCTTCCCAACAGAACGATAAGAAAAATGACAAAAATTGGAATTTGTAATGAGGAAGACAAGACTTTTGACATTTCAATCATTTTTTTTTTTCTCGGAATACATTTCTTGACCAGTCTTCATGAATATTAAAATGAGCAAGTTGACGATGTCATGTTCTCACAATTTCTTATTCTTTTCATACACAGAAATGACAATAATCTCATATTTTAGCTGTATACACAAAAAAAAAAACCGACCCAAAATTTAGACGATCAAACGTTTACCCTGATTTATCTGGGTACGAGAACAAGCTTATACTATATTACAGCGCAGCTTGAAATAACATTCCCCCCCCCCCCCCCGAATTTCAAATAGAACATACATGGAACAATTGTGACGGTATGACATCATCAACTCGCTCATTTCGATATTCATTTGGATTGGTCAAGAAAAGTTTCTTGCAAAAATTTGATATCTGAAAATGCCATATATTCTTTATCCGATTTGCCACTTTTGTATCATTCTGTGTGGAATATTTTTTCTCCTTCTTTTGAAGTTTGTTTATTTTTGTGGTGGATTTAAAAAAGGAAACAGTGTCAACTTACTTTAAATCCAGTTAGGAAGGAAGAAAAAGAGGAAAAAGGAAAAAGGAATAAGAGAGAGAGAAAAAGAAATTACAACACGTGCCATCGTGGACACAAGCAAACTGGATTAATATTTTTTCAATTGATGAAGAAACGGGATACAATTTTTGTATATCTTTTGGGTAATATACAGGCTCTTTAAATTTGATTCATAAGTACATGTACTCCCCAAATTCCTATTCCATATTCAAAATGAGGTTGCAGTAGTGTCTTATACATCAGTATCAAGATTATACCTTGGCACATAATTCCTTAGTCGAAATAATATACCAACCTTTTTTTCTCAGATATCTGTTAAACTTTCAATCTTTTTAATAAGAGTTTTCCAACTGAAATGTTTAACGTTGGTTTTATGACGTAGGAAGTATGTGAAGTAAAAGGCTTATGAGAATTTTATTAAACTCTTTATTATTATTCACCCAATACGACTCTCCTTTTTCTGAACAAGGGTCTTCTGAAATTGCATTAGCTTCACAGCTTCACTTGAAATTCCTTTCCTTTGCTTTCGCATAATTTTGCCGGTATGTATGTACGTTTATCTCTATTTTGTTAATTTTCGTTTCACACATTCTAATGTATTAATATGCTTATAATATAATTCCTGATTTATTTGGTGTTATGTTTTGTTGGGAAAAAAAAATGAGAATCAAAATATATGAATTGAACTTCATTGCTCATACTCAGTTGAAATTGAGCTAATGTTCACGACTGCCTTGTAGCTCGAGCAGCTGATTTGTTAATCACTGTTTTAATTCAATCCCTAGCCATACATTTTTAAATGTTGTTGCTCTGATACTTTCAAAATTCATTTATATGCATTTGGTTTAATGTATCCAAGAATAAATCTTTAGCTAGAAAGTCGGTTTGTTGTTGCATTTTCATAAAATTCCACAAAAATTAATTTATCATGAAGATTACACATTCCATCATCTTGATACTGACGTATGTTAAGGGTAGCAATTATTCCCCCTACTTTCTGAAAGTAGTTAGTCAAGTGCTCTTTCATTATGATAGAAAAGTGAATTTTTGTGGATTTTAAAAACAATGTTCTTTGTATCATACGTCATACGTCATAACCTCTACTAGTCTCATCATCCGGTGGCTCCAGCACCAAAATTTTAAAAATTAATAACTTTTGCATTGATTGTCCTATTTTCTTCAAACTTTCACCGATGTGTTCTACTAATGTTGCTGCTTTCATTCAATACACATTGCTCTTTGGGTTCGCTTTAATGGTAAGCTTTTACATTTAATCTCCATTGGTTTGTGAGTGGGAAAAAGCAGGCAACAGCATGAACACATTGACAAATTGTCCTTCATCACTGTACTTAAGTAACGAATTAATCAGTGTATTAGTACATGTAGTAGCCATACAAATAGAAACAATCTACTATGATACTACTATACACTTAATAATTAGTCGGTTATTCACATTGATGTAGGGCAATTATTTGTTGATCGGTTGTAATAAAAAAAAAAAAACTTGAAGCAAGAATTTGATAACTCTGCATTAACAACAACATGAGACATAACTAAACACTGATATGCTGTCATTCAAATCTTTATTACTGTTTCTGATCAAGTTATCACATGTTTGGACACCAGTCAACAAGGCTCGTAAACGTAAACAATCCATATTTCAAACTTTTGTAATGTAACGTTACATGGTAGAAATCACAGAACACTATATATATATTTTTTTTTCTTTCCACAATGGGAATTAGAAAGCCAAACCCTATTTTCATTAAAAAAAAAATTTGACTGCTTTCTTCTTTTAGACATGATATTGGTGTATCATTATGATGAATGCAAAAAATGTACAAACACTTGGCAAAGGAAACCAACAATTCTTGGACGTACATACACGTAGGCAGAACATTGTTTCTTTGATTTTTGAATAACACAGATAAAAACATTCTATAACAAATGACTTCTTTGACCCAAGTGTCTACTGTACATGACTTATAACTTGACATTAACAACTCATAAAATTAAAACACTATCAAAATCTTATTCATGTTGCAAGTCATCCACAAAATATGATTCTTAGTTCTGGTCATCATAGCACCTCATGAACAATACATGTACAACAAAGCCATTATGTAGATAGAAAGACAAAGTAGTTACAAAATAAAATTGGTTGATATAAAAAAGAAATGAACGATGACCATGTGTGGAGAATCTTCAATGCAGCATTTGTATTGAGTGTTTGCTTGTGTGTGTGTGTGTGTGTGTGTGTGTGTGCACTTTGCACATGATTTATTCATATATGGCTGTCCATCATGCAAGCCATCACAACTCTTACCACATTTTTTCTTTCTTTCTCAGGCTTGACATTTTTCTTTGTTCTTGTTGTCCTGCTGATACTGATGAAACCTTATGACCCGCATTGCAAAAAGTGGAAATTGTCACAAAACATGAATACTGACAAAATGAAGCAAATCTATTTTACAACTTGAATTGAAGGAAATTAATTGATGAATTACTTCAAAAAGAACCTTTAAAGGTGTCACAGAAGTTCTGCTTCAAAGGAACAATCAAATTACCTGCGAGCTGATTGATCAATCAATCAACATTTAAACTAAGAAGGCTGCTTAACAGAAATCCTCAAATTCAGCTGCAAACACTCTTGGGTACAGTGTAAGTGAAATTTAGCAGCTGTGACAATGTTTGATATTGGATATTTATCCCTCCTTCAACCAGTTATACTAATGTCAATACATAGCTCCCCTGATTAAAAAAAGCATTACATTAACCTTTGCAAAATATGATCAAGAGACCTGTATTTTGGAGTCCTGATAGTAAACTTACAAACGGATGGAGTGTATGAAAATCAAGCAAACCATTTCCATGAGAAATAGAGCAAAGGAGTCGATATCACCTAGTCCTGATTGTAAACTTACAAACGGATGGTGTATGAATATCAAGCAAACCATTTCCATGAGAAATAGAGCAAAGGAGTCGATGACAAGCTGGTTTAAATGCAACTGCATTCTTTCTGAATATTTCATCCAAACAGAAAATGTGCTAAATGCCTTGAGACCAACAAGAAGATTATGTTCATTACATTGAAGGGTTACGTTAATTTCTGACAACTGGACTGCTATGGTTTAAAATTCACACACCACACTAATGCATAAAAACAAAGAGGGTAAATGCATGTGAAATACGAGTTGAAAAAAAAAAATCGAAAGCACACACATACACGCAAATAAGTAGGAATTACATTGTTGTGAGAGGTATAATTTTTTTCACATAAACTTGTTCCATCATTACACTATTTCATAGATAAAAATGTTTTATTCATGCAGCCTCTTTCCGTGACTGAGTCATTGTGCCCCAAATGTTTTATCTACCTTGCTATATCTTCTCCTGCACAGTAGTCTTATCAATGAATTGCCAAACAATACCTTGGTACACATTTGCTCATAAAATAGTTTATTATTGCTTTACAAATAGGATACTTGGGTTGGAACGTACAATAATTTTGGTCTATTTACTCGTTTGAGCATGAAACTGCAGCACTTATCGGGGGGAAACAGTTGTGGATTCCCCATCCGTTATGTTGGCATGTTGCGAGTAGGACCTCGTCACCTTCACACACTACATCATCCATCAGGAACGTCGCAGCCTCAGGGATATCTGGGAAATCTGCGGCGTCCACAACCACTCCCTGAGTAAAGCCGAGCTGACGGCAGACTACTGTTGCCGCGGCATCATCGAAATCGTGAAGACAGACTCGTCCCCAAGTTCCTTCGTAGTATACCTCCACCACTCCCTCAGATAGTAATGGCGACCCAGACAGACGTACTAAAAAAAGAGAAAGAGTTTATTTTCTTTTTTCAGTTGGGTGAATTATCATGTAACTTTACAAAAAGCAATATATATCATTAGCTTACAATGTACATAATCTCCTCAGTTAAAAAAAGAAAATGAAATGTATTTTAACCTCGCATTATATTACTGACTTGATGATATCTAAATTTGTTAATGATGGCAATATAATTATCTTTCTTTTTAATGATTTTGATTACAGAATATGTCTGTTTCTGGTATATATATATATATATATATATATATATATATATATGTGTGTATATTTGAAGTGTTTATGTGTGTGTTTTGTTTTGTTCTGTCCCCTTGTCATTCATTAATTTATTAGTAATTTGTTTCTTATGCTATACTGTGCAGGTTTTGAACTTGTCCATCTGTATCATCACTCTGCAATGCAGCCCTTTGGCTGCCACGACAGTATTTTCAAGAAACCAGACCAACTGAATTGAAAATTGGTTGAAGCGGAAATAAAACTTCCATTATCCAGTCATACAGTGCCAATAGAAGAACAACCTCAGCTGTGGGCACGGGTAAAAATGACAATGAAGACTCTATGGGTCTCTCATGTAGTTATGATTATGATTACGCCAAAAACTGCTGAGCCTTAACATCTCTGGAACCACTGTTAACCCTTTTAGTCTTGTGGCAACAGGTTTAACCCTATTCCCATCGGGTGGGGGCATTTTGCCCCCCAGTAGTTTCAAGTCCCTCAAAAAACCCGGTGGGATTAGGGTTAAGTAGAAAGTCAATAGCATTCTAAGACTGTGATCCTGGAAAGGTTCAGCCTGCATTCACATTCCTGAGTCCACTTCTTTGGAGATTGATCGCTTTATCTTCATGAGGCAATCGATTGATTATAAAGCGGCATTTCTTGTTAAAGGAATGATTTATTATTTCAAAAGTCAGCATCAGTGCTTCAAAATAGCTTTAAAATGTGAGTTAGGAATAGAAACAACCAATGTAAAAATTTGAACCAGTGTAATCAATGCTAAGTATTGGTAAATATACAAAATGTGAACAATAATCATAATAAAAATGTTTCCAGAATAAACCATCTACAGTTATGGTAGCACAAGAAAAATAGCAATATCTCATTAAATTTTAGGCTTTACTGCAAATATTTTATATGATAGTATGTTTTGTGATACAACTAACCCATACATAGGCATCAAAAGTGATATCTTGACCATTTTTTAAATCACTGCTCCCAAATTCACTGTCTCATTGATACTGTCTGTTTACAAAAAAAACAAAAAAACAAAACAAAATCATTGATATTACCACGCAGCTGAAGACTGTGATATTCAAAATCTGGACATGTCTTCCTACGAGTCACTGTAGTCGCTGTACAAACAAATGCATGTATTATATGCATATGTATTACATCAGCTGGCAATCTCTACAAAATGCAAGATCGATTCGATTCAAGTCTCACCTGGCACTGTGCAAGCCACTCCTACATCCTCGCCGTGGTTACAGTTGTGTTCACCAATCTCGTTACCTGGGCAGGTATCCAGCCTGGACTCTTCCCCTTCGCACTGTAGATTATCCAGCAGGATGGCCCCGCTGCCTTCCCCAAACACCTCGGCGCTAAAGAAGCCGGCGGCTGGCCCGTATCCTAGCTGGCGGCAGACCACATCGGCATCTGTGAAGATAAAACAGGATGTGGAATGGAGGGTATCACAGTACAGCAAATCTTTCAGGTTTATCTTAATATGCAACATGACATCTCAAACTCCAAACATATGGTGGTTATGGTAGTTTTCATGTCTATCCGACCTAAATTTTGAAAAAAGGATTTTGACTTTCTGCTTCATGCATGGGACAAAAGTGAGCAACTTGGCAATGCAAACCTCCAATAAATGCTTCAAATTGTTTAAACATTTTGTTATCCTTTGAATGAAATGAGTATTGCAACAACAATAGCAACTGCTACTTCTAAAACTACATTGAATCAGTTAAAGGGAATTTATAGTTTAAGTAGACACCTACCTTCAAGTTTCAAACATTTTTTGTTGAGATACCAACAAATCTCTTATGAAGTATGGAAGAGCATGTAATTCCAAGAGGGATTTAATGTTTATTAGATTCAAATTGTTTTTGACATGGCTGAGATATCCAAAACAGAGCAATTCTAATAAAAGGTGCGACAGATTGGCTTTCTTTCACTTTGTCTAAAGATGTCCCATCCATTCCCAAACCATTTTTTTTTCTAACAAACTTCAAATTCCTTAGAATGGTATGCTCTGTATCATTTCATAAATATTTCTTGGTATCTCACAAACAGTTAAAAGCCCAATCCTCATCTCCACCTATACTATACCATCCCTTTGATAGGATGAGAAGGACACTGGTTTCAGTGATTACCAAAGTTGCTTTTCACACTCTGCATCTTTCAGAATGAGATGCGCTGCTCAAGGCAAAAATCACTTTGGCAGGTGCTTGACCAGAATAACATTAATTTAGGACAAAAGCATATTTTTATTATACTTTGGATTATGTTTTTTTGTGTCTTTATATATACTGTATCATATATTGTTAACAACTTTTGCATTTAATTTTTATTGAAATTAGTATTCTGCACTTTTTTGGGGATATATCTCCGCTGCTTTTCCCTAGTTTACTTTTTTACAAACCGAATTGATAATTATTATTTATATTTTATTGATGCAATATATAATTGTTCTTGTTCTGCATGAGCCTGTATGCTACCTGGATTTTGTAATTTTACATTCTTATGTTTATATAATACTTAACAGTACATGCATATTTTTCAGTTTTGTAAAATCATTTGCAATATTCAGCCTCTGGCTGCGATCAAGATACCATTAACACACAACAATCATATCGATTGCTAGTAAAGTGTAGTTCGACTCTGCGCCTTCCAAAATGGTGTGGTGGCAAATGCACCCTTGAACCCTTGACTGTTCTACTGTAAGCAAATAAGTGGGGAATGCAGCATAAAGCATAATATTATATATAATACTATCAATAATAATAATAATGGTAATAATAATAATTATGATAATAAAGACAAATACATACACACACACATACATACATGAAAAATTGAGCCGAAACTACTTTAACTTGACCCTGACGTTACCTGATTTATCAAAGTAGTCATCGCAGACAGTGCCCCACTCTCCAAGGTGGAACATCTCAACACGTCCCTCCAGGCTGCTGTCGCCCCCTGTGAGGCGTAGACTGCCGCTACTCGCTGCTCAAAGAGGGAGGGGGAGGAAAAAATGGGGAAAGAGACGGAGATCAAGACATTACTTAGCAACAAGTTCTGTGACAGGTGTGCTGACATTCCCACATCCAAATCAGGGAGATTCCACACAACAATCAGGGAGCTATCTGTGTGTTACATGCATTTCAATGGGCAAAAATAATTCCCAACTCGGGGAGATTTAAATATTTTCTTATTCAGACATGAACAGATTGTGACATTTTCAGGGAGACTCCTGCAGAATCAGGGAAACTTGGCAGCTCTGCTGTGGCGAGTCTGCCCACGTTCCATGATATGATGCAATGGGGGAAGAGGTGAAAATGGACAAATCTTCCCTTAGTGGCTGAAGATTCATGAGTGACTTTAAAGACCCTGGAATCAGTTTTCTTGTCATTGTTTTCCTAGATCATACTTGGACACTGCATCCACATACTGAAATAAAGTATCGTAAACAAACAAACATACCACCACCACCACCACCAATAACAACATCAACAACAACAACAACGACAGAACAACACAACACAACAGCAACGAGAACAAAACAACTACATCAGAATGTATATCCTCTCAGCACAGCATAAAACTATCATAAACAAACACACAAACATCCCAACAACTACAACACCACACCATAACAACAACACAACACAACACAACACAACAACAACGGCAACATCAACAGCAACAACAACAGAATGTTTATCCTCTCTGAACAACAGAAAGAGATATTCTATTAGGTTTTTTTGGAGACACCTGCCAAATCGGGGGGTGGGGTGTGGTACGGAAGACTCTGTCGCTCTGCTGAAATACTCACGTAGCTCACACAGCACGCCAGCCTCCTGATCAGCAAAGCACCCTGTCTCCCCAAATGCAGAGTGAGCGCACTGGCCGAGGTTTGCCTCGGTCCCCATGCACTGGACATCGTCCAGCCAGAAGCCGATGGGATCTCCACCGTAGAAGGACCCGGTGTCAGCGTACAGGGCCCCGAGGAAGCCCAGCTGCCGGCACACAACGTGGCCCTCATTCAGGTCCCAGCTGAGATCGGGTAGGAATGAGAGAGATGAGTTGGATAAAGTGCACCGGAAGTGATGAAAAGTGTACTGTAAAAGTGGAAATTTTCGTGGTGATGAAATTTTTGTGCATTTCGTGCAACCACAAACTAGCGCGAAAATAAAAGCACACAAATATTTTGCTTGCCATACGTTCCAGTAATTGATGTCTTGATTCCGTGGAATTAAAAACATGCGAAAACTCTTTTAAACCCACCGAGCACAAAAAATTAGTTTAGCGAAAATATCCACTTTTACAGTACTCGAGTTCTCTCCTCACATGTACCGCACCATACTATCCTGAGCTAAAAGTGGACTACTTTCCAATGCGATCCAAAAGTATACCAAAACTGTAGCAAAAGTGAGCTTGAGAAGAACAAGCACTACTGCATACGCCATACATTTAGCCAGTCTAAATTTTCACGAATAGGACGTTCCCGACAATTTTCCGAGTGGTTAAACTCGAAATCGTGGAGACCTGTACCGAACGGGGGGAAATGTATATGCATACATCACATTCATAGCATGATAAGAGTCAATATTTTGTGTGTCTTTAATTTCGTGAATAGCACCTGACTCACGAAATTTGCGAAAATAAAAACCTCGTGATATATTTGGCATTTACAGTATATCACAATACAAAAAGCTGATTATTATTATTATTATTATTTTTTTTTTTTGGGGGGGGGGGTGGTTGGGACATGTAGCGTAAGCATGCTAGGTGCATGAGCCTGTAACTACAAAACATCTGAACTCCTCTGACTCGAGTCCAGTAATGCTTTCTCCACAAAGTACTGGAACATGCTCAGTCTGGCATGATAGGACAGTATCATACAGTATGGATTGATTCGGGTTAGATTCACCTTGGAGAATTTGAACGTGACTGAAGACCAGAAATAGACACATGGGGGGAGGGGGCGGTGTTTGGAGAACAAAATACAATGATGTAGGGAGCAAGGAAAGTGGACACACTAAGATATTGAAAAAAAAAGGCTAAGTGCAGAAATAGATTCAAATGCAAAAAGTACTCACAGAAATTAAGAGTATAAGGACCACATTAAGATTGAAAATTGGGAGCATTGGTGCATGAAAGCTATAGACAGACACACAATACGAATCTGTAAGCTTCAAATGGAGAAAAAGAGCAGTGATGTCGGTCACTAGGAATACATCACTAAAACATTTTCACTTATAAGTAAAGAAGAGGGAATAAAACAAAATCTGTATGCAACAGCATCATCATACTAATAAATCCCACGTTGCATATTTGCTCTTATTACCCCGTTGACCAAGGGCTCATTTTGGTACAACACGCATTTCATACAGACACCTCCCCGAGTATACTGGTGACTCATCCTAAATGGGTTCATGACAAATTTCAATGAATGCTGGGCCAAATGGGAAATGACCTCCGGTGCTTACTCGGTATCACAGACTGCTCTCCACTCTCCATCGTGGTACACCTCCACCCTACCCTCTTCTGGGGTCTTGCCATTCAGTCTCACCTCCACTGGAGGGGGTGCTGGGGTACCTGTCAAGCAACAAATGGAAGAAATATACCTCAACTCAAAGGTTTTTTTCTCCTTTATTTTATTTGGGTGTTTTTTTTTTTTTAAAGCAAGCCATGGCATTTCAAAAACATTTTTGCAAATGTTCATCTGGCAAGAATGACCTTTGACCCCGTACAGGAACAGACCAATCAGGTCAACACCACCAAACCTAGAGGTGTCCTTTTCATACCAGGGTTAATCTCTCCACAAAACTTTATGAAAATCCATTGACAACATAACAGGTGGTAGATTGTGCACAAATACAAACCATACAAAACTCAACTTTGTGTATGTCTGAATACTAAAGTATGCCGTCAATAAAAAGCTATATGGCAGAGCTCAACACTAACAGTGGCCCGGTGCCACTAAAAACGCACGTCAGGCCACCAAAATTTCACAAATGAAGACTTTGGTGGCCTGATCGGGCCACCAAAAAATGTCGGATGTTTGCCTTTGGGCCACCAAAAATAAAAGTTAGTGTGGAGCCCTGAATATGGACACAATTACCCCATGACACACATCCCTGAAAAACAGAGAGAGAGAAAAAAAAGACAGGAACTTCGTACAAACATTTGGTTAGTTAGTTGAACAGATGGGGGGGGGGGGGGGGGGGCTACACTTTCCACCACGCAATTGTGACTTGTTTGTCTCCAATCCCCCAGGGAAATGATTTGAGCAGGGTTGTAGGACACAATTAAAGTAACCGGCACATAAAGGGATACAAGATTTACTAGTATACCATACAGTACATTTGAAATAGATATCAGCCTTGTTCAATGCTCTGTCAAAACATCCATCCTGCCTAATATCATATCACTGAAAGAGAGGAAAGCTAGGGTATTGTTTATCTTTATTGGTGTAAATTTACAAAACATATGAATGCACTATTTATATACCACACTTGCATTTGTGACAAAAGCAGTGCCTAAGGAGTGAGTTGATATACCAAGAAACAAACTACAGAATACTGTTAAGAATAAACAATGGTGAAACTGGTTGTAAATCAACACAGGTGTCACACATTCCGAAACGTACACAACTTACCGGTTTCGCATTTGACTCCTACATCCTCACTGTGGCCGCAATTGTGCGTACCGGCACCGCGGTGGAGGCACATCGAGAGGGCGCTCTCATCACCTCGGCAGTCGACATCGTCGAGGAGGATCGGGAGCTCCTCGTTGGCGCCGAAGCCAGCCTTGGAGACCACTTTCTCCGCCGTGGCGTAACCGAGCTGGCGACAAACCACGTCGGCATCGAAGAGGTCAAATTCGTCATCGCAGACCGTCCCCCACTGACCGTCGATGGACACCTCCAGCCTTCCTTCTTGAGGGTAGATACCACCAACCAGACGGACCTCCATGATGTCCTCTGCATGGATGAAAAGCAAAGTTGTTGTGTGGTTTCAATTTCATGCGCAGTGACCCTCAGTAGAGAGGCAGTGTAAAACCACAAAAGACAATAAGACAGACAGAAGCTTTGTTACAATCAGGCACAGATTTGAGGAAATTGTGGAATTTTGAAATTTCAAATTTCTCCAATATTGGTTGCCAGGGATGCCAGTGGCAAATTGCTCTTGGGCCGGAAATTTTTTGTTGTGAACGAAACTGATGTGCGCGAAGCGCACATCATGAGCGCGAAGTCCCTTCGGCTGGGGTCCAGGGCCCGCTCAAGGGCCCTGGAAGCTCTGGGGTTCTCAGATGCTCTCTGGTGCAATCTGAGCATTTCTGAGGGCTCTTCTTCCCTCAAATCTAATCCAGAGAAATGAATTTGTAGCAAAAATAAAGAAGTCCTAGTGCCGTAAAATCCGTAGTTTTGCTTCGTTCAGCTGACTCAATCGACTCACCACACCGTCTCAGCGCTGTAGCTATAGCGAGAGCGCAGTATGATTCATGCACCGCAACTGCACATACTAGTAGTACATCGCATAGAAACACCACACACTGTTCGATCGCTATCATCGCACGTGTTGCATGTCTCATGGCCCAGCTAGCAGCAGCAACATTGCGCTAGTTTTGCATGACAGTCGTTTTGTGATATTCTCATGCCCAAGTATAAGATTATGCGAAACATACAATGGAAATCGTGAAAGTGAATGTCCCATAAGTTTAGATGATCATATTGTTTTTGTTTTTCTTTCTTTCTTTCTTTCTTTCTTTCTCGTGTTTTCCGGCTTTCCCACACAGACGGAAATAATATCACGAAGCCGGAAATTGGACACCAAAATATGAAAAAGCCGGAATTCCGGCTATTGCCGGAAAACTGGCATCCCTGGGTTGCAACCACATTGGCAAAGGAGGTGATGATGTTATTGACTTATTGACGTCAAATCGTGATTGATCCACAAACAAAGCTAATCTGCTCTTAATTACCTTTTCATATAAAATAAACAAATACTTTTACACAAGAGATGGCTAAACAACCTTGCACTGATGACGTCAAGGCAAACTTACTGACAAAAAAACATGATTTTCTGGCATTTTATTTAACTCTTTGAATGCCATTGTGTAAAACCGCTGTGTGCAAAATTATTCTGAGGCTGCAATGCATAGACATTTAACTTTTCATAGAAACGTTTATGGTAGACATGCAGCTAGCAAAGTTGTAGAGAAATTTCTAAGCTTTGTTGTGATGCAACTCTTGTGGAAGCTATGATTATTTTTCTTGCAAATGGTCAGTACCTGCTTTATTGTACAGGTCTGCGAGGCATGACTTTTGCATAAAACATATCATGCACAACTGCAACAGAAACGTAGAATTCAGAAAACTGTCACTGCTTGTAAATCTAATCGAACACAGACAATATCCCCCCCACCATCCAGCAAACCAACAGAAAACACACACCCAAACAGCTACAGTTGCAACTTACCATCAAGGCAGACCACCGAAGCATCTTCCAGATGTGAGCAGTCGTGCACAGTCCATGGGTCGTGCTGGCATCTCGCCAAGTTTGTCTCGTTGCCATAGCAGCCAAAGTCCTCCGCCACGATGGGACCAGTACCCTGACCAAACCTGCCAATCGGAATGGTACAGCCTAGATGTAGCCTCATCTACTTCACAATTCCCATGAAGGGACTGTACAGTACTGGTTGAGGTGAGGATTCAGCGTGTAACGTTTTGCGAGATATTTACAAACCATTCTATGAAGTGTTGAAGAGCATACAATTCTAAGGGGTATTAAAAGATTATTTGATGAAAATCAGTTTTGAAATGACTCGAGACATCTAAAAACAAGGTACAAAAACAAAGCGATCCTAATGAAAGTCATGGCCTGTCAATTTAATTAGGATTGCTCTTTTGGATATCTCAGCCATTTCAAGGCCAATTTTCATAAAAAAAACATTGAATCCTTCTTGAAATTAGACATTTCATAACAGGTTTCTCATCATCTCATCACAAAAATGTTATAAACCTGAATCCTCACCTCAACCAGTACCGTACAATCCCTTTAAAATGTGTGTGTGAATGTGTGTGATTGCCTGTGAGATGGGTGACAAGACATTTTGCTCCTGAGAGAGCTGCTCCGGTCCTATATTCTCCAAGGACTTAGGGTCAGGATTGTAACAGGGTTTTGGATTTAGTTTGGTATAAGGATTAGGATTAGGGTAAGGGCTATGTTTGAAGGCAGAATTTATGTTTGGCTTATGTTTGGCAGACATTTCATGGAAGCAATTGTGGGAGGAGAAATGTCTTGGAACCGTGTGATGTATGTAACTTTAGTCTGTATTTCAGATGTATTCAATTGTTATTAAATGTAAGACCATTTTGCTCTTCTTCCTTTGATGTCAGTTGGCACAAAGTGACTGATTGGCCTTAATATGGCCACCATTACCTGTCAACTGCAGCAAGACTAAAAGGGGATGGAATGCTTTTTAGAAAGGAGGGTTTTCCTTTTTCAGTGCAGTAAAACAATCTTTGCGGCTGACTTCTTTTCATATCAAGTTCTGGCATCATGTCCCAAACCCGGGGGAATGGTAACCGTAACTCACTACCAGAAATCTACCTTAGATGTGAAGATAGGGATGGAAGTAAGCAGCCAATTTCTGATCACAAGTATTAGCTGTTGTGGCAGCTATTATCATTATTGCTATTATTATCATCATTAATATTATTATTATAATAATATTATTATTATTATTATTATTATTATTATTATTATTATTATTATTATTATTATTATTATTATTATTATTATCATTATTAATATTAGTATTATTATCATTATTATTATTATTATTACTGTGGAGTGAATCTGAGAAAGTTGATATGTCCCTCCCCCTTCCCTTTTCACCTTGTTGAGAGTTTATGCCTGCGTTGTCTCTGGTTGCTCATTACTATTTGTGACTTGAGTTTCAACATTCTCTCTTTTTTATGTATGTGGGGACATACACCAACTATCTAGTATTAAAGGGATCGTACAGTTTTGGTTGAGACCTAATTTCAAGTTTCTAACTTTTTTGGTGAGATAATGAGAAACCTCTTATGAAATATGAAAGAGCATGTAATTCTACGAGGAATTCAACGTTTATTTGATAAAAATTGGTTTTAAAATGGCTGAGATATCCAAAAAAGAGTGATTCTTATAAAGTGTGGGACCCACACTTTATTACGATCGCTTTGTTTTACTTTGTTTTTGGATGTTTCAGTCATTCCAAACCCGATTTTCATCAAATAAACTTTGAATTCCTTTTGAAATGGTATGCTCTGTACTTTATCATAAGTGTTTTCTTGGTATCTCGTAAAAAGTTAAAAGCCCAATTTTCATCTCCACCAATACTGTACTGTCCCTTTAACAAAGATATGTTCAGCAAAATGGCCACTAAGTGATTGGAGAAAGTGGCAGCTAACTTCAGCATGTCACAGAAAAATATTTGTGGAAAAGTGAGCAAAGAAAATGGGATTCCATCGGGATTGCTCACAGAACGTGGAGACGCACTGAGCTACAATGCCCGCGTGACGTTTCCCGAGGGCGGCACTGTACACCGCATCCAGAAAGAAATATGCAGACAAGAATAATGCTCTAAATGGAAGTCAAAGATATGATTTGTTCTGATTAAGAGGTTTACTCAAATATGTCTAGAACAAATCTCAATTACTATCAAATACATAAATTGTATACTAGTGATTAGAAAACCTAAACATAGAATGATACAAGCAGAGGAAAGATTGATAATAGATTCTACATAGGCTTGCCTTGCTCGTTTTGGGGCCGAAATTACTCCTGTGTAGTTCAGCTGCTTGCAAACAACGAGGGCGTCCTGTAGGTCCCAGTCATCGTCGCAGATGGTGCTCCAGGTGCCGTTGTAGTACACCTCCACCCTACCCTCACTGGGTTGACTTCCGTTCACGAGTCTCACTGCAACCTCCGACGGATCAGCTGCGGGTGAAAAGCAAAGAATTTCCACTCTATAGAGATCAAGCTCCGAACACACATGGTCGCAAGTGCACAATTCAATACAAGCCCATATCGTCGCTGGGGTGACAAGACTTGTATCTGAAAGTTTGGTGAAAATGACTTTTTTGATTAATGGTCAAATAAATGAGTTAAGTGATGTCCTGAACAAATCCCAACTGTCTTACTCAAGAAGTAAAGCCACCACGTCATGTCAAAGGAAAGGCTCTCCCATTCACTCTTGTGCTTTGGCCGCCATGTTTTTTGGCTCTCTAGAACATTTGACATTTTATAGATACAAGGTTTTGTCGACCCAATGACGTTATGTCTATTCAAATCCACATTGTTAACAGCAATGCTTGAAGCAGGGAATGGAGTCAGACTTTTATGTAAAATGCCACAATGGAATTCACAATAAATACAGATACAATAAATAATAGATAATAAATAAATCATGAATAAAACAGAAAGGCAGGTCTATGATTGTCACCACACAACTCTACAGTTTGGAGAAAATAAATGGAACCAAAACCCAAACTATAAACCTGCTTCTCATCTGTTTTTCTTTAAGCCCTTCAAGTTAAGTCCATGGCAATGAGAAAAAAAAAAAAAAAAACAACAAACAAAACATTTAGGAGGTGAAGAAAGGTAGAAGAAAGAGGTGTATTATGGAGAAATATTTGTATCCTTCTTTTTGTATCCATCTTTGCATCCTCCTCCCTATGATATGATTCCCAGTGGCTCTGTGTGGATGACTTACGAATGAATTGTCCAGTGTTACAGCGCACACCGGCCTCGGGACGGTCAACTAAACATGCAAGGTCTGGCTCTGAAAACTCGCAGCTCTCCAGGTCTGCTGCGTCCTCTCCACACTCGACGTTGCTCATGACGACCGGCACGTCTCCCCTGCCGAATTCCGGGATGGTCACGGCCTGGAGGGCGCCGTCGGGGTATCCCAGCATCCTGCACGCCGCGTCGGCGTCGACCTTGTCCCAGCCTGTGCTGCAGATGGAGCCCCACACACCATCGTAGAGCACCTCAACTCTCCCCTCACTGGGCTGCGAGCCTCCGACCAATCGCACACGCTCCATCGGAGTCATTGTCGGCGGAGCTTTTGAGAGAGAGAAAAAAAGAGACAATGAAAGAGGTACTGAAGCATCAAAAATATTTTGCTTGCATGAAACTTTCATATATTTCACAAAGAGCACAAATTTGCAAAAGTAAAATGCACATGAAAAAATTCGACACAATACAGTGAAACGCCAGTGGCATTCAGCGGAAGTTCTATTCCCCAAAGGCTGTCGGCTCAAATTCACTAAAGTTTCATGCTGAGAGTTTTTACAGTAAGGGGTTGCAAATAAAACAGATGGAAAAAGACTGTGTGTGTGTGTGTGTGTGACAGCGAGGAAGAGAGAGAGAGAGAGAGAGAGAGAGGGTGATAGAATGTTGCACTTGAAGTTGAACAAATTTCTCACCATGCTGTTGTTGCTGTTTATGGTAAAAACAATATAAATGGGGATCTATCGTAAAATAATTTGCCTATTAATAAGGCAATGCTGAGATTAAATCAAGCAATATACAAACAGCTCATTGCTATTATCTAAGCTTGTGCTAATTAAATGCCTGCAGGAGAGAGGTCATAATAATAAATGTCTCTACATGGGGTTCATACATATTAAGGCGAAGTAAGGGGGTGGGGGGGGGGGGGAACAGAGAGAAAAAAAAAATTCTCCACCTTTGAGCCCACACAACGTAAAGAATATGTAACCCGCCACAACAAAGGATCCTGAAGTCACTGGCAGCTGAACCAAGAAAATCAAGTTTGAAGTGAGATTATCATAATCGGTCAAAACAATTGAATGTCTGCTTTTGGTATGATTTTGTAGTCTAATGTATATCATCTATCATCTGCCGAAATTTCGAAGGTAAATGATCAAAGGAAAGGTAAGAAATTAATGTTTTTCTTGGCCATGATTTGCTGACTTTCAGCAGAACAGAAACGTGTCCGAAGATGTGGATCTAGCGCCACAGGTAGACTCTGCGCCTAGCAACGAGGGATTGATCTCATTGGCCAGATTACTGATGTGTCATGCGTCGACTGCTGGCGCTAAGCTTGAATGAACAACGCGGTCTGTTGTTAGGAGCATACAAAGTACATGTACCTTCTAATGTCAAGAGGTGAAAACTGTCTTGCCTCCCCATGCTCATAACAGCATCAGAAGGAAAACATTGAAGGCGGTTTTCTTGAAACGCTGATTTCTTTAACGCTCGACAAGCGCTACTAAAATCATTGATATCTCCGCAACCGCATACTTTTATAATTTGTGTTATAATTGAAATTTAAGTGGAAGAGTATGGGAATAATGTCATGTCATTTTCAGAAAAAACTGCCCTCCCTGACTTTTGGATCCTTTTGTTGTAGCAGGTCACATATATGAATAAATTTCTCACCATGCAGACAAACGACTGAGGCGTCCTCATAGTGTTGACAGTTGTGGCTGTATAGACCAGCATGAAGACATTCTAAGATATTCTCCTCATTTCCTGTGCAATCCACGTCATCCAAAAGAATATCGCCCACTCCTTCTCCGTAGTGCGCGGCGCTCAGAGCCGACTCCGCACCAGGGTAGCCTAGCTGGCGACAGACAACGTCGGCGGCGGCGATGTCCCAGTTGTCGTCGCACACCGTGCCTGTTACATTGTTCACAGACAATTCAACGCGTCCCTCCCATGGGTTCTCTCCACCCACCAGGTTGATGGATACGACATCATCTTCTGCAAGATATACAGAAAGAAAAAATACCTCCCGTTCATCAGTGGTATGCTTTCTGAGGAAAAAAAAAAGGGACATACTGTTGTGCTGGGTTTTTTTTTTTTTTTTCATATCCACAACATTATAATGATTACTCCAGGTGGAAAGCACCCATTTCATTATTTTGCATTTAGAATATTAACAATATTTTTCTATTGATATTGTCAAATACCACTTTTGCTGTCAGGTGGATATGCTGGGAAGCACCACTTATAAGGATCACTTGAATAATCATTACATTACAGATGCTTATCTCAGTAAATTTAAAAACCAACATGCTCTGCTGGTACAGATGACCTTTTTCTGCTCATGCTCAAAGTGGAACCCCAAACTGGCTTATCTATTTGGCAGTTGCAATTAAATGTGCGGACAATATAATATCAATGAAAACAAAAATTTGTGAACATCACATTCGTGCAAGTTCATGTCATGCAAAATCTGTGAAAAGTTCCACTAATTTGCACTTTATCGTTTCTGTTGTGGGCCTCCTCCATCAGCACCACATGTGTTATCACATCAAGATGCTTTACCTGTCAGGCAGTCAACAGCAGCGGCATCGGTAGGTTCACAGATCACCTCGTCCTCCGTCTGGGAGCAGACTCCCATGGACGCCTCGTCTCCCACGCACTCGAAATTGTACCTGGCACTGGTCGCCGCCTCGACGGCCGTCGTCCTGCGGAGGCGCAGGGCAGAGCCGAAGCCCGCCTCGCGGCAGAGGACCCGGGCCTCGCGGAAGTCAAACAGGGAGTAGCAGAGGAACGCCGGGTCGGAGCCCTCTTCCGAAATTGCCGTGGTCCCTGACCCGGGCTGGGTGCTGTCGGAAAGAATACCTACAACGGGATTGGCCTCTGCAGACAAGAAGAAAGTAACGAAACCATAAACATAATATCTCTACTCACCAAAAAAAAAAAAAGGAAGAGCTGTCTTTAACAAGAATTAAAACCAAGCAAGCATACATTGTATATGTAGTACACGACTGCTCCAATTGCTTGATACTGTATTATAGGGAAAGTTGAATCATATTCTAATACATTCATGACACACTCCAAAACTCTGCCCCCCCCCCCCCCCCCCCCCCCCGCAGCAAAACACCAATCTATGCTACGTTGCAACCCATGAGACACTAAAACTACACCCCACCTGACCCACCAATCAATCAATATTAACATAGTCGCTCATGACACATTCAAACTACACTGCACACCAGTATGAGCTACACACACGTACAAATCCAGGCAAAATAGCCACCCATGACACACTGAAATTACAGCATACACCAACCTGAGCTACATACACCAATACATGCTAGCTGCATATACATAGCTATCCACAATACATACACTTTGTACATCCCACATAAACCTGACAGGGGTGATATTGAGGTTTATTGGAAAAATCAGAAATCAAAAATTTTCGGGTGATTTTGATACATACGTAGAAAAAGCAAAATGTGTATAGACTAGAGAATTATAATCTGAAATCAGATTTAAATCTACACCAATCCATGGTAGCTGCATAGCCACCCATGACACACCGAGACCACACAATACACATGTATCAACCTCAGCTACAAATCCCTATAGATGTTACATACATGTAACCACCCATAACACACTAACACTACACCACACACCCACCTGTGCTGCACACTAATGCTACACCACACACCCACCTGTGCTGCACACTAACGCTACACCACACACCCACCTGTGCTGCACACTAATACTAAACCTCACACCCACCTGTGCTGCACACTAACACTACACCTCACACCCAACTGTGCTGCACACTAACACTACACCACACACCTACCTGTGCTGCACACTAACACTACACCACACACCCACCTGTGCTGCACACTAACACTACACCTCACACCCACCTGTGCTGCACACAACCCCAGCATCTTCTGAGTGTCCGCAATTGTGTATCGGGTTCTTAATGCAGCTGCTGAAGTTGCCTTCTGTCCCTCGACACTCGACATCATCAGCGAGGATTGGTCCCGAGCCTTCACCAAATCGGGCAAGCTGCACCGCCTCAATGGCATACACGAAGCCCAGCTCTCGGCAGACTACCGTGGCATCCTTCAGGTCCCAGAAGTCGTCGCAGACGGTGCCCCAGACTCCGCCCACGTTCCATTCCACCCGCCCCTCGTTGGGACTCCCCCCGTCCATCAGGCGGACCATGCCGTGCTGGGTGAGGTCGACGGGAGGCAAAGTAGAATCCAAAGGTGGTGGAGGCGGAGCCGAGGTCGTGGTTGGTGCCTCGGTGCCGGTATCTGCCCCACACAAGGTAGAAAAGGTGACCATGATATTACATTTCTGAAACATATGCACCAAGGTCAAAGTTCGCTCTTAAATACAAAACCTTGAACGCATATTAATGGAAGGAGACGGAGGGATTCAGTTTTTAACTTAATCAACTAAAATACACTGTGATGCCAGATGGAGCCGGGTAAATGCAAGGAAACTTGCAAAATGCAGTGAACCAGAAAGGTGGAGATTTTAAGGTCACAGGTGCTCTGCCATATGATTCATTCAATGAAATAAGAGAAAGATTTTATTGTCCCTTGCATCACCTTGCATCACCCACTACCCAAAGCGTTTTTGCTGTGGAAAAAAAAAATTCAAGGTGTCACCTCATCATACCTTGTATCATCTCGCATTGCCATGAATTTTCATTGTTCAGCAGAAACACGCTCTAAGACACCAGCTACCCCCAACCCCACTCTCTCTTCCCCTGCCCCAAACCCCTAAACCTCCAAACCCCCAAAACGAGGAACCCCAAAGTCTCTCACCGTTCTGCAGCCTGCACCTCACGCCGGCTTCTCGGGTGTTGTCGCAGCCCAGCCGGGAGGTCAGGAAGCCCTGGTGGGGGCACAGCACCAGCTGAGATTCACTGCCGTCACAGAGCAGGCCATCCAGCAACACCAGTCCCGTCTCCGAGTCTCCGAAGTGGGAGGCGAAGAAGACCTCCTCGGCCCCGCCCGGGTATCCCAGCTGGTGGCACACCACGTCCCCATCCTCGAGGCTCCACTCCCTGTCGCAGACCACTCCCCAGCCATCAAAGTATTGGACCTCCACGCGACCCTCATTGGGACTTGACCCTCCTGACAGACGAACTGGTGGCGGCAAAAAGGAATATGACAAAGAAGTGTGATGCATGTACAGTGCACTCCCTTTATAACGAATACAGTTACAAAAAAGTCTCAAGACAACAAACCTAAAATTCAATTCCCACTAGCATTCATAACCTTCTTTACATACATTGCTGTTTAGCTTTAACAAAATTTCAATATAGTAAAAGAAAGTTGCCACTCTTGAGGACTTCATTATAATGAGAGTTGCCTAGGTATACAAATCAAATGAATGAAAGTTATTGTACTGCACCAGAATTCCTTGATTTCACATAAAAGGAATGGGACAATTGAAATGTTTCTTTCACTGACAGAGCTTAGTAAAAAACAAAAATCTTCCCTGGGGTGGAAAGACATCATGTCTCAGAAATCTGGATTTTCAGGAGAGAGAACATTTCTTTTCATTTCTGCAACACATCTGCCAAATAACATCTATTATAACATCAAATCCTGTGGAAACACTGTTTGGGATTACATTTAAAATTGTAATGTCTTAAAAACTAAAATCATAAATGGGGATGTAGCTCAAAATGTACAATGTATTGGGGGAGGGCACAGAAGCTCAGCCCCCCTGGGCTATACAATTTAAAATAGTATAGGCAATGTTCGGTCAAAGGGTGAAACAGGGAAATGGCGACACTTACCGGGGATCTCACAGCTGACTGAAACGTCCTCCGAATGAGAACAGTCCCCTTCGGTGGCCCCGGTCCTGGGGCACTGCCACAGGTTCGCCTCATCTCCGCTGCAATCCAACTCGTCCATGACGATGGAGCCGTTGCCGGGGCCGTACACGGCTGAGTGATAGAAGCCCACTGCCTCGGCCGTCAACAGCTGGCGACAGACAACTCTGGCGTCGTTGATGTCAAAGTTGTCGTCGCACACCGTGCCCCACTCACCTTCATTGAAGACTTCCACCCTACCCGACAGGAGGTTCGGACCACCTGTTATTCGCAGATCACCCTGGAAAGCTGCAGAACATTATCACAGGAAAACAACATACTCGTAATATCTGAAGAATTATAGAAATAATACCACTAATCAATCTTTTTGTATATATAGCAGAATGCCTGTTTACAATGCTACAAATGTACTAACACAACAATTCATTTTCTTTTTTCAGATTTTTAATGGCTTTTGGGGATTCTATGCATACAAAACCTAATCCTAGTGATGGGAAAAAAATTTGGAAATCAGGCCTGTACAATTTCCCCATGCTATTGTATACGCCAAATATTTCGCGAGTTCTTTTTTTTCTGCGAATTTCACAAGTCGGGGTGCTATTTGCAAAAGTAAAGACACACAACAAAATGGACTCTGATCTTGATATGAATGTGACCTATTGGTATGCACATTTCTCCATTCAGTTCAGTTCTCTGCTATCGCGAATTTAACCACTCGCGAAATCGTCGGGAAGTTCCAATTTGCAAAAATTTAGACTCGCTAAATATAAGACGTATACAGTACATTACTACTGGATGTAGACAGTACTTTATGACCAATACTGCTGCGGTACTGTGGTGTTCATGTTCAAAGATTTATATCAGGTTATTTTCTAAGGTGAAAGAACACATTGAACTTTATGGTCTTGTGTTGCAGATCCAGACAATGAAACTACTACTTTATTCCAATGGACTGACATGCAGCAGAAACTTGTTTAATATTCAAAGTGGAAGGTCTGACCACCCAGCGGTGGGGGTGTGGAGGGGGTAGGGGCATGTCTGTACTAGTGGGGTCAAGGGGTAATGTAGTCATGTGGAACTGATCGCCATCTTTCTTTTCCTCAACACAGATATCAGTACCCTATTTGAGTTTTCCTAACTTTACTTGTTCATTATTGGTTAAATCTCTGTCATGAGCATGATGAAATATGAATTCTTCCTTCATGTATTTCTTGTTTTGTTTTATCTATTGTAAAGTTTAACAAATCTACATTTGTATACTGCAAAAAATTATGGCTACCAGCGGATACCATGGAATCACAAGATCACGGCAGAGCTTTAGGCTAATTTGTCTGGTCTAACTTACGAGCTCCGCACACGACTCCCGCTGCGTCCATTCCCGGGCGACACTGCTCGGTCGAGTTGCTCTCAAAGCGACACGCGGCGAGTTCATTCTCACTTCCGGTGCAGTGGACGTCCACCATGGCGTACCTCTGGTCGAGTGTCGGTTCTCCGAATCTTGAGTTTAAGGACACTTGGAGGACTCCTGACAGTCCAAGTTGCCTGGACGTCCACGATGAGGGAAATATAAAGTGAGTAAATTCCACTGAATCACAAAAGATGTGTGTTCATATGCTTTACAAAATGGGTGCAGAACAACATTCGAATACAGGTAGGTGGCTTACCATCATGTGCTCATTTGCATGGGGTTGCATGTATCGTGATATAAAATACTGAAAGAAATTACAGGATGCCTGGCCAGGCACAAATTTTGCTGGAAGGCTATTACAGAAAGAATTTTATGGGTGCATGGCTCAACACTGTAAAATGAGACTTTAAGTAAAACTTCTTCTCCAAAGTGGCTATCAATCAGGTTGCGGACATTTTGAGAATAATTCTTTAATGCGGTAGTCACACAAAATTATACACAGAGAACGAAGGAGGGACGAAATAAACCACTGCATGAGACACAGAGTAATTTGACCTTTGACACCAACCTGCACACCACAAATCCGTCAGCCAAAGTCCAGGTATTGTCGCACACCACGTCCCAGTGGCCGTAGCGCATCACTTCAACGTTACCCTCAAAGGGCGTGTCCCCGCCGCTTAGTCTCACTTCAAAGTGGGGCAAATCTGCACGACATTCCCAAAAGGAGCATAAATAGTCAAGAAATGAATGTTGATTTGTCATGTGATGTCAGCCTCAGCTCACCCATGTAGCACAAACATTAAGAATCACAGAGCAATTATAACCCTCTGTGATCACTGCAAAACCACACATTTTTCTGTGCATAGAACTTTCGTGAATTTCGCAGGCCAAAATTGCAAAAGTACATATAAATTGCAAGTGAAATGTTTTGTCTGCATGATGCATTGAATTCATGAAAGTTTTATGCCACATAAAACGCTGATGGCTTCAATTTGTGAAAGTTTCATGCCAAAATAGTGATATCTCCTTATTGCAATAATTTCATATGGTAGGACATCTTGTGATACAACTGACATAAACATATATATCACACGTGATAACTCATACATTTTTTGAAATCACTGCCGCCCAATGGTAAACAATATATTTAATTAAAGAGCATTACTAAGTGTGTGTACTTTTGGTACTAAGCTTCAGATTTCATACTTCCTGATTCTGCAGAATTAAAAACAAAAACGTCTGCTTTTATGACATTATATGTGCAAATGTGGCAAATAAAGAGTTAAACACTATCCATTTTACACAAAACTGTACAATCAAAATCATTCCAATGATAACAAAAGTTCTGAATGTCAGTATGTCAATGGCACTATCTTCCTGTCAATACTTTCACTTGAAATTATTCCACTAACTTTTTCTAGAAGACCGGAAAGATTAAAAGCACACAAACAACATGTCGCAAAGAGCATGTTTCAAGTATCAGGAGTAGACCCCCAACTCACCAAAGTTACAGACAACGCCTGCATCCTCACGGTGTTGGCAGTTGTGGGTGCCAAAGCCGTTGTTCCCGCACAACTCCACAGACGCCTCATCACCATTGCAGTTGACGTCATCCAGGAGAATGGGTCCGCTGCCCTGGCCAAACGTTGCCCCGTACGGCGCCGAGATGGCCCCGGAGTATCCCAGCGACCGGCAGACAACATTGGCGTCGCGGAGGTCCCAGGCATCGTCGCAGATCGTGCCCCACTCACCCTCATGGTAGACCTCAACTCGGCCGGAGTGCGGGGAGGGCCCGCCAACCAGACGCACCGAGAGATCGGATGTATCTTTAAAAGGAGAGCAACATTGTCATCCGCTGCTAATCATCCCTTTGATAGCTAGAGGTCAACCTCCATAATCCATTGACTCTAGCTCTTTATGTGCCATGGTGGAAACCCCCGGTGTGCCACGTTATTCCGAGACACGAAGGTAGTCATGCTTTGAGAAAGAATTATGTTTTTCCAATTTGTATGACCTCTACAAATTTCTGTTAAGATGGGCATAATAGTAGGCAAAGTTAAAGAGGAATGCCAAACTTTGTTTCGATATGAATTGCATGAAGAATCTATTTTTCAATTTCTCTTTCGAATGACCAGTTGCTACATCACTGTAAAGGCATGACTTTTGCACATAAAACCGTGACAGAAACTTAGAATGTACGAGCAAATCTAGTGGGGAACACTACTTGATTGTCAATCACTACATAGAATGCAAGCCATATATTATGAGAGGAACAAAAGCACAAAAAACGCTTTCATTGTGCCGCGGGATTAGCAGTGATTAGCGATTTATCGATCGGTTTTGGCGGCTTTGTTTGTTGAGCAGAATATGCGAAGTTGGCACGCCGTCGACTGAGCCGGACGTGCGAACGTGGCACATAAAGAGCTAGAGGTCAACCTCCATAACCCTTTGACATCTAAAGGTTATCCTCAATAACCTTTTGACATCTAGAGGTCAATCTCCATAACCCACTGACATCTAGAGATCAACCTCCATAACCCATTGACTCTAGAGGTCAACCTCCATAACCCTTTGACATCTAAAGGTCAACCTCAATAATCCTTAGGTATCTAAAGGTCATCCTCAATAACCCTTTGATATCTAAAGCTAACCCTTTGTTATCTAAAGCTCACCCTCCATAATCCATTGACTCTAGAGGTCATACTCAATAATCCTTTGATATCTAAAGGTCACCCTCCATAACCCATTGACTCTAGAGGTCATACTCAATAATCCTTTGATATCTAAAGGTCACCCTCCATAACCCATTGACTCTATAGAGGTCAACCTCAATAACCCTTAGGTATCTAAAGGTCATCCTCAATAACCCTTTGACATCTCGAGGTCATCCTCAATAACCCTTTGATATCTAAAGGTCATCCTCAATAACCCTTTGATGTCTAAAGGTCACCCTCCATAACCCATTGACTCTAGAGGTCATACTCAATAACCCTTTGATATCTACAGATCAATTTTCCATCCGTGAAGAAGGCAGTAAATGGCATATAATTTCACTCAGTTCTGGACCAACTGATAAATCACAAATAGAGATGAAATTGCAAGGTAGGGGTGAGAAGGGAATGAGAGCAACCAGGCAAAAGGCAAAGAAAGATTCGACCAATTAGTGTTTCATGCATTGAACCTAACCTGACTGTGCTTCATCTCCTACATGCACAAACTTTGTAGGTGTCCGTCTCGTGTCCGGAACATACTAGTATGTCAGGCATGGAAGTTTATTGGATGCAATACTTGACATTTAAAAGCTGACTTCATCATACATGTACATGTACATTCACAACACCTGCCTGATCCCCTTGAGCCTGAATACATCCGGTTCATTACATCTGGTGTATTTCTTGTTGAAGTAAGACAATTTTTGCTGGCCAGATACTTGTATTGTGACAGCCACTCAGCATCTCTTTCTGTGCCCTTTTACTTATTAACAAATATGTCACCTCTAGTGCCTAATTTCTCTACAATGTGAATGCATGACATTTCCGAATTGGACCTGATTATTAAGTGTCTTGATACTGTTGTTTCATGTCCATGAATTATGGAACAAAGAACACACTTAAATGAAACTATATGTCTACACCAGTTGTCTACCGGTTCATGCCTGTTTATTCCTACTCTCGCTTACATATCAGAGTGCCCGAATCTTACATACATCGAAAATCTACACACATGTGTTGTTTTCAAACACTAATCTTTTCAAACGCTAGTTTTCAAACACTATTATAACGTTACTAGTTAACACATACAACAGATACTTTAGATGGTATAACCTTAAACTGAAGATTGACACTTATCTAAATGGTGTTTGCCACAAACGGTGTATCTCTTACATTAACACAGAAAGTTGACACCTTACCTAGTGGTGTACACACCACTCCTGCATCTTCATAATGCCTGCAGTTGTGGTTCTCTCGTCCTGTGTAAGTGCACTGGGCCAGGTTGGTTTCATTCCCCCTGCAGTTCACGTCATCGAGGACAATGTCGCCCTCGCCTGCCCCGAAGTGGGCAAGCATCAGGGCTTCTTCGGCTCCGGGGAAGCCCAGCATGCGGCAGACGACCGCGGCGTCGGCCAAGTCCCAGGAGTCGTCGCAAACTGTGCCCCAGTCGTCATCGACGAGGACTTCCACTCGACCCTCGTTGGAGCTGTCTCCTCCCATCAGTCGAACCTCGAGATCATCTGTGGGGGAAAGGGGCATGCCAAACTACTGTAAAACTAAAGAGATTATACCACAAGAGGGCATCTAATAGTCCAGTGGCGGAGGTGGCTGCGCAAAGAGAGCTGCTATTGCCCAGATCCTGCACATTGAACAGTAGATGGCGGCACACTGTTAAAATGCGCTTGACTTGAATATCAACAGAGTCAGCCTAGCTTGCACCTTTTCATAGTTACGGCACAATGTTCGAGTAATCATAATGCTCAAATGTCATAATGTTGGTGATGTTGTTTGATTTTATGGCATCTTCATTCAAAGTAGTCATGTTTATGCCAAACAAACTTCATAATGCTCAAACTATTTTCTAGTCTACACTCAAGTTCCCATTATTTATTTTGTTAATAACAACAATGCCTGGACTCTAACTGATGATATGATATCACTGGAGATCATCGTAGAAACTAATATCTAAACAATTGGAACCACATTGAATTTTTGAACATTACAAATGTGTTATGAAGAATAGAAAATCACTCCAGATATGATATGAAAAGATATGACTTTAACGTAGACTGCAATAAATTGCCTGGATCAGAGGGTGCGCTCCCTCTTCAATTTTGGACGCCTCACTTGTACGCACGCTTATGGAGACTGCTTACTCTATATATAAAATCTCTTTGTGTAAAACCAGAAATTTTTGTGTGCATTTTAATCTCGCAAATTTGTGTGAAAGCAGTCAAGCAGTACATTGTTTCCCCTTTCAACTCTTTCACTCTTATCTTTCATTTGTGTTTAAAGTACATAGATATCATATTATCTTGTTTGTTTCTACATGTTAATTTACTTTTCTTGTTGTTGTTGTGCTACATGATTTTTATTTGCAATATTTGCTATTTGAATAGCAGGCCCTGACCATGACTATCCAGTCCACTTTTGAAATAAAACTAAATAAAAATAGCAATGATAATGCAAGAGTGTACCTATGTCTGCGTAAGTGGCAGTGTGTTGTGAACTCTAACCTGTGCAAATGACGCCAGCATCCTCGCCGTGGTTACAGTTGTGGTCGTACAGTCCGTTATTGGGGCAGTCCATAATGGTCAGCTCCTGGCCAGAGCACAGCACATTATCCAGCACGATCTGCCCTTCGCCTTCCCCGAATCTGGCCGATCCGGGGGCTGAGATGGCCCCACGGAAGCCCAGCATGCGGCAGACGACGGCTGCGTCCTCCTGGCCCCAATTATCGTCGCACACCGTGCCCCAGCTGCCATTGTGGTAGACCTCCACTCGGCCCTCCAGTTTGTTGCTACCTCCCACGAGACGCACTGACCGCAGCGAGGAAAAGAGAAATTTTTTTTTTTGATTTTTGTAAAGAAAAAGGCCCAGGTTTGACAGTTTTTCGAGTGTTTACACTCCAAGAGGAGGGACAAACAAAATAAACCACAAACAAAAAAAGAAAAGTCGCTTTAAAAGCGATCCAGTCCATTGGGTTGGGAAATAACATGATGTCCATGAAATGGAGGCATCAATGTTTTAATTTCACGTACGGCTTGACAGTTACTCTCTTTAGTGGATGAAATTGTGCGGCAAACCATATTCAATGATGTAACTGTCTTTAATCAGTTGTGTTGTAACAAAACCTGTCAACTACAAAATGTCTTTCACGCAAAGTGTGTTGCTCAAATGGTACATTTTATGATGCTCTGCTGAATGAATATTCATATCTTCTTTGCAAGATGTTTTGAATGAATAAAGCAGAATATCAATGTGATGTGAGCAAAGAAGACAACTGCTGCCATTTCTGCCAAAAATACTACAGATATCGTGGATTTTTTTTTCCAGAATGAACTACATACTGAGCTTGTATGTCTAGTGTAAGAAAGGAAAAAAACTTTTTTCAACGAAATAGGGCTACAGTAGCAGAGATGGTCAAAACATAGCTTTGCGATCACAAGATATAAGTAGCAAATCTTGTGACTGGCAACAGATATTCTGTGAAGATGCTAAGACCTTAATAAAAATGCTAAAACTATCATGAGTGAATCTATTATGTATTTCTAGATATGAGTGATTATTTTGTACTTTGTTTTCAGCATTTTTAATAAAATTCTTTACCTCCTTGTGAACACACGACTCCAGCGTCTTCACTGTGGCCGCAGTTATGATTGTACAGTCCATTGTGGGGGCAGGCCAAGAGGTCATCATCGTCCGGTCCACACTGGACATTGTCCAGGATAATCGCGCCCTCACCGTTTCCAAATCGGGCCGAGCCCGGCCAATCCTCAGCCCCTGGCAGATCCAGCATGCCGCAAACCACGTTGGCGTCCGCCTCGTCCCAGTAATCATCACAGACGGTGCCCCACGTACCGTTGTGGTATACTTCCACCCTTCCCTGGCGGTACGATGCAGCTCCACTCAACCGCACTACACCGTAGGAAGAAGGGAAAATGAAATGAAATCATCAACATGAAACAAGTGCTGATGCATTGGTGTCAAATGAATCCATACCCAAGATATGACATTAAAGCAGAGATACTGGCACTTCTGATAAATGAGAAAGTGAAATGGCTTAGTCATGTGCCCCATCAAGACTAAAAGTCTGAGAGGTGGAAGTTACATAATTAAAGGTACCAAAATAGCACTTTGTACCATTTGAGCAGAAGGAGAATCCAAAGAAGACAAAAAACATGTTTCATTGCAGTATTTCATCTTCTTTTGAGGTGTGCTGTCCTTTAGGTTATTACTTGTAGTAGTGAGTTTTAGATCTGCGATGCGAGCTACAATTGTAGAACAATGCAGCCTGCCAGGTTGAACAATGAAAACAGCTGCCTTGCGCATGTGCAGAATATTATTTTCAGTATAATTGCCTCATCTTTGGCATTCGTGTTGAAGAGCTACAGCTCGCTATTGTCATTTGGGAATGAAAACACTCCAATCTCAGGGGAAAAATCTGACCCCTCATTCCTGCATGGACTCTCCCCGGCCGTCACATCGTACTACTGTAAAAGTGGAAATTTTCACGGTGTTGAAATTTTTGCACATTACGCGCAACAAGAAAATAAGTAGCGAGAAAATAAAAGCATGCGAATAGTTTTGGTTGCCATAGGTATGTTCCTGTGCATGATGTCTTGATTCCGCAGAATTAGAAATACCCGAAACTCTTCTTCCGCGGCCAAGCGCGAAAAATTAGTCGTGCGAAAATATCCACTTTTACAGTACTCTGGCATCAGTATTAACCCTCTCCGTGCCAGAGGCTTTGTACAGCCAGTATGACACAACACTATGGGGATTTCTGTGCCAATCAGCACCAAAAACACACAAAGGATTAAATGTTGATTCTGGAATAGTTTACTTTTCATACCATCTGTCAATTCCCTTCTTGGATCGTAGTCCACAGTTGTTAAAATAGTTTACTTTTTATGCATTACATGTGCATATAATTGGAGCATAAATGTGACCCTGCACCACAAAACGAACAAAAAGTCACCAGACATGGATTTTTAGTTAAGAGTATATTCTGAAAGGGCAGACTTCAAGCTTTCAAATGATGTATAACTCAAATTAAATGGACTCTCCTAACCTATCGAAATATTGGAAAGAAACCACACACTCAAGAAAAGTGTGAACTGAGAAAAGAGGCTCAGAAGCACAGGGTCTATTCAAGCGTTTAATCTTTTCCAAGCCGTCCTACCTGTGCAATGAATGGGACAAAAAACAGGATGAAAACCACCGGTTCAACCACAATGAAGGGATTATCAGTTTAAGCTGAAATTGAGCATGTTCTATCAACACATTCTGTCCATGATAAATACTAACTTTCAAAGTAGTAGCATCATCCTTTCTTAAGTTATTAGAGTTGAAAGTGAAGAGTGTGTGCAGGGTTTTTTAAGAAATGAAAGGGGGACTCTAAAGACATACCTAATCATGCAATTTAAAAAAGTGTTTGAGATAAACTGCTAAAAACACACTTTCCTGTTCGTTTTATGATACCTAATTTTAGCATAATGCAGAAGAAGATTTGCTCTTTCAGAAAATATAAAGAAGTCAAGATTGACCAAATTGACCCTTTGCACCTATTTTCAGTCCTCACACAAAATCAGTGCGTGCGACTTTTTGTTCGTTTTGTGATGCACGGTCACAAATGGATTACAAACTTGTACGAAATGTGGAATATTGAACACTTGATAAATTATCTGGAAATCTTACAGAAAGAAAAGAATTAGATTCATGCATCTGACAAAAGTTCCAAAGATCACCTGTTGTCCTACAAATGACCCCAGCATCTTCTGCATGCCCACAGTTGTGCTGATAGAGCCCCGAATGGCGGCAGGATGCCAGGCTGGTTTCATTGCCTCTGCAGGCGAGGTCATCGAGGAGGATGGTCCCCGAGCCGGGGCCGAAGTGCGCCCCAACGAGGGCGGTCTGTGCCCCGGGGAAGCCCAGCTCGCGACAGATGACGTTGGCGTCTTCGATGCCAAAGTAGTCGTCGCACACTGTGCTCCACGTGCCGTTGTAGTTGACCTCCACGCGGCCCTCGCGATTGTTCCCTCCGCCGGCGAGTCGCAGTTCAAATGTCAGCTCCTGGGGCATGGTTCCTGTTGATCACAAAGTTGACAGATATGAATGAGCCATGATAACCTGCAGTCATCGAGGACGCATGTAATGTGTGGTCCCTTTATGGACACATTAATATGCACAAGATATGTGCGAAGTAGCACTTTGATAACACAATTTCAATTAGGAAATGACGAAAATGCAAAATATTGGCTAAAAGGTACATTCAGCAACAGTCTTGCAATCTGAGGACATATCCAATCATGGTTGGTAAATAATCATGTTTTATACACAATCATCGTTTATCAACAAATCAGACTATAGCAGAATCCTTTAATCTGCCACAAAAGAGCAAATCGGATGCAGCTTCTTTGGAAAAATGATTGCCAGGGCATTATCGATCAACCTTCTACCTATAGATTCACTGTTGAACAGAGAGGGCACTTCACGAATAAACGTTGTATCCACATGTAATTAGAATTATTTCACCCTTTTGATTTCAAAATAATAGGAAAAACATCTCACTACCTTGGCAAATCATTGTCAGCTAAACAGGTTTCTTGGTAGACCCTTTTATGCATTTCTAGCAATTCCAAATGGTGGAAGAACAATTTTGGGCCCCTTCTGAAAAGTATGTTTCACCTCTAACCTTAATAAATGCTGATGAACAAGCGTGGCATGTTGCGCTGAGTGTCTGGGCGTATAAACATTTGACAATAGACATTGTATTCTGCAATAGATTAATTCACATAATTTATTGAGGACATATACCAGAGTTTGCACGTTCCTAGGGCCCAGTCCCCCATCCTGCCTAAAAATGGCCTTGGTGAGATTGGGAGAGCATGCATGAGGAATCGTAAGCATGGCATGGGTAGTCACTCACCAGCACAGGCGACCCCAGCATCTTCTAAATGGCCACAGTTGTGCTCAAAGAGTCCGTTGCTTGGGCAATCCAGCAGACTCATCTCGGTGCCGATGCATTCCACGTTGTCCAGCACGATGCGACCCTCTCCCTCCCCAAACCGGGCGGAGGAGAAGGCCAGGTTGGTTCCCGCGGTGTAGCCCAGCATGCGACATACCACATCCGCATCACGGAAATCCCACGAGTCGTCACAGACGGTGCCCCAGGTACCATTCTGGAAAATCTCCACTCGCCCCTCCTTCTCATTATCTCCACCAACCAGTCGGATCACGGAATCTAGGTGTCATTTTGAAACGTAATGAGATTGCGATAGCATTATCTATAATAATTACTTATCATTGGAACTTCTTTACCCGTGTATGACAAAAATGCAAACAGCACTGCAAAATTCTGAAGGCTAAAAAAGTCATACTTCTCGTTGAAAATATTTTTTTCCCCCTTTCTTACACTAGACATACAAGCTCGGTACGTATTTCAGTCTGGAAAAAAAAATCCACGATGCCTGTAGTATTTTGGCAAAAACAGTACAAAGTACTGCCAAATAGCAGCAATTGCCTTCTTGGTTCACCCTCGATTGTTAATATTCTGCTTTATTCATTCAAAACATCTTGCAAAGAAGACATGAATATTCATTCAGCAGAGCATCATATATTGTACCATTTGAGCAACACACTTTGCATGAAAGACATTTTGCAGTTGACAGGTTCTGCTACAACACAAAAGATTAAAGATGGTTACATCATTGAATATGGTTTGTCACACAATGTCATCCATTGGAGAGACTGTTATTGCCTATGCCGAGGAGGTGATGATTTTTCTAGCACGGGTTTGTCTGTCTGTCTGCAATATGGATGAAATTTACAGGAAACATTTATAATAAAAGAAAGGTCTGGATGATGGAATTATCTACATTTTTGGGAAGATTCTTCATTACTGGCAAATAGGGACAACAAAGTGAGGATTCCAGCTGCACATACGTATCTAAGGTGTGCAAATTCAAACTGACCACGAGCTTGAAGCGTGGCAGGAAACTAAGGGAGAGAGGAGAGACACTAGCAAGGATTCTCTATCACTCATCGGAAATAGGGCCATTTTCAGCATATTGTCGCTGGGGTGACGAGACCTTCTACCTGCAATTTTGGTGAAAATGACTTTTTTGGATTAATGGTCAAATAATGGGTTGAGTGATGTCCTGTCCAAATCCCAACTTTCTTACTCCAAAAATGAAGCCACCACGGCATGTCAAAGGAAAGGCTATCCCATTCGCCACAGTGCTTTGGCCGCCATGTTTTTTGGCTCTCCTGAACATTTGACATTTTGTAGATACGAGGTTTTGTCGCCCCAGCGATGATATGTGTATAAGGGTGGAAATGAATTGCTTGCGGAGGACTCTACCCTTGTTACCTCCACCAAGGAAGGAGGAGGTTAAGTGATCATTGGTGTTGGTTTGTCTGTTTGCAAAATAACTCAAAACGTTGTGTACGGATTAAAATGAAACTTGCATATAAAGTCAATATTGACACAAGGAACACCTCATTTAATTTTGGTAGTGATCCGAGAATTTTCATGGATTTTTGAAGGATTTTTCATGTTTTGGCATATAATCTGGGGTTCAAGCTGTGCGTACTGGGGGTTTACACACACGCAATAAAGCGTGTGCTCTGCTCGGGTAAGGCACCGTGCAATGACGTAAACAAAAGGCTTCTATTTTGGAAATTGAGTTACTGGCTTGGCAGAGGTGTCTGTGCTCTCCGAGTGCTTTTCTAGCAATGACAAGAGTGCTTTTCTAGTTACCTCTGAAATCGTTTGCACCTGGGGGGTGTTTCATCAACATTTGTCGTCAGCGCTGACAATTTCAGCAAAATCCTTGGTTTTGATTGGCTGAGATGCTCTGGTCACTGACTGTTACTATGGTGATTCAAGTTGTCAGCGCTGACAAACGTTGATGAAACATCCCCCTGATCGACTTATGGTTGCTCTTACCTATCTCAGTGCACTTAACGCCCACATCCTCAAAGTGAGCACAGTTGTTCTCCAGGAAAGGCCGGCGGGAGCATCTCGCCAGGTTCGACTCTGATCCGTTACAGTTCACGTCGTCCAGCAAAATGGCGCCCTCACCCTCCCCGTAATAGGCATTGCCACGGTAGGCCTCAGCCGCCGGGTAGCCCAGCATTCGGCAGACCACATTGGCCTCCTCTAGGCCAAAGCTGTCATCGCAGACGGTGCCCCAGGTCCCCCGGTACATCACCTCGACTCTCCCTTCCTTGTTTGATGGGCCGTCCACAAGCCTCACATCTACATCATCTGTGTCACCAAACATACAATGGGTAAATGCAACGGAAATAATAATAATAAAGCATCTAGTCATTAACAGTTGCAAAACACCTTACCAGATTTCCAAATTTCTAATGGCAAGTTATTCCATAGTTTAGGAGATGAACAGGCAGATGTTCGGTCTGCTAATATTATTTCTGTTTTACATGTTGGGATTTATAGAAGTAGAGTGTCAAGAACCGTACAGATTTTGAGTGTGTTCAGAAACGTAACTAGGGGCTTGACCAATGAATGCCTTGTATACAATCCGCAAGGTCATAAATGATATTCCTTGCTGATTTGGAAGCAAATACATGAAATATATACAGTAATAAAAATAATAAAGAATATCAGCGAGTATGATGACTGGTGAGCACAGAGCAGTGAGGGCCATGTACTGCTGATGACTACACTGTAAAAGTGGAAATTTTCACGGTGTTGAAATTTTCACGCATTTCGCGCAACCAGAAACTAGCGCGAAAATAAAAGCACGCTAATATTTTTGCTTGCCATAAGGTTAGTAGTTAACGTCTTGATTCCACTGGATCAAAAACATGCGAAACTCTTCTTATCCGGCCGAGCATGAAAAATTACCGCGGGCAGTCGCGCAAAAGTATTCACTTTTACAGTATTGGAAAGTTCACAGGCACTCACCTGTGCAAATAACTCCTGCGTGTTCGGAGGATTCACAGTTATGCTCAAAGATCGGTGAGTGGCTGCAGTCTATAAGGCTGGTCTCGTTCCCCGTACAGGAGAGGTTGTCCAAGATGATACGCCCATCGCCCGCGCCAAAGTGACTGCCAAGGAGCGCCACGGAGGCCTTGTTGAAGCCGAGCGCGCGACAGACGACGGAGGCGTCCCGAACGTCCCACTGGTCGTCACACACATTTCCCCATTCTCCATCGTAGTAGACTTCTACGCGACCCTCGGCGTCATTACTTCCATTTCTGAGTCGGACTGGTGGAAGATTGATACCAGTGAAGAAAAATGAAATAGCAGATAAAGTATATAATGTATGTGACCGTGCACCACACAACCAATAAAAAGTCGCACGGACTGACTTTGTGAGAGGACTCAAGATAGGTGAAACGGGCCAACCCAGTCAATCTCGAGTTTTTCATATTTTATGAGAGAACAACCCTTCTTCCACATTATGCTAAAGTTTGTGACCATAAAACAACTCTGAAATTGGTTGTATTTTCAGCAGTTTTTCTACAACACTTTTTAAAAATAATCATGTGATTAAGCGTGTCTGGGAGTACCCCTTTTATTTCTTAAAAACCCTTTACACTCTCTTCCCTCTTTAACTCTAAAAACTTTTGAAAGAACGCTGCTACTGCTTTGAAAGTTTTTATTAGTCATGGACAGAGTGTGTCACTAGAGCATTATCAATTTCAGCTTAATCTGATGATCCCTTCGTTGTTGTTGCTATGAAGTTGCTATGAACGATCAGATTAAGCACTTGAATAGACCTTATACTTTAGAGTGTCTTTTCTCAGTACAAACTTTTCCAGAGTGTGTGCATTTTTCCCCACTGTTAAGATAGGTTAAGAGAGTCCATTTGTATGCATTTATAAATAATTTTAAAGCTTTGAGTCGGCTCTTTCAGAATCTGCCCTTACCTAAAAATCCATGTCTGGTGACTTTTTGTTCAATTTGTGATGCAGGGTCACATATTATCAACCATAATTATTTCAGGAACAGCTCAAGGACATTGCCAGTCTTGCTTTTATCTAAGAATGCTTTACATGTGAAATGATCACAAATAATTGAATTGAATTCATCTTCTTTTCCCTATGAATCATAACTTTCAAGACATTTTTTTAAATTTTTTTTTGTGTGTGAATCTGTTTATGTATTTTACCATTCAATGATTTAATTCGTTGATTTCAGGCAACACTTACAGAGTACAGTCCATTGTATTTCACATTATTATATAAGCTGGGTTCCTTGTGGTGTATTTTAATCCACATGTACAGTTTTTTTTTTACACAGGTCTAGAATTATTCATATCTTCCAAATGAAATACATCATGGAATGTGACTTGTCATTGGATTGAAGCACAAGTCTACAAATCTTGATGCTTTCCCATAATATGCTGTTTGTAGACTGCTCAGAACAGTCAACCAAATGAGAGAAAGATTGAAAAATATAATTTCTGTAAAATGAAAAATTGGCTGGCTTTAAAAACATAATACACACAAGAAACTATTTTCTTCTAACAAGAACTGCCATTACATGACATTGATCGGCTTGAGTGTGCAAATCAGGGCAACTGACTTTAAATAGGCACCCTGTAGGAATTTATTTGTATGTATTGTTAAAAACCAGAAATTTTCATGTGTATGAAACTTTTACATATTTTGCAAGGGAGCCAAGATTCCCCAAAGTACTAATTCATACAAAAGGTTCTTCTGTCTGCTCAAAACATTGAAGGCCAGTGGCGATTTGCAAAAGTTTCACCTGGCACAAATGGCCACTGCAATGGCTCCACTTCATGAATGCCTCTGGTTTTACAGCAGTTGTTTCTAATAATAAATGGGGCTCCTTGAAGATATGTTCTACTTAAATCTTCTTTTATAGCAATGAAATAGGAGCACCATATAGCCCTTAATAAGTTAAAGTTCAAAGGTTTTAGTCTGCACCCCTCGGTCGTGATTTGGCAAAAAGGTGTATGTCTGCCGTTTTACAGCGACTACAAAGCCGAGAAAATCGACTTTAAAGTTTTGGCAGTTTCCTTGACCGTAGAAGCCACCTAAACTGTGCAACGCTCAGGGATTCAATTCCATGATTTAGTATACACTTCAAATTTCATTTCCTGATAATTTTCTTGCATCTAACTTTAAAGAATACTTCAGAATCAGCACTTTTAGCATGTTTAGAGACATACACCTTTTTGCCAAATCACGTTTACAGGGACTGCGACCCACGCTATTTTGGCAAAAAGGTGTATCTTCACATACACCGTAAGAAATCATGCATTTAACTTGGCAAAAAGGTGTATGTATAGAGATACACCTTTTTGCCAAATCACGTTTACAGGGACTGAGACCCACGCTATTTTGGCAAAAAGGTGTATCTTCACATACACCGTAAGAAATCATGCATTTGACTTGGCAAAAAGGTGTATGCATAGAGATACACCTTTTTGCCAAATCACGTTTACAGGGACTGCAACCCACGCTATTTTGGCAAAAAGGTGTATCTTCTTATACACCGTGAGAAATCGTGCATTTAACTTGGCAAAAAGGTGTATGTATAGAGATACACCTTTTTGCCAAATTAAACGATAACAAAATATACCAGAGATTTTGTAGGGAGAAGGGTGTATGTGAGACCATTTCTAATCAAATGTTAACTCTTGACAATCTTTACTTCATTATTACAAAAAGATTTTAAAAAATAACAATAAAGAAAACTATCAGGATGCACAACTTGTTCATCAAACATAGAAAAATGTGCGCAAATTACAACTCACCCTAGAGTCTAAATATTAACAAAACATGGTCTCATGGATATGCATGGTTAAGGATTACAGCTGAAGAATTTTTCTTCTTCCTTCTCCTCCCTTTTTTCAAAAACTTCTACTTCCAATGAGATGATTCATTATATTTTTAGCTTTGTGCCCCTTTTTTCGACAAAAGGTTCGTTTGTTTTCTCTACTGAATGCTTTAGCAAACAAAGAGGCAGTTGTTTGCACATCATGTATCTGTTCTTAAAAACGCAGTTATCATGCTGCTCCCAATTTTTGCAATAAATTCAATAAATGTGAAAATTCAGGTAGGATCATTTAACTGTTTGCATCCACTGAGCACTTTGAGCAGTACATCCAAGTATCATTTCCAAAGACAGGGACACATCTTTCTCTAGACCTTTGTGTGTAACTGCCACTAAATGTCTGTTAGGTAACAGCCCCATTCGCATAGCGTAATGGGTAGCCGATCTTACAGTCACACAGCACACCATTTTGTACAGGCTTCTACATGCACTGCACAGCACGGACAGTGCAGGGATCACTGTCATTTTGAAGCGTAGAGAACTCTCATCCCACAGCCACACTTGCCAGAAAAGCTGTCATTTCAACAGACTAGATTTTACGAATCTGCGCATCTAATGGCATAGAAGTGGCCATTGAGACAACGTTAGATCTGAACTTCTAGATATTAGGTTCTATCTACTCACCGACTAGCAACAAGGAGAAACTCCTGCAGTGCAACGGGCTGCCAGTTTGAGTCAGGAGCATGGCCCGCCACCGCACCGACCGGTGAAACGGTACACATACATGCCAGCAGCACGTATAACAGAGTATATAATATACACAGAGTATAAAAGATACACCTTTCTGCCTTGTCATACTTCGCAACTATAATTCATGATTCATTCGGCAGATGGATGTATCTAAAGATACACCTATCTGCCAAATCTTTAAGCTCTCCCCATCGTGCACGGTTAGAGGTGTATCTAGAGATACACCCTTTTGCCAAATCATGTAGTTCTCTATCCTGGTACGTCATTGTACGTCAAGGGTGTATGTAAAGATACACCCTTTTGCCTAATCAAAAGCAGGAAAATTGATAAAATGATACAGAGATAGCCCCAAGTATCTCGGAAACAAAGGATCGATGACTTACGAAAGTTGGTCACATGAAAATTTCGGCATCGAAAACCCCCCAAATGGTAAAAACCAAAAACATGATATTTTTCAGACATACACCTTTTTGCCAAATCACGACCGCCCTCTTAGTTTCATAATGGTTTGAGGAGTGTGGTATTGCCTTCCTTTAAGTGTCTTCTTTAGAATAATCTACAATATATATACAGCTGTATATTGAGTATATACACAATAACATTCAATGACTTTTTATTCGATTTCTTGCAATGACATTTAAATTTCTATCAATATGATACTGATAACAATTCAGAGGATACAAATGACATTATTAAGAGAACATACTATAACATACTGACATGATGATAACCGACTGGTAGTTTTGAACTTTGGCATGGTGTTCTTATTTTACCATTGATTGAGCAGACTACTCCAGCATCTTCCCAGTGGCCACAGTTTTCCACGTACAAGCCTGCATGTACGCAATCAAAGATATTGGTCTCATTGCCTGTGCACTCTACATCATCCAGAACAGTGGCACCGGTTCCTTGGCCGAACTCGGCGCTACCGGGGGCCTCTTCGGCACCTGGGAAGTCGAGCATCCTGCATACAACGCCGGCGTCCCGGACATCCCACGCGTCATCGCAGACGGTGCTCCAGGAGCCGTTGATGAAAAGCTCAACGCGGCCCTCACCATATTTGCCACCCGCCAGTCGAACTGTCGGTCAAAAGACAAAGCGCTAGATGCATTAAGAGTTGGGAATCCATGACTTATTGACAGTTAATTACCACTTCATTTATTTATTTATTTATTATTATTTTTTTTTCCAGCTAAGCAGCCAATGCCAACATGTGTGGACTGAATTTCTATATCATTCATAGAGTGCATACAAACTCTCTGACACAAAACTCCTTTGTCTTCTGAGAGATCTGAAAGGATATATCCTTGGCCCTCTGCTACAGCAAAAGAGGATGTTTTCCTGTGATCAATTTTTCGCACTGAACTGGGTAAAATGAATTTTGTTTCTTTTTTTTTTTTTTCATTTCATTCTATTTGATGGTGGACTTACTTTTAACATGTGTAAAAATGACGCCTAGCCCATTTTGCTATGAAACTCTTCAAGTGTTGAGAACTATCACGAATCAAGAATGCATACCATTCCTCTGGCACACAACCCCTGCATCCTCAACGTGAAAGCAGTTGCTTTCATACAGCCCATTGTGAAGGCAGTCCCCAATGTTGGTCTCGTTGCCCACGCACTGCACGTCGTCCAGGACAATGCGGCCCTCACCCTGCCCGAAGTAGGCCTCAGAGGTCACAGCCTTCGCTCTGCTGAATCCCAGCGCGCGGCAGACCACGTCAGCGTCGCGCAGGTCCCAGGAGTCGTCGCAGACGGTGCCCCACTTCCCATCGTGGTAGACCTCCACGCGCCCCTCAAAGTCTTTCTGGCCTCCGACTAGGCGCACTGCGAGAGGAGCACTGAGGGTTGCTGGACTTGGACTGGCGGGAGGACCTAACCACGAAAAGGTTATGACGTATAGAGAGTGATGGCACACAAACTTCACAGAGCACTTTCTAGTGTGTCAGTGGGCAACACATCAACCATCCTGTCCCCCATCCACCCCCCCCAAAAAAAAATGAACAAACCAAACCAACCAAACAAAACCAAATCGAACCGAATCAAACCGAACCAAACTAAACCAAACCGAACCAAGCCAAGCCATACCAAACCAAACCAAACCAAACCAAACCAAACCACACCACACCAAACCAAACCAAACCAAACCAAACCAAACCAAACCAAACCAAACCAAACCAAACCAAATCAAACAAAACCAAACAAAACAACATCTTATTCAAAAAATTGAGTTTTATAGGGTGCAATTGTAGAGGGAAAGGTGTAATGAAAATGAAGGCTGCCAAAAGATTGTCCGTCAGTTTTGCTGAGGACAATTTCCCTTTGAAAAGGTAGGACTGGAAAGTCGACATTCATTCTGTAGTCTTATCTTCACTGAGGTAGTCACCAAATGGATGCCCATTTTTTTTTTTTGAACAATAACACGATATGGGGTCCTGCACTTCTGAAACCTAAACTAGAAAAGGGGCATGGGCTGATTTTGAAAGGTCTGGAATTATGCATTTTTTTTTTTTTTTTTTGATTTGGCTGAATACAGATTTTTTAGTTTTCTTGACAGAATTACAGTTAGTTGTAATTTTATATACTCATGAATAGAAGGTTAAGGTGTACCAAACTTCAGGTTAATCTGACAGTCCCTTTGCAGTGGTTACCAAGGAGTTTATAAGCCTTTTTTTTTCTTTTTCTCCACACACAACAAAGGTGACTGAGTCTACTTGAACAAACCTTTCATTTTCAGAGATTGAAACAGATACAGCAGTCATGGTGTACAGAAGTAAGGAAAGTTTTCTTCCTCTCTCACCTTCTAGTGAACATGTGACTCCTGCGTCCTCAGAGTGTCCACAGTTGTGACTAAAGAGTCCTCCATTCTGGCAGTCAAGAATGTTGGTCTCTTCACCCGTGCACTCAACATCGTCTAGGATAATGCTTCCTTCACCCTGGCCAAACGATGCCGATCCCGAGGCACTCTCTGCTTCAGGATATCCCAGCATTCTGCAGACAACGTTGGCATCTTCCTGTCCCCAGCTATCATCACAGACAGTGCTCCAGGCATTATTGTAGTAGATCTCCACACGACCCTGACTTTCATTAGCGCCACCAACAAGCCGGACTAAGTTTAAAAAAAGAGAAAAAAAAGAGAAAGAAACAACAATAAAGAATTGGCTGGACAGTCTCGCTCATTTAAGGAATAGAACAACATACGTACACATGCACAATATTGTAAATACTCCCCTCCTTTATTTCGGGGGGGGGGGGGGGGGTTGTTTCACAAATAATTCTATTAAAGAGTGTGTACAGTTCTGGTCGAGGTGAGGATTTAGCTTTTAACATTTTGCGAGATATTCAGAAACCACTCTATGAGATATTAAAAAGCATGCAATTCTATGGGGTATCAAAAGTTTATTTGATGAAAATCGGTTTTGAAATGGCCGAGATATCCAAAAACAAGGTGAAACAAAGAGATCCTAATAAAAGGCATGGCCTGTCGCCTTTTATTATTATCACTTTTTTGGATATCTCATCCACTTGAAAACCAATTTTCATCAAATAAACGTTGAATTCTTCTTAGAATTACATGGTCTTTCATATTTCATAAGGTTTCTCATTATCTCACTTTAAAGGAATGTTCGAAACATGAATCCCCACCTCAACCAGTACCGTACAGTCTCTTTAAAGTCAATCTTTAAAAGTTCAGATCAACTGAGAATTACAACATGCTGAGCGCATCATCTTTTGATGAAAGACAAATTTAGAAGACTTTTTCATGCAGACATTACTATATAAAATAATGTAACTGACAAAGTTTGCAAGTGGCCACTTCTGTGGATCATGGACCCAATAGAAGCTACAATTGTACACCAAACAAAAATACAATATATTTTAATTGATGTCATTCTTGCATTAATCTCATAATGTATTTACATTTTGATACCTTTTTGGTTTTTCATAATATCCATTTGACAATTCTTTGTTTATTAGATTTTGCTAAATTTATCTAAGAAGACCCAAACAACACTTTTAAATATTTTGTCAGTTTACAAACAGGTATTAAACTGCAGTTTCAAAATAATATTGGTTTCTTCCGCAAGCTCTCTTCATCTTGTAATGGTCAAGTAGCCTTGTTTAATAGTAATACAATCAACAAAAACGTAACATGCATATTAACAGCTTAATATCATAGCACTGTATTTTTTTATCAAACTTTATGTCTTACCAAGTAACATCTTATTCTATCCACAACAAACCATCAAATCTCCTAGAAACGTAGTCAGATTACGTAAACATGTCTACCAGTCAGTTGGAGTCACCATTCTCCTAATATCAAGAGTAAACTTCATTCTAGGGAATGCTCTAAACTTTGCTGGTGTGATGCAATGAAATGAAATGATGAAATTAAAACAAGTGTACCATAAACATCGTGCTGTATTATCAAAGCAAATCTGCAGTCAGTTAAAGGGAAGGTAAACCCAAAGAGCAATGTGGATTGAGTGAAAGCAGCAACATTAGTAGAACACATCAGTGAAAGTTTGAGGAAAATCGGACAATCGATGCAAAAGTTATGAATTTTTAAAGTTTTGGTGTTGGAACCGCTGGATGAGGAGACTACTAGAGGATATGACGTATGAGTGGACAACAATACAAAGAAAATATAAAGGATATTCAACAAAAATTCACTTTTCTAGAATTATGAAAGAGCAGTGGACCAACCGCTTTCAGAAAGCAGGGGGAATAATTGCTACCCTTAACATATGTCAATATCAAGTTGATGGAATTTGTAATTTTCATGAAAAATGGATTTTTGTAGTATTTTCTTTAGATTTTCTTGATATTGTAGTCCACTCATACATCATAACCTCTAGTAGTCTCCTCATCCAGCGGTTCCAACACCAAAACTTTAAAAATTCATAACTTTTGCATCGATTGTCCGATTTCCTTCAAACTTTCACTGATGTGTTCTACTAATGTTGCTGCTTTCACTCAATCCACATTGTTCTTGGGGTTTATCTTCCCTTTAATTATTCAGCTACCGCAATCATGGTGAAGAGAAGTATTAGGAACCCTTTCTTTCTTCCTCACCTGTTGGTGAGCATGTGGTTCCGGCATCCTCAGAGTGTCCACAGTTGTGACTAAAGAGTCCTCTGTTCTGGCAGTCAAGAATGTTGGTCTCGTTACCTGTGCACTCAACATCGTCTAGGATAATGCTTCCTTCACCCTGGCCAAACGATGCCCCTCCCGAGGCACTCTCTGCCTCAGGATATCCCAGCATTCTGCAGACGACATTGGCGTCTTCCTGTCCCCAGCTATCGTCACAGACAGTGCTCCAGGCATTATCATAGTAGATCTCCACACGACCTTCTCCTTCTCCAGCGCCATCAACCAGCCGGACTACAGTGTGAGTTAAAAAAAACAAGATAAAAAGAATAGCAACAACAAATCGGTTTGCATCTGATTGACAAATTGTCCTACATTGACGCAAATAAGCACTGCACTGATAAGTGTCTTAGTAGTAGCCATGACAAAAGAAACCATAGGCTTACATACTCCGGCAGGACGCGAACCTACAACCTCCTGATCTCTGAACAGGAGTCTTATCCTCCAGACCATAAAGCTTCTGTCTGACAGCAGTGCTGGTTCTAATTCTTATAGCGTGCAATGGTTACTGCGTTATTATCAGAATTGATGAAATTCTTCTGTGAGTTGTTTTTTGGAACTGCAACTGATTGACATATTGCCCGACATTAATGTAAATAAGAACAACTCTTTATTCTCAATTAATTAGAAGAAATTATCAAGTTGAAATTAAGACAACTAGATGGAAGGATATCATCAATTCCTACAAAATGGTTTGACACTCATGCTGGATGTAGATACAGGCATTTTTCCACACAGCAAAAGGGTACACTTCAGGGATGTTGCTTTATTTTCTGTTTCAAATGTGCATTATCCCCCAATACAATACAATCCTTTTAGAACAATTAATAATGAGAAATATCTTTTCCAAAAAATTGCTTCAAAGACACAATGTATTCAAAATTTTTTTCCAAAATGAAAAATTTCAAGATAGGCATCTTATCCATTGTGGATAAGATTCCTGTTCAGAGATGAGGAGGTTGTATAGTAGGTTTGAATCCTGTTCGAATACACGGTTGTATGTATCTCATGATTTCTTTGTCATGGCTGCTACTAAAACACTGATTAATCCAGTGCTTATCTACGTGGATGTAGGGCAATTTGTTAATCAGTTGAAACAGAAAAAACAACTCCCATCATCAATTTGAATTTGTTTATAATGAAACAAAACAAAGCAACCAAAACATTTGTGCCACGTACATTTTGATATTTTGAACGATTTGCAGTCACTTAACACCGCTGACCCTAGCCCCCTCAATATACTCATTCAAGAGGAAATTGAAAGTTTCTTTATTGCAACCTTATTCTACTGAATAGAATTAACCAGCTGTTAAAACTTTTTTCTAAGAACCAATGTTTTCACATATTGATTGCCAAGTATACTTTAGCTTTTTTATACTTATTCATATCATGCTACGATATTTCTCCGATCATAACAATTATGTCTATTGCCCTGTTCTTTCTCGCGTCACTTTTTCTCACTTTCTCGACACACTTCTTACGAGATCGCTGTCTCTGTAGAACATTTTTGTCTGTTCTGTTCTTTTCTATTATGTTAGCTTTGCCTCATTTTGTCTCGTCTCATAGTCAACTCTCCATTGTATTGTTACTCCTACCTCAGTCTCATTTCATGTTTATTTGTTTGTATATCTGTCTGCTGTTGTTGATCTATCTTTCTAGTGGGCTTCCAGACTATTACTTTTTTTCTCAACTGATGTTTTTCCTCCGAGGGGCCCACAATCTACAAGCTTAGTCTTCTTAGTGGGTCCCTCCATTTTTCGAATTTTGCATACTGTATAATTACTTCTAATCACTTGAGTTATATGATAGTGTATAATTATTATAAGGTGGTACAATCATTGTATATACATTCTTTCATGTTATACTTTACGCACCTTAATTTCTGTTATCAAAAAAGTGATGTTCATATCTTTTTTGTCGGAAAATGAAATAAAACATTGAATTGAAAAAAAAATTGAATACAAAAATGTTTAGAGAACTATAAAGTAGGGTTTTGTTTCTTTCTCACCTGTTGGTGAACATGTGACTCCAGCATCCTCAGAGTGTCCACAGTTGTGACTAAAGAGTCCTCTGTTCTGGCAGTCAAAAATGTTGGTCTCGTTACCCGTGCACTCAACATCGTCTAGGATAATCCTTCCTTCACCCTGGCCAAACGATGCCCCTCCCGCGGCACTCTCTGCTTCAGGATATCCCAGCATTCTGCAGACGACGTTGGCATCCTCCTGTCCCCAGCTATCATCACAGACAGTGCTCCAGGCACTATCGTAGTAGATCTCCACACGACCCTGTCTTTCATTAGCTCCACCAACCAGTCGAACTACGATCAACAACAAGAACAAAAAAAAAAAATGGTTTGACAGTCGTGCTGACATAGAAATGGAGCCACAGACAAGATTGTAAAATCTTGACTAATCCACAGCAGACAGACAACTCATACTCTCACCACACTTGCACATCAGAAACTACAGACCTTCATCATAATTTGTGTTTAGATGAAGCTAATGAAGCCAGTGTCTCAGTAGAAACTTTGAAAATGAATATCACGAACAATCAGATAAATGGTCAAGATAAGGTATCCCATGTAGTAACAGTGCATCACCTGATGGGGAGCATATAACTCCAGCATCCTCGCTGTGGCCACAGTTATCGTTCAAGTAACCATTGTGGGAGCACTGCGACAGCTCCTCCTCCGTCCCATTGCAAGCCACGTCGTCCAGCACGATCTCCCCGCTGCCTTGCCCAAACAGAGCCCTGGAGACGGCCTGCTCTGCTCCACTAAAGCCCAGCATGCGGCAGACGACGGTAGCATCTTCCTCGCCCCAATTATCATCGCAGACCGTGCCCCAGGCCCCGTCGTAGTTGACTTCCACTCGCCCTGACCAGGGGTTTGGTCCGCCGACAAGGCGGACCTCCAAGCCAGCTGGTTCAACTGTGGTCATAGCTGCTGGTTCTACTGTGGTTGTAGGTGCAATTACTGAAGAAAACAAACAAACAAAACAAGAGAAATATGAAAGAATGAAAACAGTCCTTATACATTTAAGGATGCTAAATTGTAGCAGTATCTCCACTCTCATTTCAGTGATCCTTTTGTTTTGCAGACTGTAAGAGAGCTAACTTGACATTACAGTCTTTATTTGTAAACTTCTTTGCGGTTTCAGTTTGCCTTTTTTTTTGGGGGGGGGGTTGGGGGCTACCTTTCTTTCTTTCTCACCTTCTAGTGAGCATGTGACTCCAGCATCCTCAGAGTGTCCACAGTTATGACTAAAGAGTCCTCTGTTCTCGCAGTCAAGAATGTTGGTCTCTTCACCTGTGCACTCAACATCGTCTAGGATAATGCTTCCTTCACCCTGGCCAAACGATGCTGATCCCGAGGCACTCTGTGCTTCAGGATATCCCAGCATTCTGCAGACGACATTGGCATCTTCCTGTCCCCAGCTATCATCACAGACAGTGCTCCAGGCATTATTGTAGTAGATCTCCACACGACCCTGACTTTCATTAGCCCCACCAACAAGCCGAACTAAGTTAAAAAAAGAACAAAACAACAATAAAGAATTGGTTGGACTGTCTCGCTCATTTGAGGAATAGAGCAACATACACTTCTACAATATTGTAAATACTCCCCTCCTTTATCCAAGGGGGGTGTTTCACACAAATAACTCTATTAAAGTCGATCTTAAAAAGTTCAGATCGACTAAAAATTACAGCATCCTGAGTACATCATCTTTTGATGAAAAAAAGGAAATTTTGGACACTTTTTCACGCCGACATTAATATACAAAATAATGTAACTGACAAAGTTTGCAAGGGCCACATGACTTCTGTGTATCATGGACCCAAAAGAAGCTACAATTGTACAACAAACAAAAATGCAATATACTTAAATTGATGTCATTCTTGCATTAATCTCATAATGTATCTACATTTTGATACCTTTTTGGTTTTTCATAATATCCATTTGACAATTCTCTGTTTATTAGATTTTGCTAAATTTATCTAAGCAGACCCAAACAAAACTTGTAAAAATTTTGTCAGTTTACAAACAGGTATTAAACTGCAGTTTCAAAATAATATTGGTTTCTTCCGCAAGCTCTAGATTTATCTTGTAATGGCCAAGTAGCCTTGTTTAATAGTAATACAATCTACAAAAACGTAAAATGCATATTGACAGCTTAATATCATAGCACTGTATTTTTCTTATCAAACTTTGTCTTACCAAGTAACATCTTATTCTATCCACAACAAACCATCAAATCTCCTGGAAACGTAGTCAGATTATGTAAACATGTCTACCAGTCAGTTGGAGTCACCATTCTCCTATAATATGTGGAGTAAACTCCATTCTAGGGAATGTTCTAAACTTTGCTGGTGTGACGCAATGAAATGAAAAGATGAAATCAAAACAAGTGTACCACAGACATTGTGCTGTATTATCAAAGCAAGTCTGCAGCCAGTTAATAATTCAGCTACCACAATCATGGTGAAGAGAAGTATTAGGAACCCTTTCTTTCTTCCTCACCTATTGGTGAGCATGTGGCTCCGGCATCCTCAGAGTGTCCACAGTTGTGACTAAAGAGTTCTCTTTAGCGTGCAATGATTACTGCTTTATTATCAGAACTGATGAAATTCTTCTATGAGTTGTTTTTATTGCAACTGATTGAGAAATTGCCCGACTTTAATGTACATAAGAACAACTCTTTATTCTCAATTAATTAGAAGAAATTATCAAGTTGAAATTAAGACAACTAGATGGAAGGATATCATCAATTCCTACAAAATGGTTTGACACTCATGCTGGATGTAGATACAGGCATTTTTCCACACAGCAAAAGGGTTCACTTCAGGGATGTTGCTTTATTTTCTGTTTCAAATGTGCATTATCCCCCAATACAATACAATACAATCCTTTAGAACAATTAATAATGAGAAATATCTTTTCCAAAAAATTGCTTCAAAGACACAATGTATTCAAAATTTTTTTCCAAAATGAAAAATTTCAAGACAGGCATCTTATCCATCGTGGATAAGATTCCTGTCCAGAGATCAGGAGGTTGTATGGTAGCTTTGAATCCTGTTCGAATACACGGGTGTATGTATCCCATGATTTCTTTGTCATGGCTGCTACTAAAACACTGATTAATCCAGTGCTTATCTACGTGGATGTAGGGCAATTTGTTAATCAGTTGAAACAGAAAAAACAACTCCCATTATCAATTTGAATTTGTTTATAATGAACAAAAACAAAGCAACCAAAACATTTGTGCCACGTACAGTTTGCTATTTTGAGCGATTTGCAGTCACTTAACACCGCTGATACAAAAATGTTTAGAGAACTATAAAGTAGGGTTTTCTTTCTTTCTTTCTTTCTCACCTGTTGGTGAACATGTGACTCCGGCATCCTCAGAGTGTCCACAGTTGTGACTAAAGAGTTCTCTTTAGTGTGCAATGATTACTGCTTTATCATCAGAACTGATGAAATTCTTCTATGAGTTGTTTTTATTGCAACTGATTGAGAAATTGCCCGACTTTAATGTAAATAAGAACAACTCTTTATTCTCAATTAATTAGAAGAAATTATCAAGTTGAAATTAAGACAACTAGATGGAAGGATATCATCAATTCCTACAAAATGGTTTGACACTCATGCTGGATGTAGATACAGGCATTTTTCCACACAGCAAAAGGGTTCACTTCAGGGATGTTGCTTTATTTTCTGTTTCAAATGTGCATTATCCCCCAATACAATACAATACAATCCTTTAGAACAATTAATAATGAGAAATATCTTTTCCAAAAAATTGCTTCAAAGACACAATGTATTCAAAATTTTTTTCCAAAATGAAAAATTTCAAGACAGGCATCTTATCCATCGTGGATAAGATTCCTGTCCAGAGATCAGGAGGTTGTATGGTAGCTTTGAATCCTGTTCGAATACACGGGTGTATGTATCCCATGATTTCTTTGTCATGGCTGCTACTAAAACACTGATTAATCCAGTGCTTATCTACGTGGATGTAGGGCAATTTGTTAATCAGTTGAAACAGAAAAAACAACTCCCATTATCAATTTGAATTTGTTTATAATGAACAAAAACAAAGCAACCAAAACATTTGTGCCACGTACATTTTGCTATTTTGAGCGATTTGCAGTCACTTAACACCGCTGATACAAAAATGTTTAGAGAACTATAAAGTAGGGTTTTCTTTCTTTCTTTCTCACCTGTTGGTGAACATGTGACTCCGGCATCCTCAGAGTGTCCACAGTTGTGACTAAAGAGTCCTCTGTTCTGGCAGTCAAGAATGTTGGTCTCGTTACCTGTGCACTCAACATCGTCTAGGATAATGCTTCCTTCACCCTGGCCAAACGATGCTGATCCCGAGGCACTCTCTGCTTCAGGATATCCTAGCATTCTGCAGACGACGTTGGCATCTTCCTGTCCCCAGCTATCATCACAGACAGTGCTCCAAGCATTATCATAGTAGACCTCCACACGCCCCTGTCTTTCATTAGCTCCACCAACCAGTCGAACTAGGATCAACAACAAGAACAAAATAAAGAAAACTAGAAATGTCGCTACGGCGACTGATGCCTCCGCCATAATGCATGATTCTCCCAATAGGTGTATAGTACAATGTCTTCACAATGTGTGATGACAGTTTCACATAACTGGCAAAATATCGAAATAACAGGTTTATCGGAAATATCTTGAATGTTCACTTTCCACGAACTGGGTTTGCTATAATTGTCTATTAAAGAGTGCAGGTACACATATTTGGGGAATTGAAAATTTTTACTTGACTTCTGACCGACCTTATTATAAGTTTATGCATTGAGTATAATTTTCAAGATATGAAGAAAGAGTGTAATTACAGTACAAAATATATCTTTTTTTTTTTCATTCAAACCTAACCTTTGACCCTTAACCTTTGACCTTTGACCTTCTGGCTGGAAATTTCCAAGAGAATCTCCATTAAGTAATACATGTACATATATTAAATTTTAAAACTAATAATGCAATCATTGCATATACTAGTATATGAGGGAAATAGTAACATTTTGAGGAGTTGATCTTGACCTTTGACCCCTGACTATTGACCCATGACCCCTAAATTCCCTAGATAATCCCTGCCAGTCAGTAAATGTATATGTACCAAGTTCCATGAAGATACATTGAACCATTTGTGAGAAAAGTGATATTGCAAAATTTTCACCTAACCTTTGACCTTTTGACCTTTGACCTTATGACATGAAACTCTCCCTGGAGAATCTTTATGCAGTAGTACATGTCTACACTAAGTTTCAAGAAAATAACTGCGGGCATTGCATAGATATGGGGGAAATAGTAACATTTTTAGCATTTGACCTTGACCTTTTGACCTTTGACCTCTTGTCAATGTCACTAAAATCTACTCAACTAATCGTCCCATCATACATCATCCTTGGACCAAGTTTGGTGAAAGCTGCTTCATCCAGTTTTGAGTTATCACGTAAACAGATAAATTTTAGGATTTGACCTTGATCTTTGACCTTTGACCTCGGTCCGGTTTCACTGAAAAACTAATCAAGTAATTGTCCCATCATACATCATCCTCCAACAAAGTTTGGTGAAATTTGCTCCATACAGTCTTGAGTTATCGCGTAAACGGATAAATTTCATGATTTGACCTTGACCTTTGACCTTTAGCCGATTTCACCTAAAATCTAATCAAATCATTGCCCCATCATACTTTATACTTGGACCAAGTTTGGTAAAATTCCAGTAAATATTACTCAAGTTATCGCGTAAACGAAAGCGGACGGACGTACGTACGGACGTACGGAGGTAGGGACGGACGGACGGACAATCCGAAAACATAATGCCTCCGGCACCACTACGTGGCGGAGGCATAAAAATTGGTTTGACAGTCGTGCTGACATTATAGAAAGGGAGCCACAGACAAGATTGTAAAATCTTGACTAATCCACAGGAGACAATCAGCTCATACTCTCAACACACTTGCACATCTGAAACTACAAAGCTACATTGTAATTTGTGTTTAGATGAAGCTAATGAAGCCAGTGTCTCCGCAGAAACTTTGAAAATGAACCTTATGAACAATCAGATGTTTAGAATATGGTCAAGATAAGGTATCCAATGCAGTAACAGTACATCACCTGATGGGGAGCATATAACTCCAGCATCCTCACTGTGGCCACAATTGTGGTTCAAGAAACCGTTGTGGGAGCACTGCGACAGCTCATCCTCCGTCCCACTGCAAGCCACATTGTCCAGCACAATATCCCCGCTGCTCTGCCCAAAGAAGGCGTTACCACGGGCCTCCTCCACTCCGCTGAAGCCGAGCATGCGGCAGACGACGGCAGCATCTTCCTCGCCCCAGTCGTCGTCGCAGACCGAGCCCCAAGCCCCGTCGTAGTTGACTTCTACCCGTCCTGAAAAGGGGTTAGGGCCGTCAACGATGCGGACCTCCAAGCCCACCGGCTCAACTGTGGTCGTAGCTGCTGGTTCTGCTGTGGTTGTAGGTGCAATTGTTGAAGAAAAAAAAAGAGGGAAGAGTAACAAAAATGAAACTTACTTCTATAGATTCAAGGGTAATACATACCAAAAACAACTAATAAACAGGAGTTGAAGGGGGATTTTCCCCTGGTGAGAAATTATGTAAGCTCAGTTGTCTCCTACAAAACTGATTAGCCAGCAAGAATCTGTTCGCCGACATGCAATCGTTTTTATTTGCATTTTTTGTTTTTGCTATTTTCCTTTCTTTCTCACCTTCTAGTGAGCATGTGACTCCGGCATCCTCAGAGTGTCCACAGTTGTGACTGAAGAGTCCTCTGTTCTGGCAGTCAAGAATGTTGGTCTCGTTACCCGTGCACTCAACATCATCTAGGATAATGCTTCCTTCACCCTGGCCAAACGATGCCCCTCCCGAGGCACTCTCTGCTTCAGGATATCCCAGCATTCTGCAGACAACGTTGGCATCCTCCTGTCCCCACTCATCATCACAGACAGTGCCCCAGGCATTGTTGTAATAAATCTCCACTCGACCTTCTCCTTCTCGAGCACCATCAACCAGCCGGACTACAGTGTGAGTTAAGAAAAAAACTAGAAATGTCGCTATGGCGACTGATGCCTCCGCCATAATGCATGATTCTCCCAATAGGTGTATAGTACAATGTCTTCACAATGTGTAATCCATGACAGTTTCACATAACTGGCAAAATATTGAAATGACAGGTCTGTCAGAAATGTCTTGATCTGGGTTTGCTATAATTTTTTTAAGAGTGCAGGTACACATATTTGGGGAATTGAGAATTTTTACTTGAATTCTGATGGACCTTTTTATTAGTTTATGCATTGAGTAATTTCCAAGGTATGAAGAAAGAGTGTAATGATGGTACAAAATACATATATATATATATATATATATATATATATATAGTTTTTTTTTTTTTTTTTTTTTTTTTTTTGGGGGGGGGGATTGAAACCTGGCCTTTGACCCTAAACTTCTGACCTTTGACCTTCTGGCTTTAAATTTCCCGGAGAATCTCCATTAGGTAATGCATGTATTAAGTTTTGAAACTAATAATGCAAGCATTGCATATACTAGTATATGAGGGACATAATAAAATTTTGAGGAGTTGACCTTGACCTTTGAACCCCTGACTATTGACCCATGACCCCTAAATTCCCTAGATAATCCCTGCCAGTCAGTACATGCATATTTACCAAGTTCCACGAAGATACATTGAACCATTTGCGAGAAAAGTGATATTGCAACATTTTCACCTCACCTTTGACCTTTTGACCTTTGACCTTATGACATGAAACTCTCCCTGGAGAATCTTTATGCAGTAGTACATGTCTACACTAAGTTTCAAGAAAATAACTGCGGGCATTGCATAGATATGGGGGAAATAGTAACATTTTTAGCATTTGACCTTGACCTTTTGACCTTTGACCTCTTGTCAATGTCACTAAAATCTACTCAACTAATCGTCCCATCATACATCATCCTTGGACCAAGTTTGGTGAAAGCTGCTTCATCCAGTTTTGAGTTATCACGTGAACAGATAAATTTTAGGATTTGACCTTGATCTTTGACCTTTGACCTCTGTCCGATTTCACTGAAAAACTAATCAAGTAATTATTTTATCATACATCATCCTCCAACAAAGTTTGGTGAAATTTGCTTGATGCAGTCTTGAGTTATCGCGTAAACGGATACAATTTCATGATTTGACCTTGACCTTTGACCTTTGACCTTTAGCTGATTTCACCCAAAATCTAATCAAATAATTGCCCCATCATACTTCATACTTGGACCAAGTTTGGTAAAATTCCAGTAAATATTACTCAAGTTATCGCGTAAACGAAAGCGGACGGACGTACGTACGGACGGACGGACAACCCAAAAACATAATGCCTCCGGCACCACTTCGTGGCGGAGGCATAAAAAAAGAATAGCAACAAGATATTGGTTTCCATCTGATTGACTAATTGTCCTACATTGACGCAAATAAGCACTGCACTGATAAGTGTCTTAGTAGTAGGCATGACAAAAGAAATAATAGGCTCACATGCTCAAGCAGGACGCGAACCTACAGCCTCTTGATCTCTAGCCAGGAGTCTTATCCTCTAGACTATGGAGCTTCTGCCCGACAGCAGTGCTGGTTCCAATTCTTGTAGCGTGCAATAGTTACTGCTTTATTATCAGAATTGATGAAATTCTTCTGTGACTTGTTTTTATTGCAACTGATTGACAAATTACCCAACATTAATGTAAATAAGAACAACTCTTTGTTCTCAATTAATTAGAAAAACATTATTAAGTTGAAATTAAGACAACTAGATGGAAGGATTTCATCAATTCCAACAAAATGGTTTGATACTCATGCTGGATGTAGATACAGGCATTTTTCCACAGCAAAAGGGTACACTTCAGGGATGTTGCTCTATTTTCTGTTTCAAATGTGCATTATCCCCCAATACAATGCAATCCTTTAGAACAATAAATAATGAGAAATAACTGCCCCAAAATTGCTTCAAAGACATGATGTATTCAAATTTTTGGCCAAAATGAAAAATTTCAAGACAGGCATCTTATCCACTGTGGATGATGCCTGTCCAGAGACCAGGAGGTCGTATACTGTAGGTTTGAATCCTGCTCACATATGTATCCCCATAATTCTTTGTCATGGTTGCTGCTAAAACACTGATTAATCCAGTGCTTATCTACATGGATGTAGAGCAATTTGTTAATCACTTGAAACAGAAAAAACAACTCCCATCATCAATTTGAATTTGTTTATAATGAAATAAACCAAAGCAACCAAACATTTGTGCCACATACATTTTGCTATACCAGGTATTGAGCAATATGCAGTCAGTTTACACTGCTGATACAAAAATGTTTAGAGAACTATAAAAAGTAGGGTTTTCTTTCTTTCTCACCTGTTGGTGAACATGTGACTCCGGCATCCTCAGAGTGTCCACAGTTGTGACTAAAGAGTCCTCTGTTCTGGCAGTCAAGAATGTTGGTCTCGTTACCCGTGCACTCAACATCGTCTAGGATAATGCTTCCTTCACCCTGGCCAAACGATGCCGATCCCGAGGCACTCTCTGCTTCAGGATATCCAAGCATTCTGCAGACGACGTTGGCATCTTCCTGTCCCCAGCTATCATCACAGACAGTGCTCCAAGCATTATCATAGTAGACCTCCACACGCCCCTGTCTTTCATTAGCTCCACCAACCAGTCGAACTAGGATCAACAACAAGAACAAAATAAAGAAAAAAATTGGTTTGACAGTCGTGCTGACATTATAGAAAGGGAGCCACAGACAAGATTGTAAAATCTTGACTAATCCAGAGGAGACAATCAGCTCATACTCTCAACACACTTGCACATCTAAAACTACAAAGCTACATTGTAATTTGTGTTTAGATGAAGCTAATGAAGCCAGTGTCTCAGTAGAAACTTTGAAAATGAACCTTATGAACAATCAGATGTTCAGATGGTCAAGATAAGGTATCCAATGCAGTAACAGTACATCACCTGATGGGGAGCATATAACTCCAGCATCCTCACTGTGGCCACAATTGTGGTTCAAGAAACCGTTGTGGGAGCAGTGCGACAGCTCATCCTCCGTCCCACTGCAAGCCACATTGTCCAGCACAATATCCCCGCTGCTCTGCCCATAGAAGGCATTACCACGGGCCTCCTCCACTCCGCTGAAGCCGAGCATGCGGCAGACGACGGCAGCATCTTCCTCGCCCCAGTCGTCGTCGCAGACCGAGCCCCAAGCCCCGTCGTAGTTGACTTCTACCCGTCCTGACCAGGGGTTAGGGCCGTCAACGATGCGGACCTCCAAGCCCACCGGCTCAACTGTGGTCGTAGCTGCTGGTTCTGCTGTGGTTGTAGGTGCAATTGCTGAAGAAAAAAGAAAAGGGAAGAGTAACAAAAATGAAACTTACTTCTATAGATTCAAGGGTAATACATACCAAAAACAACTAATTAACACAAGTTGAAGGGGGATTTTTCTCTGGTGAGCAATTATGTAAGCTCAGCTGTCTCCTACAAAACTGATTAGCCAGCAAGAATCTGTTCGCTGACATGCAATCGTTTTTATTTGCATTTGTTGTTTTTGCTATTTTCCTTTCTTTCTCACCCTCTAGTGAGCATGTGACTCCGGCATCCTCAGAGTGTCCACAGTTGTGACTGAAGAGTCCTCTGTTCTGGCAGTCAAGAATGTTGGTCTCGTTACCCGTGCACTCAACATCGTCTAGAATAATGCTTCCTTCACCCTGGCCAAACGATGCCCCTCCCGAGGCACTCTCTGCATCAGGATATCCCAGCATTCTGCAGACAACGTTGGCATCCTCCTGTCCCCACTCATCATCACAGACAGTGCCCCAGGCATTGTTGTAATAAATCTCCACTCGACCTTCTCCTTCTCGAGCACCATCAACCAGCCGGACTACAGTGTGAGTTAAGAAAAAAAAAAAGAAAAACAGAATAGCAACAAGATATTGGTTTCCATCTGATTGACTAATTGTCCTACATTGACGCAAATAAGCACTGCACTGATAAGTGTATTAGTAGTAGCCATGACAAAAGAAATAATAGCCTCACATGCTCAAGCAGGACGCGAACCTACAGCCTCTTGATCTCTGGTCAGGAGTCTTATCCTCTAGACTATGAGCTTCTGCCCGACAGCAGTGCTGGTTCTAATTCTTATAGCGTGCAATGGTTATTGCGTTATCATCAGAATTGATGAAATTCTTCTGTGACTTGTTTTTATTGCAACTGATTGACAAATTGCCCAACATTAATGTAAATAAGAACAACTCTTTGTTCTCAATTAATTAGAAAAAATTATTAAGTTGAAATTAAGACAACTAGATGGAAGGATTTCATCAATTCCAACAAAATGGTTTGATACTCATGCTGGATGTAGATACAGGCATTTTTCCACAGTAGAAGGGTACACTTCAGGGATGTTGCTTTATTTTCTGTTTCAAATGTGCATTATCCCCCAGAATACAATACAATCCTTTAGATCAATAAATAATGAGAAATAACTTTGCCCCAAAATTGCTTCAAAGACACAATGTATTCAAATTTTTGGCCAAAATGAAAAATTTCAAGACAGGCATCTTATCCACTGCGGATGATGCCTGTTCAGAGATCAGGAGGTCGTATACTGTAGGTTTGAATCCTGCTCACATATGTATCCCCATGATTTTTTGTCATGGTTGCTGCTAAAACACTGATTAATCCAGTGCTTATCTACGTGGATGTAGGGCAATTTGTTAATCACGTGAAACAGAAAAAACAACTCCCATCATCAATTTGAATTTGTTTATAATGAAATAAAACAAAGCAACCAAACATTTGTGCCACATACATTTTGCTATACCAGGTATTGAGCAATATGCAGTCAGTTAACACTGCTGATACAAAAATGTTTTAATAGAGAACTACAAAAAGTAGGGTTTTCTTTCTTTCTCACCTGTTGGTGAACATGTGACTCCGGCATCCTCAGAGTGTCCACAGTTGTGACTAAAGAGTCCTCTGTTCTGGCAGTCAAGAATGTTGGTCTCGTTACCCGTGCACTCAACATCGTCTAGGATAATGCTTCCTTCACCCTGGCCAAACGATGCCGATCCCGAGGCACTCTCTGCTTCAGGATATCCTAGCATTCTGCAGACGACGTTGGCATCTTCCTGTCCCCAGCTATCATCACAGACAGTGCTCCAAGCATTATCATAGTAGACCTCCACACGCCCCTGTCTTTCATTAGCTCCACCAACCAGTCGAACTAGGATCAACAACAAGAACAAAATAAAGAAAAAATATTGGTTTGACAGTCGTGCTGACATTATAGAAAGGGAGCCACAGACAAGATTGTAAAATCTTGACTAATCCAGAGGAGACAATCAGCTCATACTCTCAACACACTTGCACATCTAAAACTACAAAGCTACATTGTAATTTGTGTTTAGATGAAGCTAATGAAGCCAGTGTCTCAGTAGAAACTTTGAAAATGAACCTTATGAACAATCAGATGTTCAGATGGTCAAGATAAGGTATCCAATGCAGTAACAGTACATCACCTGATGGGGAGCATATAACTCCAGCATCCTCACTGTGGCCACAATTGTGGTTCAAGAAACCGTTGTGGGAGCACTGCGACAGCTCATCCTCCGTACCACTGCAAGCCACATTGTCCAGCACGATCTCCCCGCTGCTCTGCCCAAAGAAGGCGTTACCACGGGCCTCCTCCACTCCGCTGAAGCCGAGCATGCGGCAGACGACGGCAGCATCTTCCTCGCCCCAGTCGTCGTCGCAGACCGAGCCCCAAGCCCCGTCGTAGTTGACTTCTACCCGTCCTGACCAGGGGTTAGGGCCGTCAACGATGCGGACCTCCAAGCCCACCAGCTCAACTGTGGTCGTAGCTGCTGGTTCTGCTGTGGTTGTAGGTGCAATTGCTGAAGGAAAAAAAAAAGAGGGAAGGGTAACAAAAATGGAACTTACTTCTATAGATTCAAGGGTAATACATACCAAAAACAACTAACAAAGCGGAGTTGAAGGGGGATTTTCCCCTGCTGAGCAATTACATGTGTATGTAAGCTCAGTTGTCTCCTACAAAACTGATTAGCCAGCAAGAATCTGTTCGCCGACATTCAATCTTTTTTATCTTCATTTTTTGTTTTTGCTATTTTCCTTTCTTTCTCACCTTCTAGTGAGCATGTGACTCCGGCATCCTCAGAGTGTCCACAGTTGTGACTAAAGAGTCCTCTGTTCTGGCAGTCAAGAATGTTGGTCTCGTTACCCGTGCACTCAACATCGTCTAGGATAATGCTTCCTTCACCCTGGCCAAACGATGCTGATCCCGAGGCACTCTCTGCTTCAGGATATCCCAGCATTCTGCAGACAACGTTGGCATCCTCCTGTCCCCACTCATCATCACAGACAGTGCCCCAGGCATTGTTGTAATAAATCTCCACTCGACCTTCTCCTTCTCGAGCACCATCAACCAGCCGGACTACAGTGTGAGTTAAGGAAAAAAAAGAAAGAATAGCAATAAGATATTGGTTTCCATCTGATTGACTAATTGTCCTACATTGACGCAAATAAGCACTGCACTGATAAGTGTCTTAGTAGTAGCCATGACAAAAGAAACTAGAAATATCACTGTAGGTGATTAATACCCCCGCCCTGTGACGACAGTCTTACCCAAGGAAATTACAGCACTTGGTGAAAACAAGCATTGAAGACAGTATATGACATGGCATAACACACACTGAGATAACTTATTTCAAAAACAGAATACATGCAATAACAGAGGTTAATGTGTATTGGTAGCCTGCTACGCAAGATTTTTCCAAGATTTACTGCAATAATTTGATGTCATGATGGAAGTAGTTCAATCTGCAAGGGTTTTCCCAGATTTATTGCTATTAAAATGTTGTCACCATTGCAACACAGTTTCTGACACGTCGAAAAATATGCGTTGCACTTCTTCGCTCCAAGACCAATGTGTGTGCCACATTTCATGAGTTTCAGTTGAATACAGAGGAAGTAGTTCAATCCGCAAGATCTTTCCTTGATCTTCTGCCATTTAACCCTAAAGGGGCCGGGCTTTTTTGGCTATGCTCAGACCGGTGGGGGGGTGGATTCCCCCCCCCCCCCCCCCCGAGATCTCGGCCATCGGCGGTGCGATCGCGATGAAATTTTGCATGCGTGAGACCCGCGTCATAATCTACAAGATTGTGTCATAAGATTTTTTGAAACAATCAATTTCTAATTTTAATTAATTAATTATGCAAATTAAGCTCAAGGTGATATTTTAGCTTAATTAAAAGCATTGAGAGTCTAATTTTTGATCTGTAAATCTGTTTTAGCATATTCAACAATTGTACATCACAAAAACTTCCAAAACTCATTTCAATTCTTATGTATTTTATTGTTTTCAGAATTTCTTATGTATTTCTCTGTTCTTCAACTTTTGTTTTTTCTTTGTTTTTTTCATTGGAAATTGTCACTGACCACTTTTCTACCATAATTAGCACAAAATTAATCAATGAAAGTGATTAATTGTAAAAATAATCAGGTTTTTATGCCTTTCATGACAGAGCACTGTTTTCCATAGGAAATGTACACAAAATCACAAAATTGTGCCCGTTTTGGAGCGACATTCCGTTACAAAAATGGGCGTGGCTTCGCAAAAGTAAATTTGGTCTCAAAAGTTGCCCGAGACTTGAACGAAGAAAGTCAAGAAGCCTCGCGATGAGGCCTTCTCGCGTTACAGAATTATAGCGCGAAACGTCGAGGGGGGGGGGCAGATTCCGCCCCCCCACCCCGGCCCTTTTAGGATTAAATGCCATTACCATGGCAATGTAGCTTCCGACACGTCCGAAAAATATGTCTTGCACATCTTCCCACCAAGACTATTGTGTGTGCCACATTTCATGAGCTTTTGTCAAAAACTGAGGAAGTAGTTCAATCCACAAGATCTTTCCTTGATCTCCGCCATTAATATGCCGTTACCATGGCAACGCAGCTTCCGACACGTCCAAAAAATATGTCTTGCACATCTTCCCACCAAGACCAATGTGTGTGCCACATTTCAGGAGCTTCAGTCGCATACAGAGGAAGTAGTTCAATCCACAAGATCTTTCCTTGATCTTCTGCCATTTATATGCCGTTACCATGGCAACGCAGCTTCCGACACGTCCGAAAAATATGTCTTCCACATCTTCCTACCAAGATCAAGGTGTGTGCCACATTTCATAAGCTTTGGTCAAAAAACTGAGGAAGTAGTTATATCCGCAAGATCTTTCCTTGATCTTCTGCCATTAATATGCCGTTACCATGGCAACGTACTTTCGGGTACTGTCGAAAAATGCGTCTTGCACATCTACAACCAAAGGCACACATCTTTACCAAGTTTCATGGAAATTGGGCGAAAACTGAGGAAGTAGTTTGCAACACAAAATTTTCCATCATTTTGGCTCATAATATGTGAGCTGTTACCATTGCAACATACTTTTTGTCACTGTCAAGATATGTGTCATGCTGACCTATATCCTAAGACAAACATTCAATACGAATTCCATGAGAATTGGAAGAACACTGATGAAGCAGTTTTGCCATGAAGCATTTTGCCCTATATTTTACCAATAACATGCCGTTACCATGGCAACGCACTTTTTGCCACTGCGGAAATATGTGTCTTGCACATTAAGATATTCAGATGAACATCTGTACCTAATTTCATAAAAATTGATCAAAAACTGTGGGAGGAGTTCGTGACGCAAGATTTGTACCCATTTTTGCCCATAATATGCCGTTACCATGGATACGTACTTTTGGGTACTGTCAAAAAATACGTCTTGCCCATCTACAACCCAAGGCACACATCTGTGCCAAGTTTTATGGGAATCGGTTGAAAACTGAGGAAGTAGTTCGCGACGCAAGATTTGCAATGGACCGACCGCCCGACCGCCCGACCGACCGCCTGACCGCCCGACCGACCGCCCGACCGTCCGCTGATTCCTATATACCCCCTTCAAACTTCGTTTGGCAGGGGTATAATAATAGGCTCACATGCTCAAGCAGGACGCGAACCTACAGCCTCCTGATCTTTAGCCAGGAGTCTTATCCTCTAGACTATGGAGCTTCTGCCCGACAGCAGTGCTGGTTCTATTTCTTGTAGCGTGCAATAGTTACTGCTTTATTATCAGAATTGATGAAATTCTTCTGTGACTTGTTTTTATTGCAACTGATTGACAAATTACCCAACATTAATGTAAATAAGAACAACTCTTTGTTCTCAATTAATTAGAAAAACATTATTAAGTTGAAATTAAGACAACTAGATGGAAGGATTTCATCAATTCCAACAAAATGGTTTGATACTCATGCTGGATGTAGATACAGGCATTTTTCCACAGTAGAAGGGTACACTTCAGGGATGTTGCTCTATTTTCTGTTTCAAATGTGCATTATCCCCCAATACATTACAATCCTTTAGAACAATAAATAATGAGAAATAACTTTGCCCCAAAATTGCTTCAAAGACACGATGTATTCAAATTTTTGGCGAAAATGAAAAATTTCCAGACGGGCATTTTATCCACTGTGGAGGATGCCTGTTCAGAGATCAGGAGGTCGTATACTGTAGGTTTGAATCCTGCTCACATATGTATCCCCATAATTCTTTGTCATGGTTGCTGCTACAACACTGATTAATCCAGTGCTTATCTACGTGGATGTAGGGCAATTTGTTAATCACGTGAAACAGAAAAAACAACTCCCATCATCAATTTGAATTTGTTTATAATGAAATAAAACAAAGCAACCAAACATTTGTGCCACATACATTTTGCTATACCAGGTATTGAGCAATATGCAGTCAGTTAACACTGCTGATACAAAAATGTTTAGAGAACTATAAAAAGTAGGGTTTTCTTTCTTTCTCACCTGTTGGTGAACATGTGACTCCGGCATCCTCAGAGTGTCCACAGTTGTGACTAAAGAGTCCTCTGTTCTGGCAGTCAAGAATGTTGGTCTCGTTACCCGTGCACTCAACATCGTCTAGGATAATGCTTCCTTCACCCTGGCCAAACGATGCCGATCCCGAGGCACTCTCTGCTTCAGGATATCCTAGCATTCTGCAGACGACGTTGGCATCTTCCTGTCCCCAGCTATCATCACAGACAGTGCTCCAAACATTATCATAGTAGACCTCCACACGCCCCTGTCTTTCATTAGCTCCACCAACCAGTCGAACTAGGATCAACAACAAGAACAAAATAAAGAAAAACAATTGGTTTGACAGTCGTGCTGACATTATAGAAAGGGAGCCACAGACAAGATTGTAAAATCTTGACTAATCCAGAGGAGACAATCAGCTCATACTCTCAACACACTTGGACATCTGAAACTACAAAGCTACATTGTAATTTGTGTTTAGATGAAGCTAATGAAGCCAGTGTCTCAGTAGAAACTTTGAAAATGAACCTTATGAACAATCAGATGTTCAGATGGTCAAGATAAGGTATCCAATGCAGTAACAGTACATCACCTGATGGGGAGCATATAACTCCAGCATCCTCACTGTGGCCACAATTGTGGTTCAAGAAACCGTTGTGGGAGCACTGCGACAGCTCATCCTCCGTACCACTGCAAGCCACATTGTCCAGCACGATCTCCCCGCTGCTCTGCCCAAAGAAGGCGTTACCACGGGCCTCCTCCACTCCGCTGAAGCCGAGCATGCGGCAGACGACGGCAGCATCTTCCTCGCCCCAGTCATCGTCGCAGACCGAGCCCCAAGCCCCATCGTAGTTGACTTCTACTCGCCCTGACCAGGGGTTAGGGCCGTTGACGATGCGGACCTCCAAGCCCACTGGCTCAACTGTGGTCGTAGCTGCTGGTTCTGCTGTGGTCGTAGGTGCAATTGCTAAACAAAACAGACAATAAAAAGACCAAAAATAAAACCCAAACAGCTCTTTTACATGGCTGCACAGTAACACATTTTTTTCACTGGTTCAACCTATCTGTTGGATCAGAAGAGTGATCAGAACAGTGGCAGTGTGCAGCGATGTCTTTTACACTCAGCTAATTATGTTAACTCTTTTATGCGTCACATTTGCACATACGACTCATACCCCTTTCATAAACTCAATAATGCGGATAATATCCGCAACATTTGGTCGTAAAATCGGAGAGGGGAAAGAATAATGCGCATTATTTCGACCCTTCTATTATCCGCATAATAGCAGCGTCGGGACGAGATTTTGAGTTTATGAACGCAAACCCAAATAATGCGGATAATTGCCGGGGTGCGGTCAAACGTCACCTGTCTTTCCCGCAGAAGGGGGGTGTGCAGTCACCATGACGATTATCCGCCTTTTTCACGACGGGCGCTCGTAAAAATAATGCGGATTATTTTCAGAGTTTGTGAACGCATTTTTTATTGAATTGTCCGCATTATTCTTATGCGGATAATAGGAGGATGAGTTTATGAAAGGGGTATCAGTCGACGGCATGCCACGTCCACATAAGTATTTTGCTCAAACACGCAAACCAGTCCAAATCAATGGATAAACTGTCAAATGCCGGAATCAGTACGATGAAAATGTTTCTTGGGATTCCATTCCTGCTGCATGTAGCTTGTATTTTATGTGGTGATTGATCATCAAGTGGTGTTCCTTACTTGATTTGCAAGTAAATTCTAAGTTTCAGTCACTGTTTTGTGCACAAAAGTCATGCCTGGATGAAATACATAGCAGATATTGGTGATTTGAAAGAAAAGTCATTTTAGATTTGTCATACAATTTACATCACAGCAAAACTTTGGATTTTCTCTACATTATTGCTCATTGCAGGTCCTGCATAACAAAACTTTACACAAAGTTACATGGACTTGAAAAACAGAGTGCTTTCCCATAGCATGCCTGTGCTGCAGTTTCAGAATAATGTGGCCAGGGGTAAAGCGTGGTGCATTAAAAGTTAATAACAGTTATGTACAATTAGAAAAAAAAACCAAGGAAAAGTAGAAATTACGCGGTGCGTAATTTTGTATATGTCCCCGCCGGAAGTACATGTGTAGCATTTTGTAACAAAATGTGCAATATAGGTAAAAAATCAAGGTCAAAGGTCAAAGGTCAAAATTCTTTGTAGAAGTTTTGAAGCCCTCACCTAGTGCCATCACATAAAGCAAATGGAATCGAAATTGGGTTAGAAATGGCGAAGGAGTAGCATTTTGTAGCCAATGTACAATATAGGTCAAAAATCAAGGTCAAAGGTCAAAGAAGACAAAGGTCAAAATTCTGTGTAGAAGTTTTGAAGCCCTCACCTAGTGCTATCACATAAAGCAAACGGAATCGAAATCGGGTTAGAAATGGCGAAGGAGTAGCATTTTGTATCAAAATGCACAATATAGGTCAAAAATCAAGGTCAAAGGTCAAAGAAGTCAAAGGTCAAAATTCTGTGTAGAAGTTTTGAAGCTCTCAACTAGTGCCATCATATAAAGCAAACAGAATCGAAATCGGGTTAGAAATGGTGAAGGAGTAGCATTTTGTAGCAAAATGTACAATATAGGTCAAAAATCAAGGTCAAAGGTCAAAGAAGTCAAAGGTCAAAATTCTGTGTAGAAGTTTTGAAGCCCTCACCTAGTGCCATCACATAAAGCACACGGAATCGAAATCGGGTTAGAAATGGCGAAGGAGTAGCATTTTGTAGCAAAATGTACAATATAGGTCAAAGGTCAAGGTCAAATGTCACAACTGAATTTCTGTGTAGAAGTTTTAAAGCTCCCATGTAGTGCTATCATATAAAGCAAACAGAATCAAAATTGGCTCATAAATGACAGAGAAGTAGCAAATTGAACATTTTGATCACACACGGACGCACACACGGACGCACGGACGGATGCACGGACACACACACGTACGGAGCCCGTTTCATAGTCCCCTGCTCGAACTCGTTCGGCGGGGACAAAAAAACAACAACAACTAGAAATGTCGCTTTGGCGACTGGTATGCCTCCGCAATAACGCATGATTTTCCCAATAGGTCTAGATAGTACATGTGGACAATGTGTGATTACATTTTCACAAAATTGGCAAAATATTGAAATGACAAGTTTGTCACAAATGTGTTGAATGTTCACCTTCCTTGACCTAGGTTTAATTGGATGAATAGGAGAGCATGTATCTAGGGATTTAAGGACTTTAACTTGACTTTGACCCATTCATACATTTAGGCATTGAGTAATTTTCAAGGTACAGGTGTGGAGAAAAAGTGCAATTTCTGAATTAAATAGTAAATTGTTACCATTTTCATCTGGCCCTTGACCCTAAAATTCATAAGATAATCACTTTCAGGTAGAACATGCATAATACGTACTAAGTTTCAAGATAACTTGAGCCACTTCGAGATATGGAGGAAAAAGTTAGTTCAGCACTTTCACTTGATCTTTGACCTTTTGACCTTTGAGGCAAAAAAAGAAGAAAAAAAAAAACTTTCCAGAGAATTTCTATTAGGTTACACATGCATACACCAAGTGTAAAAAAATAATAACCCTGCTGGCATTGCATAAATATGAGGGAAATAGTAACATTTTGAAGTGTTGCACTTGACCTTTGACCCCTGACCTTTGACCCCATGAACCCTACGTTCTCTAGATAATCACTTCCAGTCAGTACATGTATATACTATGTTCCATGAAGATACCTTGAACAATTTTCCAAGGCACGGAGAAAAAAAAAGAAGTTTTGATATTTTTACTTGACCTTTTGACCTTTGACCTCATGACCCAAACTTTCACCAGAGAATCTTAATTGGGTAATACATGTATATACTAAGTTTCAAGAAAATATCTTCAGGCATTCAATAGATATGGCGAAAATAGTGAAATTTCATGTATTTGACTCTGACCTTTTGACCTTTGACCTTTGACCTCATGACGCAAACTTTCACCAGAGAATCTTAATTGGGTAATACATGTATACACTAAGTTTCAAGAAAATATCTTCAGGCATTCAATAGATATGGTGGAAATAGTGAAATTTTATGTATTTGACCTTGACCTTTTGACCTTTGACCTTGAGCATGTGCACCCAAAAGTTGATAGGCACAACTTCACCCCCTAATACACATACATGCCAAGTTTCATTAGGATACCTCAACAGGTTTTGATAGTTACCTTGTCCACAAAATTCATTACGGACGGACGGAAGGACGGACGGACGGACGGACGGACGGACGGACGGAAGGACGGACGGACGGAAGGACGGAAGGACGGACGGACGGACGGACGGACAACCCGAAAACATAATGCCTCCGGCACCACTTTGTGGCGGAGGCATAAAAACAACCACCTCCATTCCTAATACCAAAGTTTTGCGGCTTGGGAAATGGTTCTACTGACTTGTGCAAACTACGCCGGCATCCTCATTGTGACTGCAGTCGTGGGTGAGCGGCATGTTGGATGGACAGGCAAGAAGGGTCTCCTCCTCCCCAGTGCAGCCCAGCTGGTCTAGAACGATGTCTCCTTCTCCTGCCCCAAAGGCTGCGGATGTCCTGGCCTCGGCTGCTGCCGGGAAACCCAGCATGCGGCACACTACGTTGGCCTCCTCGATGCCCCAGCCGTCGTCGCAGATGGTGCCCCAGGCCCCGCCAAAGAAGACCTCCACTCGCCCCTCGAGTTCGCTGGATCCGTTGACCAGGCGAACTGTTGCATATGTGCACAATGACATAAAAAGCAGAGTTACTGTACTATCAGGAACGTTTACAATCTATTTAGGAGAGAAAACATGAAAGCCTTCATTGGGATTTGAGACACATGGCCGACATGTGAGTATAGTTAGCTGAAAAAAGAAAAAAATTACAAAGTCAACTTCAATAGGGCTCCTCTGCAAGAATCTTCAGCTAACTGAAGGAGGCAGATTTAATCAGATGAAGAAAAAGATGGGCCACATGGGCAGCTATCAAAAACAGTGTATAATGACCTTTTTTTAAAATAATTTTAAGGCTGAGGCACAATATGGTATCTGCTTCTTTCTGTTCAGAGTAGGTCCGTCAAAGAACAGAATATTTTTTTTCTACCAATCTTGAATTATTAATAGATGTGCAAGAAAGTGGGGTCCTTGATATTCTTGGGCAATTCATAGACATAATATTTTGAATGGGAAATATTGAAATTTGCCATGCTCTCTCTCAGAGGTGCAATAGTGTATGACGACCTTTCAAAAATTTCCCTGGAAATCAAGAAGGCAGTTTTCAACCACCACGATAAAATGCAAATCCTGAATGCACTTTTGCTTTAGAACTATTAGAGCATAAAGTGATTGTATGAACTGCAGGTATGGTACTATATGAAACTCCCTGTAACGATTTTGAATCATTCATGCGTGAAAGCGTGTGAAAGCGCCAAAAGTGCCATACATGCACCCACATGGCTTTTTCAACAACATGCAAGTTTGCATGGCTTCAGCATGTCGTGAACTATAATTACGAGTGATATCTATACCAGGGATCCACATTTTAAACTTTTTTTTTTCTCTTGCCTGTTTGGGCACTTTAAATCTGTAAATTTGAAACTTTGGTGGTCAACAAAAGGACAAAGTGGCTCTCATTAAAACTGAATATAAAAATTGAATTTGAATCTACTAGTTGCTTCATTGCTTAAAACAAAATCAACATTTTGGGGGAAACTGGTGGCTAAAAATCAGTTTTTTTGTGGCTCTAGTTAAACAGTAATGAAAATTTAAGCCCTGTCTATGTGACTGACAAAACGCTTAAAAACCAGGACTGCATATACACATGTGGCTTGAAAGCATCCCGTAGAAGCAAAAGGACCATGCTACTTCGACCCCTTCCCCCAGCTTTTAAAGGAACTGCCTTTACCCATCTGTGCACAGGTGGCGCCTGCATCCTCACTATGCCCACAGTTGTGCTCAAAGAGAGGGCGGGCATCACAGTCGAAGAGGGAAAGCTCTGTCCCATCGCAGGAGAGATCGTCCAGTATGATGTCTCCCACCCCCTGGCCAAAATAGGCCTGACCACGGGCAGCTTCTGCCCCGGGGTGACCCACCATCCGGCAGAGGACTTCTGCATCCTCCTGGTCCCAGCTGTCGTCACAGACGGTGTGCCAGTCACCATTGTAGTAGAGCTCGGCCCGTCCCTCGCGGTACATGGACCCCTCCGCCAATCTCGCTGCAAGTAGAAACAGTCGCCACCACCATCACAAACAGTGGAAAGAAAAGTGAGAGTGGTTCAGCTGTGGCACGGATTCCACTAGAATACCTCTTTTTTCTCAAGCCATCACAAAATCTGCTGCAAGGACACGTACATGGTACAAATACAGCCATACGCTTCATTTACACCTCAATGAAGCTTCATTAGTCTTGATCATATGCACTGACCAATTAGGTTTCTAAAGAGTAAATATTCACCTCTATCAATTACACAAAACAATTTACATGTAAATGTCACTGTAAAAGTGGATATTTTCGCGCTCGGTTGGGTAAGACCAGTTTGACATGTTTTTAATTCCGCAAATTCAAGACACGGACTACTGGAACATATAGCAAGCAAAAACATTCGCATGCTTTTATTTCCGTGCTGATTTCTGGTTGCGCGAAATGCGCGAAAATTTCAACACCGCGAAAATTTCCACTTTTACAGTACCATTGTACCTGCCAGCTGGAAATGTTGACTTTATAGCTGACATATCTGGCCAAATTTTGGTGATCTTAGACCGAGGTTGATTATTAAGACAACAAATTGTATGATAACATTACCACAGGATATTTTCAGGTAGAGTAATGGCTAGAAAAGACCAAGGTACAGTCACCTCTGACTTTAACCTAACTTGTTCATCCACTGACCTACCTTGTTCACCAAATGACCTACCTTGTTCACCAAATGACCTATCTTACCCACCAACTGATGCAACCTGCCCTTAGAATTACATCTCTGTGCAAAAGTGTAGTATCCTTTGGGCTTTTAATAGCCATCATCACCTTTCACCAAAGCCATTTTACATGTACTACTGCCAATATACTTTTTCATTTTCAAACTAATCATATAATCGCTGGAATTCCCTACATAAAGTTACAAGTGAAAAATTCTGTTTTCAGCAAGATTCCAAAGACCATTGGTCTTTGACCTTGACGATTTTGCCAAAAAAAGGAAGGTTTGTATCAGTCTCTACTTTATGATCGAAGACTTGAACATTTTGAAGTTTTGCCAGTGTGACTGCAAATTTCTCATGAAACTGCTGGCAAAATTTCCAACTAAAACTAGAGACACTTTGCAGACGCCATCAATTTTCTTGATCTTTTGGCAGTGTGAATGCTAGCAACTGAAATTTTCAGTCCACCATCTGCTTGCAAGCCGTGCCTCCAGAGCGCATGGTCATTGTGATATTATGTGGTCATTGTTACATCACAATCACCAGCTGTCAGACAGTGCACTCTCTTTTTTCATCCACATGTGCACCAGTCACCAAAACTTTGCGAACTTAAATATCAAGAAGTTTGGTTGCCAGTGTGGACGGACGACCAAAGATCGCAAAGACTTCGTGTGATCTTTAACTTTGCGATCTTTTGCCAGTGTGACTGTGGCTAATGAAGCATATCGTTGCTGGGGTGACAAGACCTTGTATCTGCAATTTTGGTGAAAATTACTTTTTTTGAATTAATGGTCAAATAATGGGTTAAGTGATGTCCTGTCTAAATCCCAACTGTCTTACTCCAAAAATGAAACCACCACGGCATGTCACAGCAAAGGCTATCCCATTCGCCACAGTGCTTTGGCCGCCATGTTTTTTGGCTCTCCTGAATATTTGAACTTTTTATACGAGGTCTTGTCACCCCAGCGACGATATGTGGGCCAGATATCAAAAACAGTTCAGCATATTTTTTTTCTTCATCTTGATAATAAGGAGGAATAGGTCACATAGGCAGATAGACAAACTAAAATCATAATGCCTCCCGCACACTTATGGTTAAAAGCGTTTTTTTTTTTTTTTATAAAAAAAAAAAGAATGAATGAACAAAAACTGTGACCACCAGTATGAGGACAAATACCTGTTCACTGCTGTTCAAATACACAATTCTCTTCTTAAAGTCATTGACACATGAACTATTACTACTGTTTGGTGAGTACAGACTTTATCATTGTGATGAGCATCTACAATGTAACATTAACATCTCAGTATTAAACATGGATCAACCAGTGTAAGATTGATTTCTCTTTGTATACATTCTATGCACATGGTGTGCATCATAACAGCTTTCAAGTTCAATTATTAGCATTCAACCTCCATTTTTGAACAAGATTCATAGGCTTGCCTCTCTGGACAGTTTGTGGAGTAATAAGTATGCCTATAACATAGCTGTTGAGGCTACAGGACACAACTGTGCTCATTAGTTTGTGACTAGTCTCAATATCCAAGATCTCATGAACATCTTTCATTATTCTTACCATTTCCTGTGTTGATTATTCCTGTGAAAGTAAAAGCATGTTTGAGCATAGCAAACATACAGTCGTCTCTGCTTTATAATTGGGACAAATGGATGCAGTGAAATCCATCTTCGTTTAAGGGTCAGCAACTGTCCCAAGGCCGAGATCAGACAGCGATTCTTTCAAATTCTGCATAAAGTTTCAATACATGGGCACACACATCACATCACAACCTGAACACCCTGGATTATCACCAACCAGTTCAGACTACAATGTACTCCCATTATAACAAAGTCCTCAGACTGACAGTTTTCTTTTGTTTTAATGAAATTTCATTTTAACTGAACCATTTAGTGTATAAAGTTATATAGATGATAATTTTGGAACCTGAATTTTGATTTTGTTGTAAAAGAATTTTGTTAAACGGCCGTGCTCGTTATAACGGGAGTGCACTGTACTTTGGTATGTATGGTCCTGTATGTATAGACAGCAATGACAAGTTTTGTATTCAAATTTTGCCAGCACATTGTCATTCTGTTTTGATAAACAGCTGATATGCACAGAGAACTTGCCAAATATGTGGCACATACAGCACATTACAACATAGATCTATTGATTATAAAGTTGTGTTCCTTTAAATACTTGAGTCACTATCTATAGACAGGACTTGTCCTCCATACGTATTCTCACCCATAGGATAGCAAACAACGGAAGCGTCTTCGCTGTGCCCGCAGTTCTCCACCAGGAGACCACTGTGCCTACAGAGGGCGATGTTTTCCTCCTCGCCTGTGCATCTGACGTTGTCCAGCACTGTGGCGCCCTCGCCCTCCCCGAAGAAGGCCGAGAGGAGGGCGCTCCTCGCCCCAGGGAAGCCCAGTGAGCGGCAAATGACGGTGGCATCGGCCAAGTCCCACTCGTCGTCACACACAGTGCCCCAGCCTCCATTGTACCTAACTTCCACACGCCCCTCGGAGGGGCTGCTTCCATCAGCAAGACGAACATCGAGGGCCAATTTGGCCACTTCTGTCGGAACTGCACAAAATTTTTGTGACAAACTGCATTCACTCAGATAGTAAGAGCATGGTGGCAGCATACATCCACCAGTCTCTCTTCATATCCCTTCACATCATACAATATCTCTTGAAGATGATGAATGCAATTTTCAGAGACCTCACAAGTACTGAAGGGTAAGATGCTCCTGATTCTTAAAACACTGAGGAAGTAGCTTCTCAAAGGTTTTGATGCGGATGGACCAATGGCCTGATTTGTCAACTAGCAAGTACACTAGCTGCACAAGTTGAACTCCTGCACAGCCCCTCAAAACTTTCTTTGGCAACAATATATTACGACTGCAGAAAATGCACAACAAATGATTCTCTAGGGTGGGACTAGTATTTCATAACAAAGAAAAAAATGTCAGTGAACAAAACCCTTTGTTTAGGTAACAAGGCCTTTGCTATTTTAATAGTGAAAAGAGACACCTCTAATGTGAGGTAGTTGTTGGGGTTTAATTTAGAATTGCTTGGTTCACAGCAATTAAAAATCTATGCCTTCTGTGTTGACCATCTCTGACTTTATGTACACCAGTGTGTGTGTGTGTGTGTGTGTGTGTGTGTGTGTGAGCTTGTATGAGAAAATATGTGACTCTGCACCACAAAACAAACAAAAAGTCGCACCCCTTGATTTTACGTGAGGACTCAAGAAAGGTGAAATGGGTGAACCGAGTCAATTTTGAATTTTCCATATTTTCTGAAAGAGCTATTCTTCTTCTACATTATTCTTGAGTTTGGGATCATAAATTGAATGGGACAGTCAGTTTTAAGCAGTTTTTCTATAACCCCTTATTTGGTAGAGTGTTGTAATCAGGTTTTTCTAAGAGGCCCCTTTTATTTCTTGAAAATCCTTTGCACCCTCTTCACTTTCAACTCTAATAACTTTTGAAAGGATGATGCTAGTGCTCTGAAAGTTGATATTTATCATTGTCAGAATGTGGTAATAGACCATGTTAAATTTCAGCTCAATCTGATAATCCCTTAATTGTTGGCGCTACAGTGGTTAACATCATGTTTTTGTCCCTTTCATGGCACAGGCAGCACGGCTTAGTAAAGATTAAGCACTTGAATAGACCCTGTACTTCAGAGCCTCTTTTCTCACTTCACACTTTCCAGAGTGTGTGCTTTCGTTCCAGCATTTATACAGGTTAGGGGAATTTGAATTGAGTTATACATCATTTAAAAGGTTAGAGTCTGCTCCTTCAGAATCTGCTCTTATTAAAAAATCCATGACTGGCGACTTTTTGTTTGTTTTGTGGTGCAGGGTCACATATATGCTAGTCCATCAAATATCGTCTTCTGCGTCTTTTTGCTACTCACTGGTGCGCAGCTGATATTAATACCGGCCCACTTTATCAAAGGTCCTCTTGGGCTGCAAGTATTAGCACTCTTACCAGACCATGAACAATGTATGAGACTAAAGACAGCTTTGCTAGTTTGTATTTACAAACAACCTGCTTTTCACTATGAGTGAAGTCCTTCAATCATATTTAAATCATTTTTAAATATTTATCTAATAAATCTTTTTGGTGTGGTGCTTTTGATTTCCCCTGCAACCCCCTCCCCCTATCCCCATATTAAAAATGACTGGGGGTGAATCAACCCTCCCCCGGTCACAGAATAGCCAAAAAGCCCGGCCTGGTTAGGGTTAAACAAATGGCGGAATTGTGTTTGACCTTTTAAAAGGAAGGGATGCTCCAAAACTATGCAACATTCAGCTCAACTACTACCAATAGGGAGTGAAGCAAGGAATGAATTTGGTGTAAAGCCAGGGCACATTGCCTGTAACTGGGGCTGGCTGTGTTGCTCTTCATCAAAAGTGAAGGGTGTGCGGTGTGCAGAGCAGAACCAGGCCATCCATCTCACCTAGACAAATGGTACTAGCATCTTCCATGTGACTGCAATCATGCTTGAGAGGTCTCCCGGGATCACAAGACCGTATATCGGTCTCGTTCCCCACGCAGTCGAGATCGTCCAAGACGATGATGCCTACGCCCTCGCCGAACTCTGCCGAGGAGAGCGCCTCCTCTGCCCGGTAGAAGCCCAGCATCCGACACACGACGTCCGCATCCTGGAGATCCCAGCCGTCGTCGCAGACCGTCCCCCACTGGTCGATGTGGAAGACCTCGACGCGACCCTCATTCTCCAACGCGCCCCCGACGAGCCGAACTAAGGACGTGGCAAGACAAGAGTGCCTCCAAAGGGCTTAATGCTCACTCGATCGAGCTAAATAGTGATGCTCAACCTTGATGAAACCTCTCTACAGCTTGTTGTACGGCTAAAACAGAATCTTGGGTACAGGGCACACATTTCCCAGGTCAAGAACACCAAAAGTCGGAGATGTGCCCCATATAAAAGCACAAAAGCGTTACAACTTTCCTTAAAAGAGCAAAATGCTAGCAAGCCTTGACTCTGAAAAGTTCCTCCAATTTTTTTTTTCCCTGTGACACACATAACTGCAATGCTATTTCACTTTTTAGTGGTTTTACTTGATCTGAAGACAAGGATGGTATCATCAATGGTCTTGTATTCGCCTTCTCGATGTAGTACAATGTACGTCTCGGACCCAAAGTGTGGTACATATAAAATTTAGTTAACTTTATTTCCCCAATGTTCAGGCACAGCATATGATTCCTGCAAAAAAATCAAGAAACTCTGACCACACTTTTTGCATTGTGTTTGCTTTCTTTTACAACTGGAATACACACGGTATATCATTCTAACGTTCTGCAAGGCAAAGTATATCATAACTGTATATTTTGCAAAAACTACTTTTGAAAACTTTTTGTTCAGCTATGAAGTAGATCTATGTTCATGAGTTGATTTTACAAGGATTTTACATGTTTCATAATGTGGCATCTATACCTGAGGTCCTTTATGAAAGGGGGGGGGGGAGGCATTATTGCAACATTTTGCATAAAAAAATGAGAGGTTTCACGGTGACTTTTTAACTTGGAACAAAAGCAGTATAAATCTGCAATTTCTGGGATGTATACACTTGCACAAAAGTGAACATGATTTATGCGCTTAAAATTTAGTAGTTAGAAGTGCATTACACAAAGTGTGTGCATTTAGATTTACCTTTTGTCTTTTAGGCAAATGATACAACAGTGCATAATTCAAAATGTAAATTTTGGTCAGCTATATTATAGCATAAATCATGTATAGGACAAGATAGAAAGTTCAATTAGATTTTGTTTGAATAGAAAAAGTTTAAGGAAGAGTCCATGCTTGAGTAAATTTATGCTGCCAGGAATAATGATTAAAACTGTTTAAAAGCTGCTTTATAGGGTGTCATTGATGCAGAAAAGTAGAATAGACAGCAAGACAGCAGTCTGTGTGATGAGTACAATTGAAGGCTTCATGTGTTACAGACGGTTAGTCACAGATATATTGACTCAAATGAAGAATATGCTATAGAAACAATATACATGGTTCGAATACTGAGTAAATTACTACTTGTAGTATCACTAGGCAGAAACTGTGTTGCAGAGCCAAGTAACATTTACTGAATCTGATATAATACACATAATCATCCATACACCTTATTTCTACTAGCTGGTGCACTGAAGTGACTTATGATTATATAGTTATGATTATGTGTAGTAAAGACATATTTTGCTTCTGAGATCTGGTAGGAATCCATCCACTATACATGTATTAATCTAAGTCACTAAAGAGCAAATTAGGCAGACCTGTACAGCTTGCGTATTACTGTACGAGCTGAAATTTTCGCGGTGGTTTTATTTTCGCGAATTTCGCGAATCGCCTTTGAACCGTGAAAATAACAACACGCGAAAATAACAACGTGCGAACAGATAAGCACAGTTAGACCTCGCAACCGCGAAATTAACAACACGTGAAAATGTTCTCCTAGTAGCAATTCGCGAAAATATCTGTACGCGAAAATTTCAGCTCGTACAGTACTGTAGGTAAACATGCAGTGTACTGAGAATAAGCTGCATGTCATGGCATATTGAATCAACTTTAACAGATTCATAGCTCAGCAAAGGGCATGGTTATCAATGTGCTGCAACTAATGCATAGCTTTGCTGGTTGGTGTGCCAGCCCAAATATCAATGAAGACAGAGTGTATATGTGTGGAGTGCATAATCTTGGCAGTAATATTCAGGTAATTGGAAGTATAAATATGCATGCAGACTATTGAAAATTGTACAAAAGCTTGATATGGTGTTTTTGCATTTTAAACATATCACAAGAAAAATAATGCTAGGCATATCATGCATAGATTTTAATAAGGGCCTTAATAGCATGAATACACATACATGTATTAGTACATATTTGTGGTGATTGTACGGTGTTTGATATGCAAATAACCATAAATACACATTTTAATGTGTACATGTATGTACCTGTCATTGCTCAGCATGGAAACCTGATAAAGCAACCAAATACAAACTATAATTTCTCGACGCTGATGATTTCAAATTTGCCAGATTCTACGCTTTGCATGCATGCATAACAATTTGCTGCACTTTATGCTCAAAGCATTAGGTGGTCTACTATAGAGTGGACATTAATTTTAAAAGCAGGCTGTCATGTTATACTTTTTAACATTGATCACAGACCTGTGAAGTTTGACACGATCAGACAGGCAGGACATGACAAAATGAAACACAATGAGTCATTATTAAATGATAAAAAATGTTTTGGCTCTTAGTGCAAGGCTTAGTGTATACATATATGGAGTACAAAGAAATTATTACAACTATGTTTAACCTGTTGAGGACGAGTCCCAAGTATACTCGGGAAGGTGTCTATGGGAAATGTGTGTCGTAGCAAAATCAGTCCGTCCTGAACGGGTTAATAATGAAAGATTTATGCTTGCTATGATTGCAATTTTGTATGAAAGTGCTTTAGAAACTTTGTATTTAGTGTGGTAAAAATGTGGATTATCATAATTATTATTATGATAATTATCATTACTACAGTAACACAAATTACTGTCCATTTTTTTTTTTTTTTTTGTCAAGACCAGCTATAATGTATAATATGATGATAGGACTTTATTTCAAGGTAATTTAAATCATGTAAGGTTTGATACTATCTATTAGTGACCTGTCAGAAATGTGGTGTGCTGTACAAAGTATTCAGCCTCCAGTCTGAAGACATATGCTCACAAATATTCTGGAAATCACAGAATGTTTAATAGCAAATACAAATATTAAATCTACAATAAGAATTACATATAAATGAAAATACAAAAAAGGCCAAAAAAAGAGAGAGAAAAAAAAAAGAGCAAGCTAGATTATAAACATGCTAAAAGTACATGTGGGATTTGCTATCCCAGGGAAAATCACTCGGTATTAACAGCAGAAGTTCAAATGTTATATATAGCAGCATTAACCAAAAAATCACATCAAAAAGCAGTTGCTGTTGAAACTGGCTAAGACAACTTAGAGGCCAATATCTCAAAAACAAACACATCAACAACAAGTCATCCCAGGTGATTAAGACATTATGAGAAACATATCTGGTCAGCGAAAGCAACACGATACAGTGATGTATGTCCAGCCATATGCTGTGAGCCTTTACACTATAAAGACAGCGTGTGAGGTACTCTACAATGTACAACTGTACGTGTGCAGATCCATTCACTACAGTTTGTACACACTGCATGCAAATACACTATTAAGCAATGACTTATTATTGCATGCTTTATACTTGTGCCACAGTCAGTAAGATGAACTGTGTATAGACTAAGCTCAAGCAACTGGTTGCCATACAGTACATCCCGAACGTCTGATTTGCTTCTAATACCCAGCAAAAGCGTACTGTGTGATTGGTACAAGCGCAAGCAATAAAGCAGTATACAATGTAACAGGAAGTGTCATCTGCTGGTGAAGATGGAGACCAATATTAACAAACACACACACACACAAAAAAGCAAACAAGAAACCAAACAGGCCAGTTTCTCCCTGGCAATAGAAATGGCTACAACATGAGAACGGTATCTGGACCATGAGAGCCATTGAGATACATCAGTGAAGATCCAGCTATATACTGTAGCCTTCCAATGTAGGAGCATGCAAGTTTCATTGCGCAAGATCACTATACTGCACACAGCATGCCAGAACACACAGACACACACATACACCGCGATATATCTCAAGGTATCATTTAGCACAGATCATATTACTGCTGTTGTTGGTGTGTTTGAGTAGCATTTCGTCTATGCTCAAGGCACTGCCATTATATTTTTAAATGGACTGTTCACCATATAGATAGCAAAATCAGCATGCTTCGTGAATGCTTGCATATAAAATGAAGGCCGTTCCGAGATAACTGCTGGCCAAGCGGAATACACAGGAGAGCTGGAGTTATAGTGGCAGGAAAGCAATGCAAAAGTGGAAATTTTCCACTAAACTCAGCAGGCTTAGGAGTTCTGTTGCAGTCTGTTGCAGTGATACAGCTTTGCCTCATGTCGGCCACTTGAATGCATAACATTGTTTGCTGGTTTTGATACCTGACGGTGAGCAGATCACGCCGGCATCATCAGAATGAGTGCAGTTATTCTCAAACAGTTGCCCGTGACTACACTCGGAGATGAGGTCTGACTCATATCCGATGCACTGCAAACCGTCCAGTATAATGTCCCCGCTTCCGGGACCGAACCCCGCATCGGTTCGGAAATCTACCACCCCCGGCTGACCCAGCATGCGGCACACGACCTCCGCATCGCGGATGTCCCAGTCGCTATTGCAAATGGTCGACCAGTTGCCGCCGTAGTAGATCTCGACCCGCCCTTCTCGATAACTGCTGCCGTCCACTAGGCGCACTACATTGAGAGAATCAATGGTGCCAGAGTGGCAGAAGGCCACAGCAAGAGAGGAATGATGAAATGGACGGTGCTACAGCCTTAATTTTTCTAGCCATCTGGTAAAGGTTGCCACAATGAAAGACAAGCATAAATGCGATGATTAATAACCACTAGCATGTCAAAGAATTACAGAAAAAAAAAGAAGATAAATTACAGTTCAAGGGTGCCCAGAACTAGCCAAGGGTCCTCGAGCTGTAATGATTGTAAGAAGGCATACATAGAGTTTTAAATGCAAGACTAGTCAACCCACCTGTGTGAGCTACAGACCTGTGCAAAGTGAGGAACTAATAGGAGATCTGTCCAAATTTGTTAACTTAGGCTTTCAATGTACTGCATTTTGACACTAATGTTTGGTAATAAAAAAATATCACAACCAATCAGCAAAGCACCTTTCAAAGACACTCACACATGTACTCACATTTTTCACTGACCTCCAATGAAGAATGAAGCGTTTTCATTGGTTGAAGTGAATATTACATTGAATTATTTAGTACCTGCATTATTCAGTACGAGGGGTGTGTCGGTTAGGCTTTCTCCCAGTCACTTAATGATAATCACAATCACAGAATTCACAATGCCCTGCCAGTAACACACACATAGCACTCTGCCTCTACAGTTATCAACGTACAACTGCACATAGCTCTTTGTCGACTCCTAAACGTCAGGTGTGTCCAGCAGATTAATGTGACACAACACACATTCAACTCAAGATACAAACAACACAATTTTGTGAACTCAGCAACTAGACAGAGTTTACAAAAAACAATCAAAGTAGAGAAGGAGAATTCAACACTATTGCATAAGAAGATCCATTATTATATTCGTGATTGCCATTTGTCGGGCATGTTGCATGAAGTCAGCTCACCGTCTGAAGTTCAACCATAAGAGAAACAGTATGTTTGAGTCAAAAAGAGTGAGCGACAAGCAGCAAATCACAAAACAATAAGGGTGACATGCAATAAGTGATATTGTTTTGCTACCTCACCTGCTGGTAAACAAACGACACTAGCATCCTCATGGTGGCCGCAATTCTCCACCAGAAAACCGTTGTGGCTGCACTGGGCAATGTTTGCCTCTGAGCCGTTACAAGCCACGTTGTCCAGGACAATGTCGCCGCTGCCGTCGCCAAAGTGGGCCGAGAGGAGGGCCGACTGCGCCCCTGGGAAGCCCAGCATGCGGCACACTATGTTGGCGTCCTCGATGTCCCAATCGTCGTCGCAGACGGTCCCCCAGGCGCCATCGTAGTTGACCTCGACGCGCCCCTGGCGGTCACTATTTGCCCCTGCCAATCGCACATCAAGTGTGACCACTGGCTCCGCAGAGGTGGGAACTACAACAGCAGAGGAAGAACAAAAGAATCAACAACATTACAAATGTAAACAATGATTGCAGCAATATTCCAGTAATCATACATGAATGTCAGTGTCACACAGTATCAAACATAATGAGTTGGCATGTTACTGTAAAATCAGAAATTTTCACATAGATGAAACTTTGGGTATTTTGCTAGGAGCTTTTGTCTATACAATGCATCAAATGCCAGGTGCAAATTAACAAACGTCTCATGACGTGATAACGGCCGTTGGCTCCGATTCGCCAAAGATTCATGCAGCAAATGTTTCTTGGTTTACAGTCTTTATCACAGCAACCTGACAAACACGTACAATGAAAACACAAGGTCCTCAACTTCAATGCAGATAAATACTAGATGATTCTGTAATGAAATGTAAATTTTGGTATGTGGTATGCTTTGGACTAATGCTGTTTTCTTTGTACCAATTTTACTTTATTTCATTTCTGCAACTCAATAAAGAACAGAAGATAAAAATACAAGAGGGAAGAGTGTACAGGGGTGTACACATGTTTTTACATACATCACATACATTCTTGAAGGTCTAAAAAGTACTGAGGTCACGAGTACGGAAGTGTCCAGAGAGGTCATTCAGCTTAACCCGTTGAGGACGAGTCCTGAGTATACTCAGGCAAGCATCTACATGTATGGGAAATGCATGCTGTGGCAAAATCAAACTTTCCTCAATGGGTTCAAGACTGCTCTCTTGTACAGGGATATACTGAGGTATCAAATCAACATGAACCACTACAAGAAATATTAGCAACTTTGCACACCTGTTTCCATGCATCGAAGCCCAACATCCTCGCCGTGCCCACAGTTGTGGTTCCCGAGACCATTGCTGGGACAGCTGGCGATGCTGTCCTCCAGGCCCGTGCACTGCACATTGTCATAGAAAATGCTCCCGCTGCCCGGCCCGAAGTCGGTAGTCAGTGCCTCCTCCACTGAATCGTATCCAAGCGCGCCACAGACGACCAATGCGTCATCCACGTCCCAATCGTCGTCACACACCGTCCCCCATTCACCGTTCGCATACACTTCTAATCTCCCTTCTGCAGGGGTAATACCCCCCACCAGACGAATGGCTTTGATAAAAAAAAGACATAAAAACAGATCAATCAGAAAGTCAGCATCAGTTCCCTAAACTGCTAATAGTCAAGCAATTTCTGAAAACATGGGCTCTTCTTATAAGAAATCTTTCTCACATTCTAACTACATGCAAGCCAATCTCATGTTCAAGTTAGATATCATTTTAAAACTTGAAGCTTACTCTTTGAACTGTGGACAAACACAGAATTTCAGTTTTACCAGCTCTTTGTGGATTTTGAGCTGTGCGATCCCATATTCATTCCATATTCTGCCTGTCGTTTTTTTTTTTTTTTGGGGGGGGGAGGGTTGTCCCGATTCAAGTGCAAACAACCAAGCACATCACTCACCAGGGGGACAAGTAACACTGACATCCTCACTGTGGATGCAGTTTGTCTGTAGGTATTGGGCGTGCGAGCACTGGAACAAGCTGGTCTCATTCCCACGGCAATTCACGTCGTCCAAGATAATGGCCATCGACTCGGGGCCGGAGCCGAAGCTGGGCTGTTCCGGCAGGTTGTCGGGCAGGACGGACGGGAAACCAAGCCCCCGGCACACGACGTCGATGTCTGCGATGCCCCACTCGTCGTCGCAAACTGTTCCCCATTCCCCGGAGTAGTATACCTCCAGCCTTCCCGCATTTGGTACAGTCTCCCCAACCAATCGCATGTCTGTCACAAGCCAAACAATGCAAGAACTTCACGGTAGACTACATCGACTGTTGAAAACCTGTTGTGGCTAATATTTTATCAACCTCATAATTCAAGATCTATATTTTAATGAACAAAGGGTGGAATACAGTTGATAAATTTGCTATTAAATCAGTCTTCCCCCCAATACTTTTTTTTTTCTATAGCATACATCATGCCACCAATCACTCTTGAAAGAGAAAGTATAACATGTACCTGAAAATCAATCAAAATTTAAACTAGATATATCGCTACGGCGACTGATATGCCTCCGCCATAATGCATGGTTCTCCTAATAGGTCTACATGTATAGTACAATGTCTTGACAATGTGTGATGACAGTTTCACACAATTGGCAAAATATTAAAATGACAGGTTTGCCACAAATGTGCTGAATGTTCACTTTCCTAGAACTAGGTTCAATTGGATGAATGATTAAAATGTCAGAGTGCAGGTATTTGGGGAACTGATGATTTTTACTTGACTTTTGACCCTTTTATAAGTTTATGCATTGAGTAATTTTCAAGAAAAAGTATAATTTCAGTATCAAATGGGAAAATAGCATTATCTAAACCTGGCCTTTGACCTTTGACCTCACAGTTTCAAAGAGAATCACTGTTAGGTTGAACATGCATAAATATGTAAGTTTCATGATGATACCTTGAGTTACTTTTGAGATATGGAGGAAAGAGTGCAATTCAGCACTGTCTTTCACTTGACCTTTGACCTTTTGACCTTTGGGCAAGAAACTTCCCACAGAATATATATTGGGTAATACATGCATACATCAAGTTAAAAAAGAAAAAACCTTCAGGCATTGCATAATTATAAGGAAAGTAGTGATATTTTGAGGAGTTGACCTAGACCTTTGACCCCTGACCTTTGAACCATGACCCCCAACTTCCCTAGATAATCACTGCCCATTGGAACAAGCATATATACTAAGTTCCATGAAGATACAATTGTACCTTGAACCATTTGCGAGATATGGAGAAAAACATGAATTTTCAACCTTTTTTCACAAAATAACCTGTGACCTTTGAACTTTGACCCCGTGACCCTAAAATCCAAACAAAGTATCATCCCCCCAGGATATACCCTCATACCAAGTTTGATGCAAAACCACCTCACGGTTCTTGAGATATCGACAAATACAAAACGGGACGGACGTACGGACGGACGTACGGACGGACGTACGGACGGACGGACGGACGACCTGAAAACATAATGCCTCCGGCCACTTCGTTGGCGGAGGCATTGAAAAAAAGCAACAACATTCTAATACAAATCTGAATACCACCTGATACCAACCAAAAATCCAGCCGATACCAATGTGACACCAATGTGACACCAATGAGATGCCAAAATGACACCTACATGTACCTGATAGCCACCTGACAATCATTTGACACGTATCTGACACCATTCTTATACCAATCTGAGGCCAATGTGAAACCCACCTGACACTACTTGGATACTTTCTGGTACCTACCATATGACCAGAAATTGTTCATGTGCATGAAACTTTCGCTATTTTGCATACACACACACAAAAAATTTCGGCAATTTCACTAGGAGCCAAGATTGGCGAAAGTAAAATGTATGCAAAAACTTTTGTCTACACAATGCAGTGACTGCCAGGGGCAATTCATGAAAGCTTCAAGCCGCAAGAAAGCCTGCCGGCTCCAATTAAAACGCAAGCTTGATGCAGGAATGTCTCCGGTTCTAAAGTATACTGTATATATGCTTATCGTGAGTCTATTTCGTGAGTCTAAATTTTCACAAATCGGGAATTCCCAACAATTTCCCGAGTGCTTAAATTCTGTACTGAATGGACAAATCTACATGCTACGTCACATCCACATCGGGATCAGAGTCAATACTTTCGCGTGTCTTTAATTTCGCGAATAGCACCTGACTCGCGAAAATAAAAACCTCGCGAAATATTTGGCGTATACAGTAATGACACCTTCTGATACAAATCTGCTCTGCAGAATCTGTACTTCAGAGGCCAATTGATATCTGGGGATGTGAGTTTGGCAGAAATCTGGAATATTTGCAAGAATGAGCTACTCCAACTTGTGAAGAAAAAACAAACAAACAAGCAAACAAACAAACAAACAAACAAACAAACAAACTTGACATCACAACCTCTCAGGACTCACCTCTGTTGCAAATGACCCCAGCAGCTTCCGATGGGCCACAGTTGTGATTCCCAAGGCCGGTGCTGTTGCAATCCTTGATATGGCCCTCTGAGCCGGAGCACTGCACGTCGTCCAGCAGGATGGTCCCCGTACCGCTGCCGAAAGTGGCCTCACTGGTGGCCCTGGTGGCACCAGGGTACCCCAGCATGCCACAGACGACATTGGCATCCTGGAGGTCCCAGAAGTCGTCGCAGACGATGCCCCACGTGCCCTCGTGATTAATCTCAACCGTCCCCTCCCATTCATGGTCTCCATTCACGAGACGCACGTCTGTTACAGATTGGGGGGGGGATGGGGCATGGTGGGGAAGGGGTGGCAGGAGGGAAGAGAGGATTGAAATGATGAGATTTATACAATTAGTACATGTAGTTGCCGGTAACCAGCAAGAGGTGTTATTATCATTATCATCATCATCATCACCATCATCATCATTATTATCATTAATACTACTACTATTACTACTACTACTACTACTACCACCACTACTTCTACTACTACTACATGTAACTACTACTACTACTACCACCACTACTACTACTACTACTACTACTACCACTACTACTACTACATGTAACTACTACTACCAACACTACTACTACTACCACCACTACTTCTACTACTACTACATGTAACTACTACTACTACTACCACCACTACTACTACTACTACTACTACATGTAACTACTACTACCAACACTACTACTACTACCACTACTACTACTACTACTACTACTACTACTACTATTCTTTTAGGTGACACTTCAAGCACCCAGTCTGGTCTAGTAGTTGTGTCATTACAAAGATGGCAGACAAGATAAGAGGTTACATGTCTCCCTGGACTACAATGTAACTTTCCATATGTGCGATATAATTTATCCCTCAATACTTATGAACATTTCCTTTGACATACTGGTAATAGGGCAAGCCATTTGATTTGATGGGCTTCAATGTTTCACTAATTCAATGGGGCCCTGTTGTGTTTACAGACAAACACACACACACACACACACACACAAAAACAAAACACAATAACACCAAGGCCCGAATTCACGAAGGTGGTACAAATGAAACCATGGTTTAAACCATGGACAAAAACCATGGAGCGCTAAGTGTCGCACGGAATATTTTGTTAAGAAATTGGTCATTTCATTGACAAAATGACCGTTTCGTTAACAAAATTATTATTTCGTGGATGAAATGTTCATTTAGTTACAAAATGTTGTCATTTCGTTACAAAATAATCATTTCATCTACGAAACGAATGATTTCATAACGAAATATTCCATGCGACACTTGGCGCTCCATGGTTTTTGTCCATGGTTTAAAACCATGGTTTCATAATTGTACCACCTTTGTGAATTCGGGCCCAAATGTTTACATTATACATAGTAGCATAAATTAATAAGTATACAAAATGGCACAGTTGACTGAAACAATAAAAAGTAAAGGAAAAAACAAACAAACAGGTGTTTAAAAAAAAACAACAAAAAAACAAAAACAAAACAAAACAAGAAATTTCTGCAGCCAGAATTTCACACAGTGTGATGTATTTGCAGTGAGGGCAGGGTTTGTTGAAGTTTGTTTAAAAAAAAGAAAAAAAAAAAAACGGGCACTAAAGGAAAATGGCCATTTCAGAGCATCTCAGCTTGATTACATTGAAAGGACAGAAATACTAGTCTCTCTCCTTTTTTCTTTGCATTGTTGTTCAAGTTAAATCTGCCCACATGTAGAATGGCAGGGAGGCATAATGAGGTTATTGATGTGGTTGCCGTGACAACTTACCAGGCTCGCAGATGACACCGGCAATCTCCAGTGGACTGCAATTGGAAACCCCGATTCTCCGTCTATTGCAGTCGAAAATGTTGGTCTCGTCGCCCGTACACCTGACCTCATCAAGATTGAAACGGTCGGATGTCTCTCCGAAGTAACTGCCGGTAACAATGTGCCTGACATCTTGGTAACCAAGCATTCGACAAACCTATTACAAAAAGAAATAATACAGCTTGTCTCTAACACTTTAATATTGTGGTCTGTTCTCTGATTGGCACCCAAGCTGAAAAGGCTTTCTTTGCCCATTTGCACAAATAATTGGCAACCGATTATTTATTGTCAATGAAGAAAGATTAACTAATTCCCCTTATGTGACATGTCACCATGGCCTATTTGCAAGACAGAGGCACCCTGCTATACCTGAGATAGCTTTTGTGTACTACAACTCGGGCCCGTAACTCAGATTTTTAGGGGGGGGGGGGACAGAATTAGAAAAAGTGGACCTTTTTAGTTCAAGTTTATTCTCAGTTCTTTATTTTATACATACCAAGCAATACCAAGGAGCCCCCGAACTACCCCTAATTATGGGCCTGCAACTACAGCCAAGTTTGGATGGATAAAAATGCTAAAAGAAAGCTTTGCAAGCTAAACTTCTATGCACGTGAATTGGCGCATAAAGGGTTTACCTAATACGGTGATAGCATTTTAATTCATTTTCATTATAAATTGAGCCGGGGGGGGGGGGGGGGGGGAGGAATTTGAGTGGGAGAGGTTTTTAATAGGTCTACAGGATAGGCCTACTGGTCATAACATTATACTACATCACATATTTCGCAACAGTCACTGGCTTACCGCACGAGCATCGACCTCATCCCACGAGTCGTCACACACTGCACCCCAGGCACTGTCCGTCCTCAGGCGGACTTCCACGTTTCCCTCGTATGACCTACGACCTCCCACCAGCTGCACATTGTTGGCTGGGTCCGATGGCGAGAAGGCATTGCCTGCGTGGGAGAATATTATGCAAGTGGCAGATGGTCACAAGTGCGAAGTCTACCAAGGAAACTGATTGATTGAGGATTGATTGATTGATTTTGAAGGATTGATTTTGCTACAGCACACTTTTCCCATAGACACCTGCAGGAGTATACTCGGACTCGTCCTCAACAGGTAATATGGTGACAAACCTGAAAATAACTCAACAAATCAAGTCTTGTGGGGATGGGGGTAAGTAGAGTAATTTTGTCATCATTGAAATGTAACGGCAAGTCTGCATTTTACTGTACATCAGCTAAAGGGGGAAAGATTTGATTAAGTTAATCAAAGCTGCAGGAAAAAACCAGACATACAATGTATATCTTTATAAAAATATTGCCATTTTTAGGATTACTTGTAATCACAGATTTAGCCATTTCCAGGCATTTGACAATGAAATTAACAATGGCACATGAACAAGACATCCTGAACTCAAAGGCCCGAATTCACGAAGGTGGTACAAATGATACCATGGTCTAAACCATGGACAAAAACCATGAAGCACCAAGCATCGCATGGAATATTTCGTCACAAAATCAGTCATTTCGTCGATGAAATGATTATTTTGTTAAGAAATGACAACATTTTGTAACTAGATGAACATTTCGTCCACGAAATGATAATTTCGTTAACGAAACGGTCATTTTGTCGATGAAATGATCAATTTCGTAACAAAATATTCCGTGCGACACTTGGCGCTCCATGGTTTTTGTCCATGGTTTAAACCATGGTTTCATTTGTACCACCTTTGTGAATTCGGGCCAATGAATTTGTCCATTGCACACAGACTAAAATGCTAATCACAGAAGTTACATTTGTATCAGGAGTTTAATTGTATTCATCATCTGATTCAGTATTCTCTTTGAAAATCAAAGTAATATTCCCCAAAAGCAATTGATGGGCCTGGACTAGAAAATGTTCCCACAGCTCAACAGGTTTTGTTTTTGTTTTTGTTTGTTTGTTTTTATCAATGCTGGTGACGAGGATAGATCATGGCATTAGTCAGATACTACAGATTAACTGCTTGAAGGCATATAAAAGGATATTCACATCTTCTATAGATTAGCAAAGTCCAGAAGAAGTAGATGTACTTGTAAGAAAAGATGAGCCTAGACACTGAAAGAAAACAATCTCAAGTCGCCTAACAAAACTACGCTGATTATCCTATCAGGCCAAAATTTCTCTGAGTTCCATCAGTTGCTCTGACAGCCATATTTCCATTCAACCATAATGCCAGCCTACCAGCGCTACGCTGTACATCGAACAGACAATGAAAAGCCAATGGCATACTTACGGACGCCTCTTCCAATGGATTCACGCAACCTTTCTCCCAAGTTTCTTGCCTCCCCTGTAATGGAAAATGAAAACGAAAATCATGTAGACATAATAACCATCACACATTTTAAGCGATCAGGAGCATGGGGAGCACAGATGCCAAGTAAAAAAAAAAATCTATGAGTGAGATTTTCATGCCTCAGCATCTCTGCGCGTGCGCATACATTTATGTGCATGAGCGAGGGGAGAGTGTGGGAGGGGGGTGTCCGCCCTCCCATGGTTGGGAGCTTTTTCAATCTTTAACTCTTATGCACTTGTCAATGTAATGACTCACCCCACTACCCCCGGACATGGGTGCGTCATTACCTCGTTTGGTCCGTCAAATTTGTGACCTAGGTGTCCGTCATTTTACCAGCTTTGTCCGTCAAATTTTTGACCGAGGGGTGCGTCAAAATCCCATCATTGTCGGTCAAATTTTTGACCGAGGGGTGCGTCATGGTACGTCACTTGGCTATGGAAAATAACACGCATTATTCTGAACCGAGGGGTGCGTCACTTGGCTACAGCCTATGGAAAACTGCACGCATTTTTGCACGCTATCAGTACCGTATACACGTACCGCGAGTGAAATTACGGTGAGCGTTTTCCCGCGGCAAGTGAAAATCAAAGTCGGGAAGCATTTTGGAATAAGAGGGAAAAATGCTTGCCAGAATCTGGCAAGCAAATAATTTAAAAGCGGCACCCTTTCTCCTCACATTTTCTATCCAACAAACCCATGAAATCCCGCATACTCAATCTCAAGTCAAACCAGGGACTTGTTTAGGCTGTGCGAATCTCTACGTACAGCGACTGGGCTGTGTATACTCGCGGGAATGCCGTGGCGTGGTGTGTACCTGCGCTGCAGTATGCATCCACCGGACTAGCAATGGCCGCGCACACACAGCGCATCTGCACACATGTGATTGTCGTATGGATGGATTGCATGCACAGAATACATACTACTGTACGGAATATCGTAGCAGCAGCGTGATGTACGGTGAATGACGGTACGGTTCTTGCAGGGCCAGGGTAAGGGAAACTTGCCGAAACTTTTACAAATTATGTTTACGAACCAAAAGAAAATGAAATTGCTTGAATAAAACGTATGCAAAAATCGTTTCAGTATTTTCGGGGGTGCGTCAAATGTACCGAGGATGTCCGTCAAAAAAGTGACCGGGGTGTTCGTCACTTTCAACGTGTTGTCCGTCAAAAAAGTGACTGTGGTGTTCGTCACTTGCAGCCTTTTGTCCGTCAAAAAAGTGACTGTGGTGTCCGTCAAAAACCCTGTGTGGTCAGTCAAAAAATGACCATGACGCACCCATGTCCGGGGGTAGTGGGGTGCGTCATTACATTGACAAGTGCATTAATGGTGCGAGCTGGTGCATACTTGAGTGACTATTTTTAAATTATTTTGAAAGACAAAAGGGAAATATGCCTTCAATTGGAACTCTCACTTTAATCCTTCAAGCTATGCTCCCAATGCGTGAGAAAAATGGGTGTCATGCGTGAGATCGTGAGACAGGAGGGGGGTGTCCGCCCTCCCACGGTTGGGAGCTTTTTCAATTTTTAACTCTTAATGGTGCAAGCTGGTGCATACTTAAGTGACTATTTTTTAATTATTTTGAAAGACAAAAGGGAAATATGCCTTCAATTGCAACTCTCACTTTAATCCTTTAAGCTATGCTCCCAATGCGTGAGAAAAATGGGTGTCATGCGTGATATCGTGAGACAGACCCTAAATGCTTGAGTCTCACTCACAATGCGTGAGACTTGGTAGCTCTGGGGGAGTACAATATCCTTTGTGACTCAGAGAATATAAAAGACAGCTTGTGTAAAGTTGAGAACACAGGACACATTGTGAATATACAGTCCTTGCTTGACTTATATGGATGGATCTATGCAACCACTTTGAAATTAGACTACACATGCTGCTCCTAAACTTCATCAGTTTTACTTAAATGATGAATGTACAGTGCATTGTAATGATTATGATGATAATGTATAGGCCTATTCTTAACTCTGATGGTCACAAACTTTCAACATTGATGTCATGATATTTTTGACATTAACTTTAAGTTATGACACCACTGACTAACCGAGTACCATCCAAGTACAGTTGAACCTCTCTTATCCGGCCTCCCTTTATCCGGATCTCTCTATTATACGGACGCAATCTCGCCGTGATTTTTATTTTTTTTTTTAATAATTACGGGAGGAAAGGGGGATTCCCAACTCCTTGAGAACTCCTACACAAACACACATGAATTACATATTACTTCCAACATTAACATACACATGCTATTTTGGGGTCTGTTACTGAGTGTAACAATGAAAAGGTTGCAGTATACACATTACCATACTACATGTGGTACTACAATGGGCTACATCAGTACATGTGTATGTATATGTACATGTATAAAGCATTGAGTCTCCCGTATCCGGCCAAATCCCTTATGCGGATGAGCCCCGGTCCCGACTTGTCCGGATACGAGAGGTTCAACTGTACCATTATTGACATTATCATTCAAATCATTAAACTATTTCTATGATTCTCATTATCTTATCAATTAACAATGTCGATCCACATAACCAAAGTCTACCCCAAGTTATACATTTTTAGAACCAAAAAACAAAAACAAAAACAAAAACAAGTTTATGGCCTATAACACTGTAACAGCAATTAGGGCACAGTGCATTGATACTGTCATGATGGAGTATGTTCCGTTATGTGATAGGGGGCCCTAATGATTAATAATGTGATCATGTTCTGTACGGCTTTAAATTGGGCTGTAAAGTAGTTAAAGTGCTAAAAAAACAAAACAAAACAAAACAAACCCAAACAAACTTGCTCCAAAAACCTGAGACCTTGATTTGTGTGCTTTGCAAATACGTTCAAATAGGTTTAATGAATAATTTGTTTCTTGTGCCATTTCAGTGTGTGCCTCTTGTAGCCTATCCTTTTTTTTTTCTGACTCTTTGAAAGGTGGAACTCATACTCATTATACTAAAAATGTTAGAGGCCAACTTCTCTTCAACCAAGTTCAAATCGTGAAATTGAAAAATGTCAATTAGAAGCCAATGAAGATGACTACAGATGCCCTGGTAGTCGCAACAACTGAAAAAAAAAACCCAACATAAATGCATACAAAGATTTCAAACTTTTGGAACCTATCATGTCTGACGAACTCGGTCAAGACTGACTTGGTTCCATCAACACGGATGCCGCTCGCTCAGCAGACGACAATCATTCTATCGATTCTACGCTTTGCGACAATTTCTGCAATCGATCCGTAACTCCTCAAGATGCGTGATGTGGCAGCCTGCTGTAATTTTCTGCTTCGCTAGCTAAGTCTAAAAGGCTCCAAACAAGATTCAACGTGGCTTCTAAACGCCAGGATGGGTATTTTGTGGCACAATAAGCAGACAGACCTGGCAATCAAAATAAGCATCGGCAGGAGCGAACTGGCACAAGGACCACTCGCACAGCTTAGTAGACCTCAACTCAAGCTCAGCTTGAGTCGACTGTGTGGGAGTGTGGCCTGTAACGATACCTACCTACCGACGGGACGGACCGGACCGCTGTGCCCCTGGCCGCCCCCTGGCGGCTGCGGCAGCTGGCGCTGAAATTAGCATGCAGCAGCTGCTGCCAAGTGGCTGCGGTAGTATACTGCCTAGCACATCAGACTGTATGTATCGCAAGAACGTACGCTGCTTGTCAGTCAGTTATCATTTTGACCACCACACCATGACAGACACAACGATATAAAGAAGCCTTATGTTGTCTAATGTGAATAAATATCTGTAAAAAAGACGCATGTGTACTTACATCATGAATCACAGTGAACCTAGCAGGCATTCTTGCGATTTTAAGACACAATATTTCAGCTGACGACAGAAGTTTCGTGACATCACAAAACAGTCTTGGTAACATGCCCGTAGAGGGCAGAATTTAAGAAATTTGCTGCCTTCTCGCCGTCGTCGGGCAACGGGCCGTTTATTGGGCAGGCGTGGAAGTTAAGTGGAGTGAAAGTGTAATTTTTTGGTTCTCAAATCTCCAAAATTTCTTTCCCCAATACTCACATCCCGTCTTTCTCCACCTGTAAACTTTTCTTTTGTTTCTTATAATCTTTTCATAGTGTTCACCCTTTCCTGTTCCTTTCTACTTCTCCATTTTATTCTAAGTCTTTTTTCTTCTTCATGATGCTTTAAATCTATTATTCTACCTCGAGAGATGACTTCGTTCGATTGCAATCTTTTTTCTTTCTTTTTTGAAAATGATGATCAAACAGAAGCAAAACTGATGGCGCACACTCAGTCTTGCATACATTTTGCAGGAATTACCTGCCATGCTTTGATACGGAGAGATAAAAGATCCCGTATGTTTGCAGTATCAATATGCGGTTAAACCATAATATTTTGTAATAAATGCAAATCTTTAGAAACAGCTGATCCACTACTGTATATAGTGACATGTCTGCTTTTAATGGTCTCGAGTGGTGTTAGTCTGCTAGAATCAGTCAATCTAGACCAATATTGATTTCCGTGTAATTCAGGCTGTTTTAAGAGGGAAGGTGAAATTGCATGACAATAATACTAGCAGAAAAATAAAAATAAAAACACATAGGTCCGCCTAACATGCAAGGTCACAAGGAGTGGCCTGAGATTGTAAACAATAACTTGTATTCGCCTTACAACTCTGCAGGCAGTGGTTAATATTTTCTTGTCAGAGACGTGCGATTTTATTACGAAAATCGATTTGTGGACATCGAAAAATATCTGTGGACTAACTTTTGATACTACAATCGTGCTCTAGAAACTCATCATTCATATAGACATGTCTCATTTCAGAGATTAATAAAAAAAACCAATCACGTGAAAATGAAGAGATCGTTTCATAATACCAAAGAATAAATTTAAAGCAACACTCATTATTAGGCCTTCCCCAGTTAAGTACATTGTAGTATCAAACTACCTTGGAAAATATACAAAGTAAAGGCCCGGTCCCACTGGCCGACGGACACAAAGCGTATGCAGAAAGGACACAGCGGACGAGCAAAATTTCGGGGATGGCTTCATCCGCTTTCATCCGCTCCAGAAATTGACAAAATTGGCGAAAATTGGCGGTAACAGAACGGAAATAGAACGGACGTGGGTAGTATGTAGTGGGGATGTCAAACGGATGTTCATCGGAAGCCTAGCGGATGAAAGCGGATGGAAGGGGATGACAGCTCCGAATTGGTTACCGGAGATAATTGCGAAACGGACGCATAGCAGAAAAAGCGGATGCAGAGTGGATGCAGAGCGGATGCAGAGCGGATGCACAGGGGATGCTTTCGAAATGCTTTAGATACGAGATGCATACGCTTACATCCTTTCTATTAACGTGCTATTAACGATGTAAAGACGTTCCACGTACCATATCTTTCCTCCCTCTTTCCGTTTTTAGCTGCAGCGGATGTGAGTTGCGAGGATGCCCAGAGGATGCAGAAAGGATGCAGCGGACGTTTAAGGGATGCCGCACGGACATACAACGTTTGTTGCTCGTATGTCGCGGATTTACATCGTACACAGCGGAAAGTTCATCCGTTCTAAAAGTTTTAAGCAGCTTAAAACTTTTTGCGCGGATGAAATCACAGTGGACGGATGCTCGATGGATAGAGCGGATGAAACACGTATGCGATGGGTACACAGCGGATTCGTAGCGTTTTCCAACGGATGGCAAGATTTTTTGTACGCTTTACATCCTCTTTGCATCCGTAAGTGCAGTGGGACCGGGCCTTAACAATGTGTATCACCGTCTGTAAATAATTCACATTGTTTTATAGGCTTCTGTCGGTCTCTTGACGTTTTATACACTAACGTACAATAATGTAGTTTGAAAGAAGAAGCTTGAGTGATGTCGAAAACTAAAGAAAGTGTATTAAAAAGCTACGGATGATTCCGCTAGCCTACAGTATGTCACCTAATGAAGAGCTTGATCACAAACGGTTAAGCGTCATTTTTAAGTTCTTAAAGTAATGTCATCAGATACTTCATGATAGAATCTTTCCATGCAGTGATACCTTAATAGGCCTATACTTGCACCATAACATAACTGGAAAAAAAATTCTTGAAATTTTGATCAAGATTATTTCATTAAAAAAATATATACGTTAAGTTTGTGTGTGTTTTTGAGCTTTAATCGGTAAATTTAATTTAATTTGAGCTCTTTGAGCTTAAATCGGTAAATTTAATTTAATTTGAGCTCTTTGAGCTTAAATCGGTAAATTTAATTTAATTTGAGCTCTTTGAGCTTAAATCGGTAAATTTGAACTCTTTGAGCTTAAATCGGTAAATTTAATTTAAAATAATGGGTGGAGTGAAGTCGTTTTGCGATCAAACCCGTTGCACTTGTCTTTCACAACAACAACAAAAAAAGACAAAAAAGAGAGGATTGGGCGGTCAGAACCTAAGTAGCCGTAATAGGTCACGTCTAGTGCCTTTGCTTGCAGCGACGTCACACTGATACCAATGCCCAGTTCCCTGGGAGATAGACACACTGTTGCCAGTGTTATTGAAACAACCGTGAACTCTTCCTCACAAAGACAAAGTCAGCCCAATTGTCTCGTGATTCTACTTTTGATGTGTTTGCTTGTTTGCTTTCCTTGTCGTATAACTTGCAATATCTGAACTTGATTCATTATCAGGACATGATAGTTATAATGACCACTAAACCTATATACGAAAATACATTCTGTCTGATGCTCTTGGCCATAGTGACAAAAACAAAAACAAAAACAAAAAACCCCAAACCAAACCAAGCACAAAGCACATTAACACTAAACAATGATGTGGCAAAAGCAACCTTGGTGGACTGTCCATCTGAAGAGTTTGTTCGCAAAAACCGAGTCCATTTTTGAGGATTTTGAAGTACGGTCTCTGTCATAAAGTACAAAATAATACCTTTTATGTGATATATTGGTCACTACATATAAAGGTATATTTTTGAAGTTATGGTCAAATGAAAGCAAAAATTTTCTTATTATTCTCTTTATTTTTCTTGACCTTTAATCGCAAATATCTCCATTTGGCAAATATAGACTTATCGGTTTTTGCGAACAAACTCTTCATCTGTAGCGATCTCGAAAGCAAATCGACTCAAGCTTACAAGGGCAGCCTTTTTGTACTATTTAATAGTAGTTATAATGACTTTCATATCTCTACTAAAGAGAGCATCAATGGTACATATGTCTGAAGACGTCACATTGGTTTAGGATTTATAGAACGCGATTACGAAACTCTTACAGGGGGCTAGTAGTAACTGATCAGTGGGAATCAGTGGGAATGCTGGGGGATGATTGTTCCAATCCTTGTGGGATTGATTTAAGAGTACATTATATCTATTGTTGTGTGAAAATTATTTGCTTCAGATTGGTCTCATATTCAAGTAATGTGCAGGGAGGGGGAGGGGGTCTGTGAACACACCGATCTATGACGGTTGCAGGTGGAGACACGAAACCTCACTCCACGGTGCTCAGGAAACTGACGCGAATACAACGAGGACATCTCATTCGCAAAACGTGATGAGAAATAATATAGAGCGCCCGCTTTGCGTTGATTGGGTAACCTTCTACTGGCTGCCTCCAACAAAAGTACAAAATCCGTGCACGGGCAACCTTGTATAGGAAAATTGCGCAGGGAGTGCTTCCTGTAGATGACCAGGGTACATTTCCTGTGATGAGGTTACACCTGTTTAAGTTGAAATAACATGTTTGTGCAACAGCTGATTTGCCTTAATTGTTTCGAATCTATGACAAACAGTGATTAACATTTCCCCATGATATCCGTTTTATGGCAACGTGGGCGAGCAATATCTTGTTCCTCGTTCACTCCTTTAAAATTTGCTTTTTGTTTTTCTTTTTATCTCTCTTACAGTACAGAGATTCCCTCACAATTAATGACATTGTTTCTTGCAAAAGTTGTATCCAAAATACATAGCGCAACCGGAGAATTATCAATTTTATACAATGCAATATCATTTTATTTTTGAAAAAAAAAAAACACCCACCAAACACCTGACTATTACAAAGAACACAATGATATTGTGTACTAAAGTACGTGCTCCGTATCAATAGAATTCGTTAAATAATGCAAAGTGGGTGCATTTCCCTGGTCTGGCATTCGCTCAGGAACATACATTTAAATGTTGGGTCTATGTACACACACACACACACACACACACACACACACACACACACACACACACACACACACACACACACACACTAACAATGGAGTGTTACTAGATGAACTATCATGGAAAAGACTGACACAACGATAACGACGATGTGACCTCGTGTCAGGTGGAAGTCACACATTTTTGACGATGTATATTTTTTTCATAAATATTTCAAAAAGTTTGAATCGTAAGCTCAAAACATAATGTGTTGATTAAACGTTATGTATGACAAATTTATGAATGAATTACAAATTGATTATATAAAATTAGCTCAACCAAACTTTTGAGATTACGAGGGCAGGGAGGGGGAGGGGGAGGGGGAGGGGGAGGGGGAGGGCGGGTCATGAGGGAACCAAACACAAATTTTATAGGACGTATCTACTAATGGAATCGCTCTTTCACGAATCAGGAAGGAATGTGTGAGGTCCCTGGCAGAGGGGTCAGCCAGCTTGACTGCACGTGGGAGTGAAAGATTAGCCATCAGTGAATAACGATGTAATCCAAGTCACGTGACAACCACGCCACCACCAATCAGCGCTCTTATTTCCTTGTTAAAAAAAAAACACGTAAAAACAATGGCAAGCACGGAGTTCTATCTGTTGTGTTTTCCTTTGTTTTTATTGTATCTTATCTGTGCTTTTGTGTACGCCCGACATGGTCTCTGAAGGCAAATGAGATGAAAAAAAAAAGTACAATGGGGCGTTAGGTGATAAATGCCGTACCGGACTGTTGTCATTTGCGATTGAAAGCTTCCATACCCTAACAGGCTGATCAACGACGGAAGGGTTGCTGTTGTTTTACCCCCTTGGAATAAAGAGTTTAGAATTCGCACAAAATAAGATTGGCAGCTGCCCTATCCCAGCTTGCAAATAACTAACAAAAAGCTGCAGATATCTCACTTTTATATTGAAAGGTGAAATGTTCTCTAGTTACCTCAATAGGAAACTCTGAAAATAAAAATTAATGTTTTCCAGCTGACTAGAAAATAACAACAGCTCACAAGATCTTCGCGAGGGTTCAATTTTCGCGAGGGTTTAATTTTGGCGAGTTTTGGCGAATCACACTTATATCGCGATTTTAACAACACGCGAAAAAGTCTCCATGCGCTTTGTTAATATAGCATTAACGTAAGCGTCGTCGTCGTCGTCGATTCGCGAAAATGTGTATGACCTCGCCATCCGCGAAAATATCTGTACGCGAAAATAACAGCGTATTCAGTACATTTGTAGTAGTTTTCGGTCATAGGTATAGCATACACCGAGAAAACAGTATCCTTTGGTAAGTCGTCATTGTCAAAAAAAAAAAAAAGAAGAAGAAAAACCCAACGAACAAAAACATCAACGCGGTATAATAATCGATGCTAAAAATGTATCTTCTTCTTGACTTGAATATATCCCTAATTCGGAGGACAAGGGTTTTAGTTCAGGAGGGTGAATGAAAGTGAAAGGAAGAGAAAAGAGAGGGGGAGCGAAGAGGGAATGGAGAGATTGAGTAGATGGACACATGTCATGTTTTAAAGATAATAGGCCTATTGGTGACGAAATAAAAAAAAAGAATCTGCAGTTGAAAAAAAAAAAACCATCACAGCCTTGAAAACATATAGGGCCTCACTGCCGTAAGCACTTTTCTTTTCGATAAGAAGTATGCCCTATTAGAGGAACTGAGCACGAGAGTCTGATATCGAATTGTTATTGCAACACAAACCGCAACATTTATCAGCAAAAGGGCATCTTGTTTGTTTGTGTGTTTGTTTGTTCATTTTCCATCTGACAAGATGGCTGGATAGCCCATATTCAGCTACGTTAAGCTGGTCTTCCATGGGGTCCAGTTGGATGTGAGGTGGGACCACTTCACCGGGTTAAACAACCTGCATAAAGTGACACTTTCGTAACATTTTTTTTTTCCTTTTCAGAATATCATATCCTCTTATTCTTGATCATTTTTTGTTCAATCTGGCTCTGAAATTCATATTTTATTTTTTTCAGTTTTTATGTTCATTTCTCAATGGAGAGTTGATATAATCATTTAGTATCATAATGATTAATTAATTATAGCATAACGATATCACTCATATACGATCTTGCCCATAGTAACTCCAAGCTCCATGCTCCAAGAAATTACAAGAAAGGAAAAATCCTTTACAATTATTATATTCTAACTGAAATCAGCTTACACTGTAGACTGAAGTAATTGAGAAAATACTTTTGGAGTTTATATATTTTTTTTTTTCAAAAGAACTCAAAAACAAATATGCAATAGATCACGGTATGTGACTTATTTCTGGTGAACAACAGCCTTAGAAAAAAGAAAAATTAAACTCTGACGTTTAATAAAGATGAAAGGGGCTTCAATATCATCCTGGTAATTTTGTCCCATTTCGATATAAATGGACCGCAATAGAGAGTTGTTTACTATTTGAAAATAATCATAATACACAATAATGCAGGGTTGGACATGCGTGGTAGAGTGACCCAACAGTTTAGGAGAAGAAAACTGACCCAGGAATCTGCAGCAATCACTCTGTATATGGAAGTTTATCAGGTATTATGCCGCATGTCTCATTTGCGTGCCATGATACAGCCTCTTTGACCCTTTAGCAATACTGAAGATTCCGTACATAATGGCCTATTGTTCCCTGGAAGATAGAACAATATTGCTCTCATTTCCACAACACTGTCTGAATTATGCAAAATAGAACACTTCATGTTTGTTTTTGTCTATTTTAAGTTATGTTTATTTAAAAGTCTATTACGACTTTACCAAGACACTTGTGTGTAACAGAAACAATTCTGATACACTTTTCTTGACCATTGATCTCTTTCAAATTACGTAGTTTATAGATTATTCTATATAAAAAAACAATAAAAAGTAAAAACAAACCACAACATAAAAAGCGGACGGGCGGTTTCTGGCGTTTTAGGGAGTAGGCTCAGTTACTAATGGGTTAAGAGGTTGTAATACAATGATCTCGCCGATAAAAGTTTGACGTCGGTCAACAGTGCAGCATGTCTCGAAGCGGAGCGTGGAAAATCGGTAGGCGGTGTTTCCGGTGTTTCCAAACTTATAACTGGCTTGGAGTATCTTGCAAAAAGTTAAAGGGCGAATCCTCACCTCAATCGATATCATAAAATCCCTTTACATTAACTATACTATGCTGTATATTGTCACGTTTATATGATATCAATGTCTTGTTTGAATGATACCATGACCAAGCGTAGACTTATCCCGTGCTAAGACAATATACGTTCAATTCCCAAACGTTTCTGTCTGCGAAAAATCTGCCCATCGTTGCTATTAATTAGTCGTTTGTACGAGTATATCACAGCATATAATATATATATATATATATATATATATATATATAGAGAGAGAGAGAGAGAGAGAGAGACATGTGTGTGTGCATGTGTGTGTGTGTCTGTCTGTCTCTGTCTCTGTCACTCTTTACTGATGCCTATTCAAAGCAGCTTCGAATTATTTAATGTACTATAAAGACATACAAAATGAAAAAAAAAATCAAATTAAATTGTGTATAAGAGCACGACTGCTCTTGTGCAACTTGATATGTTGACTTTAAGTGCTTGTCAGCAACGGGCCGTCTGGTCTTGTACTGACTGTTTAAAAGGGAGATTAAATTGTGATGTCACCTGAACTTCCATCGACCTTTTTGCATAAGTTCAGGAGACAGTACACGGTCTTTTTCTCATCAAGCTTTCTCCGCAACATCGCGAAAGCACGTGAAACTCTACACTATCTCGATAATTGGACTTTTGGGTGTATATCAAGCTTTCTCCGCAACATCGCGAAAGCATGTGGAACTGTACACTATCCTGATGGTTGGACTCTTGCTCTTAAAAAAGAAAAACATGCTATTAATAAAAAAAAAGGAGGGAGATAATCATGTTTCACTTACGGTGATGACAAGGTTATGTTTTATCATCGCTCGTATTGCTGTTCTATTTTCCTAATGCGGGCGGAAACGTTATAACGAGTCCTTGTCACTGATTGAGTTACAGGCTGTTCCAAAGACAGGGCAGGTATTTTAATTGGGTTTATTCCGACTCTGGTATTGTTTGGTTGATGCATTTGAGAATCTGTTCACTAAAGACAAAAGGAAAACTTTGCGCGATAAAAACAAGCAGGAAAACCAAAACCAATAACATATGGCTGGGAATCTTTTCTTTTTGTTCTTTTTTGTCACCATGTCGCATCCTGTAGTCATATGGCACCATGGAGCAATTTCATTTTGAGGTTAAGGTCGCACTTGTAAAACTTTGGTCTTTTCAGCGATCACAACAAGGTATTTTAGCCTTGAGTTTGGTTATCATGGCAAACAGAATATATAAAAAAAATACCCATATATAAGGTATTCGCGTTGGAGGGGCTAATTTGTAATTGAAGTTTAATTGGTTGCAAAGTGAGTTAACCCCATATTTGTCAATTTGATATAATTGAGATTAAACCTGCCTAAAAACAGAGAAAACTGTGAGAAAATGTGGAATATTTTCTTTATAACTTGTAGCATATTTCTGGTTATACATTTACGAGTGAGGCATCTTCAGAAAGATCTAATTTTGCTCTATGTGATGGTGGATTAACCTAAGATATATATCCACTTAAAATAAACTAAATATTTAAATATGACGTTTAACCCGTAATGTTCTTGCTATGAAACTCTTCATTTGTATTGTTTCTTGAGAGAATTTTTAGCGTATAGATAGCTCGTTCGACCAGAGTGTGTTTGTTACAACATGACATCGTATTTTCTGATAGGGCAATCTCTCGTTAAGGAAACGACAACAACAAAACAAACGTCCTTCTATTGGCTCGCAAAAAGAGTGAAGGACAGGTGACGTTAGCAGTGACCAGACGCCCCTGGTTTCAGGGCACTTTAATACAATGTAGAAGCACAATCCAATGAAGCCGGGGATTACATCAAGTGTTACATGTTGATAGTTGATTGATTGACTGATTGATTTAAGGATCAGCTGATGAACAGGCATTGGATGACGCAGGTCCCGAGAGAGAGAGAGATAGAGAGTGAGAGAGAAAAAAAAAAAACTGAACTGAACTTATTTCCACTATGTGTTCACAAAAGCATTACAAAAAAGAATAACAATTAATTTTTACTTTACCATTATCATTACACAGATTAGCAATCAGGGCAAGATAACGCTTCGTGGCTGAATTTTAGAAAGATAGATCAAATCTTGTTCTTGGATTATACAAATTTAAAGTCATCAAAATGGGCGTGACAAATCGCATATAGGCCCTATACCTCAAAAGACATCAGACAAAGTGATAACGTACGCTTGCATGCCCCTATTTTAAGCTTATTTCTTTCATCGCATGGAATTGATTGAAAACGTGGATTTGATCAAAATTAAGTTTGTTAAATGGCCATCTCTCTCTCTCCCTCTCTCCCTCTCTCTCTCTCCCTCTGTGTGTGTGTGTGTGTGTCTGTACCACGGTTTAAGATTTTTCAATTGTTTTAAACTGACGTATCGCATCTTTATCTGATACCGTAGAAATAGCGTTGAATGTCCAATTTGGTTAACTGAAGATTAGTTTCACTCCTATCACTGGAGTGGAGACATGTCAATTCCTACATTTTCGCTTGAATATCTTTGTGAACTTTTTGAAAACAGAGTCGTAATAGTATAGAACATCAAAATGTTCAAAACGTGAACGTTTTTTTTTTTCATGAAAAAAGAAAGAAGAAAAACCCCAAACAGTCGTTATCTCTGTATTGAACTACTAATTTCGATGTTTTGTATCACGCAGTGGATTATTTCATACAATCTCTTTTGTTTACCAGAATATGTGAACTTGCATACACTGTTGCAGGATCATTCTGCTGATGTATGATAACTCTGGTGTGAAGATTTGTAAAACTTTTTCTTTCATTTTTTTTTTAACAGGAAAGCTTCACGAAAAGTCACTTACCAACTTAATGATGTCTTACAGCATGTTGAAAATAATTTCGTATGCAATTATCATGTCTCAAATCAAAATGTGGGTTTGCGATCAAGAAAGTGCAATGCCAGGAAAACCCCAAGCATAATAATTGGAGAAAAAACACGCAACAACGAGGGTTTATACGCATGCGCAGACTCACTGTGATATATTAATCTCGTCCTGTATATGTAAGATGCTCTTTGCACGAATTAGCCGCATGAAAATGGAATTAAGGCTCAATGTGCAATAGTCACGACATCATCTGAACTGTGAATTCATTCCTTTCCGGTTGACCTCTTCAAGGGAGTCTTCATTTCCTTTATCCAGTAGCCGTAAATGAAACAAGTCACGAGGGCAAAGCTAAGAGTGCCATATATATAATATATAATACAATATACATATAATGATTATTATTCTAAAGGTGACATCACAATATGCATTCAAAAGAGGCAAAGTTTTCTATTGGTTTGTATCTTGAGAGTGCAATTATGCACCTATAATACTACTATCATATTTATTGCTCTGTATGATTTTTTTTTTTTGATAATGTATTCATTCATTTCTTCTTTTTTTTTGGGGGGGGGGGGTGGTATACATAGGTCAGCTTTAAAGGATAAATGTCACCATCTCGATGGTTGTTTTATGGCCCCGGATGGACATGAGGGATTTCTCAATTGTATAACAAAGCTGCACTAAATCAATAGGAAGTACAATTAAAAAAGTCCATTTGAGAGAAAAACATAAACTGTGATATTCTGAAATGTGTAGTGTAGACCCTGCTGCTGCAAGGGTAAGTTTGTAATCAAAGGGGGTAAGTTTTCCGGTAATTCTGCAATTTAAACAAGGAAGGATGTGTTTATAGGATCCTATATGTACCTATTAGGAAATAGAAGTTTTCATTATAATTCAAGACACACTAATTGTGATAACGACGTTATCTGTATCCTGGAACCACAGAATTGTAGTTAATTAGGTAACGTGTGATAAATTCAATTAAATAATCTGCACATTTCGTCACAAGCAAATTAGTTATGCACTTTCCCTTTGTTCTGGTGAGATAGGCAGGACGCTCAAGCGGTCGATTAATTTAACAAAGTGAGGTTACTATTTATCTACTCACGCAGGTGGACTCAATGTGTGGCAGAGAGATATCACTGGATGTGCACACAATGGATCTTTCCGGAACTTATCGCACTGCACACACCAAAGATACGAGGATTATGATTGAGGAAAATCCTGGCGAACAGTAGGTAAAGCTGCCAGATTAAAAATGACCTGTCAGATGTGGTAAGTGGAGGTTACTTCCCCATTTCCCCTGGTATAATCGAGCCCACGTGGCGACGCTTTCCTTCAGGTTCACTAGGTTGGTATGTAACGTTGGTAGGTATCTATTGAACGACTCTAATTACACTGCTAAAGGCAATCCATGTAACATAATGACAAACATAATTAATTTTTAAAACACGTCATCTCATTCCACTATAGTTTGACACTCAAGGTGAAATCTAGACGAAAATACACAGCTCAAAAAAGAAAGAAAAGAAATGCCAATTATAAGAGTGAGTGGGAGAAGGATGTTATGTATATATATATAGAATATATTACACCAAAAAAAATTACATGATAAGAGAGAGAGAAAAAAAAAAGCAAGATTAAGACGTTGAAGATTCATCGGATGGCGAATTTACGGATTTGCCGCAGAAGTTCAATTCAAAGCAGCGGCCATGCATGCATGGTAGGATCAGGGAGCACCTCCCTGGTAGGCTCTTACATTGAGGTTCAACTGGTGTAGAACAAGGAGGTACTAGGCGCTCCTTGGTCTAAGCAAGTCGTCATTATTTGTGGATGGAAAGGATCTAGACAAATAAATTGTACGAGTATGATGACACTTCCTCCCCTCTTTCTCGTTTTTTCTTCCTTTTTCTATCTCTTTCTCTCTCTCTGAAGCTAAATACATGTGTTTGTGTGTGTGTGTGTGTGTGTGTGTGTGTGTGTGTAGAATCATAACATTTCAATCAAAGCAAGAGCTATAAAATTACTACATGATTACAATGTTCATGCATTCGTTCATTTAAGAATCCTATACCACCTGCTAAAAACAGCAACAAGGTTCATAAGAGTGAATGACATTTTGACCGATGGATTTCTGACCTACATTATATTCTATTCATTAGACTGACGGAAGATGACGATGATGAAGAAGAAGAAGAAAAAAAAAAACAGCTTAGCATCGTCACTGAAGTTTATTTTGTCACAGTGGGCCCCTTTATATATTTTTCTCTCTCTTTCTTTTAATCTGTCGTGTGACATAGGTGCGAATTAACATGACGTCATTAATTTCCGAGAGCGTTCAAGAGTCAGAATGTTTAAAACACCACGAATAATCTACAAGTACAGTATTCATTGCCGTTGTGAGAATTTTGAAAGTGGCAAATTATAACCAAATGATATAGTTTGCGCTAAATGTGATTGGACCTATACACATTGCTCAAGGAAGCGTTCAGGGTTGATGAATGTGAGATAAACAAACTGACGAGCAAGTCTCTGTAAGCTAAGAAGGTGGTGGCAGCGTGCATGATATAGTTTTTCAGTCAAAAATCAAGATACTTCTTCAAACCGTTTACCAGTAAGACGTTCCTTTAGTTTTCATACACTTCATTCACTCTTAAATTATCAATTTATTCATTTCTACTCCGAGGCTGTATGAGAACGTGCAGTATGCATTAATGAGAAATTCAATCACTCATATACGAAGACACACAATAATACATAAAAAACAAGAGTTTTTGGTGGCACGACACATCATTCGTTTTACATGAAAATTGTTGCACCCACAGATGAGAAGCTGTCAGTTGTCGGTTGTAAAATTTTGGGAGGGGAATGTGCGGTCAATGTGAAATTACTGGTCAGTGATTGGTCATTATGCACTCACGTGACTCTAAATGCAGTGAGGATCGAAATCGTTATATTGTACCCAGAGACATCGTGTCAGGCATTAAAAATTCCTAAATTCGAATTGCTGCCGACGGGGCTGCAATGAGAACATATGCATTTATCAGACCCTATGTAGATATCATAAACATAATCACATTGCCTTGTCTATCCTTACAATATGATATCAAAATAGTATATATCAACAGTCCTTCGGGAGTTATATTTCCTCCCGAGACGATGTTTTGAGGAAACTCCCGTGGGGATGTCAAGGGTGATATTGCGCTTCTATAAAGTCAACAACTACAATATGTTATAGTGGTACATTGTATATATCAATTCCCTCTAGTTCCAACTTCTTAATGATAATATGCCTCCACTCGTCTTTCTTTCTTTTTCCTTTCTTTTCTCCTTGCTCTTCTCCTCTTTGTTCTGATTTGGTTTCCTTTTTTATCTCTCTCTCTCTCACTCTCTTTTGCTGTCGCTTTCCGTCTCGTACATTAGATATCCTATGAACACATCTCTCGGCTTCCGTTTCCTTGTACATGTAATATACTGCGGAAATAAAACGTCACAATCAATTTTCAATTTACCTTGCGGCAGGACGGCTGATAGCAAGACACCGAGAGCAACGGCGAATTTGAGAGCGGAATGCATGGCAGCTATGGCGGCACGCCCTCCCTGGAATGATGGATGAGTTTTCGGGACACTGGGTCCTCACCAGTCCTGATTCCAAAGCCTTTTATTGGAGGCCCGGAATACAAACTTGGAGAGAAGCGTTTGAGGAAACGCCCGACGGTGGCGGCGAAAGAGCTCCAGTAGCAGGGCAGGAGCGACTAGGGCCGAAGTGTTCCGCTCCGATCGACCATCCCCCAAGTGCACGATTCTCCGCAGATGCCACCGCGAAGCTCACCTGCAGATTCATCCAGGCCACTGCATCAACCAATTACTTTTTTCTTCCTGCGATTTGATTGGCCGACGTATGATCCAATAAGAACGTGGAAGCGAGAAATGTTGACTGGTCACCACATGGCCAGACGAACAATGTTGGTCTAAATTCTGAACTTTGATTCTTCTTTGACGCCATGATAATAATTCTCAACATTCAATATCGAGGTGAAATTACATTAGTTAAAAAGAAGAAACAAACCCGTATGTGTACCCGAGTTTAAAATAATCAAACACACCTTCATGATACAACAGTGCCGATGCAGTTGTCTGCCGGGCAGGGGGAAGAGAACGAAAATTCAAACCTGACGCTGGAATCGAGACTAAGGTAATGACAGCCCATGTTCGCAGTGATGTAATAATCTGCACACCTCACTTGCAAGATTTGACCTTGACCTCTACTAGTGGAAGTTGGTAACCTCATGCACTTCTCTTGGACCTCCATACTTCCGGCATCGCTATGACATGCATAATGTTGGACGTCCAATTGAATATCGAGGTCAAGTTGATTATTTAAATGAATACAGTTTAATGAGACTACAGTAGAGGAATGGCTAAACATAATGTTCATCAAAATTATATCTTTCAAATGAGAATGTTTATAGAAAGCTTTCACTAAGAGATATATCGATTCCAAGAACAGTTTAGAACAGAATAGTTTAGCTGAGATGATGAAGTCTGCACTTTGTTTCATAAGTTCATTCACACAACTATCGTGAAATCATGCTTTTAATGAATAGTTTAACTACAAATAATTTTCACGTAAAACAGACTTTTTCATAGGAAGTTACAACGCAGATATAGATGAGACCTATAACGATTATTTTTTTTTCTACCTTTGATTTCTTCAACAAAAAAGTATTAGAGGGTAGCTTGTGATGATTAGGGTACAGGAAATTAGAGATTAATGTTTGTGAGACCAAGAGGTCATTGCCTCATTCGCTTCACATACGTGATTTGGACAAACTAACATCACTGATTCGTGATCACATGTGACATTGTAAACTTCCACAATTACAGCACATAGATGCTGGATCGGTCAGTCTGGCATCAATGAGTAGATTAATAGTTATCAGCGTTTATCTGTTTCTTTGTTTGTTTTGTTTTGCTTTTTTTTTTCAATTTGAGGCTAGCTCCGTTTAGTTTTTTCTTTTTCCCCCTAGGTCCACTTACAAAAAACTTGCTTGCAACTGATTGACAAACTCCCTACGTCTACTTACATAAGCACTGAATTGATCAGTATTTCATTGGTGGCCATTATAATAGAAATCATGGGCGCAGGTACTCCAGCAGGATTCGAACATACGACCCCCTGATCTCCGGACAGGCGTCATCTCCGTTAGACCACCGGGCTTCCGTCCGACAGCAAGTGCTGGTTCTAATCCTTATAGCATGCGGAGGGTAGTCCTACTGTGTAATCATTCATGAATTTAACGAATTTAAATAAAACTCCTTTCTTATTCATTTTTTTTTTTGCCGACATGCGGCCCACCTGAGAGAGATTCGCGGTTCACCTGCTTAGAGACGGGGGGGGGGGGGGGGAGGGAAGAACCTTGTAAGATAAAGCTGATCTTCTTAGAGACGGTGCGAGAGCGACAGCAGTAAGATCCTACAACAAGGAGAACTACATACACCTGCAGCTGCCAACTTGATATCTTGCTCTACAGAATGAAGCACTTTGCCAGAAACTACAAGCTTAAATATCTAAAAGAAAAAAAAAAAGATTTTCATGATAATTTTACAAATATTATTCTGAATTTGGGTTTCGTCAGAAACACAGTACCAGTCATGCCCTTTCGAAGTTTATTGACCACGCCGCGCATGCTATTGATAATCATTCTCATCTTATTGGTATATTCCTGGACTTCTCCAAGGCCTTCGATGGAATTAATCATGAAATTTTACTTTACAAATCGTCTCATTATGGCATACGGGGGAAGGCCTTGGAGTGGTTCAGGAGCTACTTGGCATGCAAAACCGAAAGCAATACGTGTCTCTGAACGAGAACATTTCAAGCCTCGAATTCTAATGTGGCGTCCCACAGGGTAGCTTATTAATTAGGACCATTGCTTTTTATCATTTATATCAATGACTTTTGCAGATCATCCGACATGCTCTCATTCATACTTTTTGCTGATGATTCAAATATTTTCCTTTCACACCAAAATCCAGATAATCTCGTACACATCGTTAAGTCCGAATTGAAAAATGTGACTCAGTGGATAAAAGCTAATCACTTAATCTTTTGAAAACTAAGTAAATGTTATTTAGCAATTCCATAGAAGCTTTACGCAAAGATATTGTTCTTGATGACACTCAGTTAGAACGTGTATCTCATATGAAATTCCTCGGCATTACAGTTTTACTTTCATGGAGGCCACGTATTATTAACATTAGTACACTGTACAATAATTTCACGTATTATAATATTGGTATATTGGACTCAAGTTTCATATTCCGTTGTCCTCTTTGCTGACGTTGTATTTTTCTTTAATTTTACCTTATCTTAATTACGGACTTTCAGCATGGGGTAGCGCCCATCAAACTTTATAAGATAAACTACACAATGTACTGCTATTACAAAAATGCACTTCGTATTATTTGTGGCGTCCCGCCACATTCAAATACAGATCCATTATTGACTAAATACAAGATTTTAGAAATTAATGATTTGTATGTTTAAACTTGGTCAGTTTATGTTTAATTCCAACGCAAATGCACCTTCCAGTATTTTCAATTCTATGTTTACACGGAACCAGTTGTTTTTTTTTTCATAATAAATTCATCCCACTAGGCAATCTAATGAGTTTCATTTACCCCTCCTGAGAACTTTATTGGCTCAGAATACATTTATATACACAGGCCCTAGATTCTGGATTTCATTAAGCTGTGAATCAAACAATTCTTCATCTTTGTATTTTTTTTTTTAAGCGGAAGTTGAAATCCTTTCTGTTAAACCCTCTCTGCTTCTTTTTTATTAGCTAAGTCTCATCAACCACAGGGTTCATAATCCATCCATCAATAACAATCAATCAATCTCTGAATTCATTACCATGTAATGGAATAGCCATCATAATCCTTGCACGACGGCTGTGTGCAGCCACCAGCTGTCTGAAGCACCTCTTAAATTCCCTCTTCCGTTTCCTTGATCAGCGTGTAGGCATTCTCTCATTTCCTTCTTTCCTTCCATTTTTCCCATCCATTCTGTCAAGTCGTGTCACGTTGTTCTTGTATATGTCTCCTGTTTTGTTCCGTCTTGTCTTAAAGGGATCGTATAGTTTTGGTTGAGACCTAATTTCAGGTTTCTAAATTTTTTTGGTGAGATAATGAGAAATCTCTATGAAATATGAAAGAGCATGCAATTCTATGAGGAATTCAATGTTTATTTGATGAAAATTGGTTTTGAAATGGCTGAGATATCGAAAAAAGAGTGATTCTAATAAAGTGTGGGACCCACACTTTATTACGATTGCTTTGTTTCACTTTGTTTTTGGATGTTTCAGTCATTCCAAACCCGATTTTCATCAAATAAACTTTGAATTCCTCTTATGCTCTGTACTACATCATAAGTGTTTTCTTTGTATCTCGCAAAAAGTTAAAAGCCCAATTTTCATCTCCACCAATACTGTACCATCCCTTTAAGTTATATTGGTGCTAAGTATTTGCAAATAAGTATTTCATAAGATTTTCCTTGGCGTGGTTCACAATATACAAGCTTGCTTTTTGAGTGGACATCTCAATTCGTCTTTTTTTTTTCTCAACTGAAACATAACTGTGTATTTTTTTTTTTGGCCAGTTCGCATGCATATACCATATATCTTTATTTGTATCATTTTTCCTTTGCAAAGTTGAATGTATATGTTTGTGACATAATTCCTGATTTATTTTGTGTTGTGTTCTGTTGGAAAAGAAAGAGAAGAATGAAAATAAATGAATTGAATTGAATGTTCAAATGGTGGAAGGTGGAAGGTGGAAGGAAAGCTGTTCCATATACAGTATATTATAAATCACGTGATTAAGTTCAGACTATCGCACATCCTACTAATACATCGTCCTACCCTGTATAGAAACATAACCGCATAAAAGTAAACTCAGCCGACAAAGTGTCAAGAGACATAGAACTTGAACAGTTGTGTGAGACATGGACGGACGGACCATTCAACATACTGATTTATGAAATGAAATTTTAATTTTCTTTTAAACACATTCAACCATGAACTCTGTCTTATTTCAGCCGGCATTGTATTCCAAAGTTGAGTCCATGAAAAGTATAGAATTGATGTGACGTACGTCAAGGTTCTGGCATAAGGCAATTTAAACGTATCTTCCGTTCTTATATCTTCTATTATCAAACAAACGAAAATAATCGATCAACAGGGGTTGTAGAAACATCTTCCTAGAACATAAATTAACGAGAAATTGCACTTTTTTGTCACATGAGATTGTAATAAAAAAGTATTGGCGATGCGTGGGCAAGAAAATGACAGATATAGATAATACGGACCATTTATTTTTCTGCAAGAAAATAATCTCCTGGCATTGGTCATACCCGAGCTTGCCTGAGCTATTGCACAATAGTCAGTGATAGTTGAAATAAGGTTATACGAGTGTTGTATTTAAGAAGTATGCAGTACTTTTGTTGACAAAAATCGTAACTTATAAAATATCCCCACATTATGTGTATTTGACAATCTTTCATCTCTGCTGCGGATGACACCAGGATGTTCGTTCCAATTAAGTATGTTATGGATTGTCACACCAAGAAATTTTATTGAGCAAACTTGATCATGATGGTCCACTGGAGAGACAAAAAAAAAATAATGAAAAAATGTGAGACTCTTGTTCTTCTCTTGTTTATACTTAGCCGGAAGCGGAAATCCGATCGGAAATGGGTTCGCGTGGTTGATACTTCGATGACAGTACAAACACGATCGCAGTTTGAGGAGAGTGGGTTTAGCAGCCGAGAAGGCTAGATTAGTTTGACCAAAAAACCTCCATCGGGAATTAAACTTACAAAAGACATAAAATCGAAATTATCATTCACGAGAAGGAAGAATATGAATACAGAGTGGAAGATTTGGGGGAGGAGATTACCTGAGCGAAAACAACCTTGGTTTTTGCTTTTTCTGATTTTCTTTTTTTCTCTCTCTTCTTTTGAAATAGAATATGTGAAATATCCTAGAAGGCTTGACAAATAAAAATTAGGAGGAGTAACACATGTAACTCATCAGAAAATAAACGAGCTTAGTTATCTCCACATCAGATTTTCTGATGTCTCTCAGGTGGGATGACAGAGAAGAATTAAAAGTTCCTCAGTTTAATCGAATTATGTACGGCATTCCAGTGTTGAACTCATTGTGAACCATTCAGTAAAGCTAATAAATGCCGTAAGAAAACGATTTCGTGCAGGTTCCTTTTGTCGTTGAGCAATCTAATTATGACAATCGGTGTTTTGGTGTACCCTGCCAATCGTGTTACTCTGAAAGGGAAGATATCATTCACTAGTAATTAATTAATCAAGCAGTTGGCATTTCAACGCCGGTGACACAATCCGAAATCTATGGTAAACGCTTGCTGAACAATGGTTTTGTTCTGTGGTACTCGTGATACTTCCGTTGACACTACACACATTGCCACGGTGACTTCTTTGTTGTCTACGAACGCCAGTGTTGACAGCGCCATCTAGTGTTGAGCTCTTGTGTAGTCACTCAATCAAATTTCAGACGAGCAGCTAGTCTGTGTGACGTTTTGCATTTTATCAAGAGACTACAATATAATGACAGCATTTCGCTGTTTAGTAAAAGGTCAATTTACATCATATGCAGTACAGTTTATGCAAAATAATGTTGAAGCGTTAGCTGTTATGACATTGCTGATTTTCTTTATAGGCTACCGACTTTTATGAGCGTTTTTTTTTTTTTTTTCTTTAAACAACGTTTGTTGCGGCATAAATTGTCGCCCCGTCAAAAATTGTCGCCTCCGGCTCGGGGCGACAATTTGTGACGGAGTTGGCGGCATAAATTGTCGCCCAGTCAAAAATTGTCGTCTGGCGACAATTTTTGATGTTTGTGCAGTTCCCAGTTTTTGACCTCGATGGCGACAATTTGTGATGGCAAAATGAAACGTAGCTGCACAAATTGTCGCCGGCCATGCACTGTGAATTGTGTGGTTGGGGTGGTTGTTCCGGTGTTATGCTTTGGTGGGGTAGGTATGACTGGTAATTTATGCGTATGTGTGTGTGTGTGGGGGGGGGGGGGGTGCATGGTATGTGCTGTGTATGATTTGTAGGTGCGTATTATGTGACTTGTGTATGCGTTTGCGCATAGCTGTGTGTGTGTGTGTTTTGAGTATAATAATATAATATGTGGAAACTGTACATGTGAGGTGGTTGAATAGTGGTAGTGGTTTGTTGTGTGTTGTGTGTGTGTACACGTGTGCCTGAATGCGTACGTGTGTCTGAGACAAGTGTTTGTGTTTGTGTTTTACTGTTTTGATGCTTGTACGAACTTTTTGAGCAGCAGGCACCACTGTGGCAATGAAAATGCCTTCAACGTGTATGAGCACGTGTTTATAGGGTTCACAGCGGCGTTGATTTCAAAATAGTATGAGTGTGTCAATTTCAGCGGTGAGGCGGGCTAGGAGAGAGAGACAGAGAGAAAAGGCATACGAGGGAGGTACCCTACCTAAATGTTGTCTGTTTACAATTGTTCATTTTTTCACTGCAGTCATATTCTTCCATCAGTCGTAACTTCAACTTCCATATCACTATTCTTTGTCCCAGAATAAGTTTGGCATGCTTCATGCATGAGCGAATAATTTCTACTCGCCGTAAATAATTTCTCAATCGTTAGTTGATTTTAGCACAAACGAACTGCCATATGCACACCGCAAATACATACAAATTTATAAATAAACACCAACAAACACTCAAACAAATCCTGATAATGCATATAAACCACCTCAACACTTTTTTGTTTTTCCTTGATATTTATTGATTTCATTCAAATCATTCATAAATCAACCCATTCTGGGTGTAACATGAACAAAAACGGTACAAATGCAATTCAAAACACAAACAAATCCATTTGTCAATTTGTATACTACAAATAATCTCACTTCAACATAGACAACTCGATTATGAATCAACCCTACGAACAATTTCTTCACGAGAAAGTTTTGACATGTACCAAACCCATGTCCCTTGAATATATTGGATTACGTAACTCCTTCTCACTTACAAGGGCATGTACATAAAAACAAACAACCCCCAAATAAATTATACAAATCTAGAATGAAATCATTCATAAATAAAAACCGATCAACCCTTCCCCTTCTAACCGAAACAAATCTACATCCATCATATTTTATATTAAATCCTACCAACATCTGTCATACCATTTATACCTATCCTTCTTCAAATCAAATCCCCATCCCACCAACCCCCGATTAACCAAAACCTAAATCATCCCACACCCACATTCACCAACCCACATAAACACACACACACACACACACACACAGACAGACACACACACACACCCACACACACGCACGAACGGACACTCAATTATCATGTGCACGCGCACATACACACTTCCTTGAAACCTCACCGTAACTTTTTACATGGCTTGTTTTCATGGATGTAGCCATGTAAGTTATGATTTGATATTTCAATAACTATGACTTTTATGTCATGAATGATAATTATTACCCCCAAAAATGTTCTTCGAGGGCGGGGGACAATTTTTGCCGTCAGCCCTCATCATAAATTGTCGCCAGACGACAATTTGTGACGGGGCGACAATTTAGCCGCCAAAAATTAAGAAAATTAAAAATTTAATTAAAGATTTAAGCCCCGTCAAAAATTGTCGCCCCCTGAAACAGGCGACAATTTTTGACGGGGCGACAATTTATGTCGCAACAAAAGTTGAATGAGGGGATTACTCACGTTTATTGGTTTGCTAAACATGTACATTGTCAAAGCATTAATATCTATTACTTATCATATCAATGTGGACATTCGTCACAGTGGAAATACTGACATTGTTCTAGCTTACAAAACGCCCCCAATAAAAGCAACAACAAACACACACACACACACAAACAAACAAACAAACAAACAAACAAACAAACAAACGAACAAGCTCTTGGTCAAATCATATATGCCTAAAAAAATGTCGTAAGAATGAGAGACAAATTTGACGTCAAAGAAAGTTAAACATATTCAACATGTCTTAACATGAAAGAAGGTGTGGTATCAAGCAAAGAAGTGCAGATATTAGGCATTTTGTGTGAGGTTAAGAGTCATCAATATCTAGGGCTAGCATTTCTCTGGTATTATCAAATGATACAGAGATCATTACATTTGTCACATAGCATATCGCGCCCTCTGTTGTTATTAACATCACAGTGTATGCGGCTTAAAACACATTGCACTTCTTGTACAACATGAACTGAGTATGGCAAGCAATGGCAAGTATGCCATTGTATGTATTACCAAAAAAGGCAAAACGCAAAGCAATTTCTAATTCGTAACATTATGTCTAGTGTTTTTATGCCGCCAACTCCGTCAAAAATTGTCGCCTCCGGCTCGGGGCGACAATTTGTGACGGAGTTGGCGGCATAAATCTTCGCCCCGTCAAAAATTGTCGTCTGGCGACAATTTTTGATGTTTGTGCAGTTCCCAGTTTTTGACCTCGATGGCGACAATTTGTGATGGCAAAATGAAACGTAGCTGCACAAATTGTCGCCGGCCATGCACTGTGAATTGTGTGGTTGGGGTGGTTGTACCGGTGTTATGCTTTGGTGATGGTGGGGTAGGTATGACTGGTAAGTTATGCGTATGTGTGTGTGTGTGGGGGGGGGGGGGCTGCATGGTATGTGCTGTGTATGATTTGTAGGTGCGTATTATGTGACTTGTGTATGCGTTTGCGCATAGCTGTGTGTGTGTGTGTTTTGGGTTATGTGGAAACTGTACATGTGAGGTGGTTGAATAGTGGTAGTGGTTTGTTGTGTGTTGTGTGTGTGTACACGACCCTGTCGTGTGCCTGAATGTGTACGTGTGTCTGTTTGTGTTTGTGTTTACTGTTTTGATCACTTTGTGCGAACGAACTTTTTGAGCAGCAGGCACCACTGTGGCAATGAAAATGCCTTCAACGTGTATGAGCACGTGTTTATAGAGTTCACAGCGGCGTTGATTTCAAAATAGTATGAGTGTGTCAATTTCAGCGGTGAGGCGGGCTAGGAGAGAGAGACAGAGAGAAAAGGCATACGAGGGAGGTACCCTACCTAAATGTTGTCTGTTTACAATTGTTCATTTTTTTCACTGCAGTCATATTCTTCCATCAGTCGTAACTTCAACTTCCATATCACTATTCTTTGTCCCAGAATAAGTTTGGCATGCTTCATGCATGAGCGAATAATTTCTACACGCCGTAAATAATTTCTCAATCGTTAGTTGATTTTAGCACAAACGAACTGCCATAAGCACACCGCAAATACATACAAATTTATAAATAAACACCAACAAACACTCAAACAAATCCTGATAATGCATATAAACCACCTCAACACTTTTTTGTTTTTCCTTGATATTTATTGATTTCATTCAAATCATTCATAAATCAACCCATTCTGGGTGTAACATGAACAAAAACGGTACAAATGCAATTCAAAACACAAACAAATCCATTTGTCAATTTGTATACTACAAATAATCTCACTTCAACATAGACAACTCGATTATGAATCAACCCTACGAACAATTTCTTCACGAGAAAGTTTTGACATGTACCAAACCCATGTCCCTTGAATATATTGGATTATGTAACTCCTTCTCACTTACAAGGGCATGTACATAAAAACAAACAACCCCCCAAATAAATTATACAAATCTAGAATGAAATCATTCATAAAAAAAAAAACCGATCAACCCTTCCCCTTCTAACCGAAACAAATCTACATCCATCATATTTTATATTAAATCCTACCAACATCTGTCATACCATTTATACCTATCCTTCTTCAAATCAAATCCTCATCCCACCAACCCCCGATTAACCAAAACCTAAATCATCCCACACCCACATTCACCAACCCACATAAACACACACACACACATACACACACACACACACAGACAGACAGACACACACACCCACACACACGCACGAACGGACACTCAATTATCATGTGCACGCGCACATACACACTGCCTTGAAACCTCACCGTAACTTTTTACATGGCTTGTTTTCATGGATGTAGCCATGTAAGTTATGTTTTGGTATTTCAATGACTATGACTTTTATGTCATGAATGATAATTATTACCCAAAAAAATGTTCTTCGAGGGCGGGGGACAATTTTTGCCGTCAGCCCTCATCATAAATTGTCGCCAGACGACAATTTGTGACGGGGCGACAATTTAGCCGCCAAAAATCAAGAAATTAAAAATTTAATCAAAGATTTAAGCCCCGTCAAAAATTGTCGCCCCCTGAAACAGGCGACAATTTTTGACGGGGCGACAATTTATGTCGCAACAAAAGTTGAATGAGGGGATTACTCATGTTTATTGGTTTGCTAAACATGTACATTGTCAAAGCATTAATATCTATTACTTATCATATCAATGTGGACATTCGTCACAGTGGAAATACTGACATTGTTCTAGCTTACAAAATGCCCCCAATAAAAGCAACAACAAACACACACACACACACACACACACACACACAAACAAACAAACAAACAAACAAACAAACAAGCTCTTGGTCAAATCATATATGCCTAAAAAAAATGTCGTAAGAATGAGAGACAAATTTGACGTCAAAGAAAGTTAAACATATGGTATCAAGCAAAGAAGTGCAGATATTAGGCATTTTGTGTGAGGTTAAAGGGATAGTACAGTATTGGTGGAGATGACAATTGGGCTTGTAACTTTTTGCAAGATACCAAGAAAACACTTACGAAATAGTACAGAACATACCATTTTAAGAGGAATTCAAAGTTTATTTGATGAAAATCGGGTTTGGAATGACTGAAACATCCAAAAACAAAGTAAAACAAAGCAATCGTAATAAAGTGTGGGTCCCACACTTTGTTAGAATCGCTCTTTTTTGGATATCTCAGCCATTTCAAAACCAACTTTCATCAAATAAATGTTGAATTCCTCATAGAATTACATGTTCTTTCATGTTTCATAAGAGGTTTCTCATTATTTCACCAAAAAATGTTAGAAACCTGAAATTAGATCTCACCAAAACTATACGACCCCTTTAAGAGTCATCAATATCTAGGGCTAGCATTTCTCTGGTATTATCAACAATGATACAGAGCCATCAATATTTAGGGCTAGCATTTCTCTGGTATTATCAAATGATACAGAGATCATTATATTTGTCACATAGCATATCGCGCCCTCTGTTGTTATGAACATCACAGTGTATGCGGCTTAAAACACATTGCACTTCTTGTACAACATGATCATGAACTGAGTATGGCAAGCAATGGCAAGTATGCAATTGTATGTATTACCAAAAAAGGCAAAACGCAAAGCAATTACTAATTCGTAACATATGTCTAGTGTTTACTTTCCCATCAATAAACGTTGCAAATCATCACGATACCTCACATTACGTAACTCAAAAGCAATTATGACAAGAAGAGCATGCCTCGGAAGAGAATCAGAAATAAAATTGTCTATCATGTACCACGCAGTCCTCATTATAATGTGTGGCAGGATTAACACACACACATTTTTAGAAAACCAACCGTTTCTCCTTCACCACACCATGGAACAATTATGTTTTAATTTCTTGTATCACTCCTTTACTACAACAACAACAACAACAACAACAACAACAACAACTTTGTGACATACCATATTATTTCCATAAAACGTTGAGTAGCATTTTCTCCCATTGTTCTGCCTTGCTAATGTTTACTTGTGTTTTAATGAGAAACCACACACTACTGCAGCTCCTAATGATGAATAAATAGGGGCAGGGCTTGATATCTAATACGTCTTTTTATTGATTTTTTTGTGTTGTTTTTCTCCTTTCGATTTTACTTGTTGCCTATTGCTTTATCTAGCTATATTGAATATTATAGTTTTTATTCTTATAAAATGTATCTTTTTTAATTTATGTTTTATTGAAAAATTATACAAAATCACACTATTTACAACAATTAACTTGATTAGAATAACACAATCACTGAACAATGTAGAGGAATTGTAAAAAAGAACAAAAAAAAAAGCAGAACATTAAGTTACCATATACAAATCAGATCTTGTTCAAGAGCGATATTCCGAGATGGGGAAGGAGAATAAAACAAACAAACAAGCAAACAAACTAATGAGTGACCAATTAACAGTTTCATCCTCCCTTCCAACTGAAAAAAGTGTGTGCACTGCAGAGACTGGAACAAGCCAAACCAGGGGGCGAGAAGATCCACATTACCCAAACATAACTTGAACTTCCACAACAACTACACCTCCCCCCCCCACACACACACCCCACACATCCTCATCTCAACACATATACACTCTCGCCCCACACACATACCCTCTAAATGTAAATGTAGATGTAGATCACCCCACCACCCGACCTGGCCCAATCCAGCTACAATGCACTCTGTAAGATGTCCTGCAAACCCTACATCCGATGGTAAAGTTTAAAAACAATCATTATCAATTCACGAGAGGTCAGGTCACGTCAATGCCAAAGAAAGCTACCATCTCAGAAATCGCCCCTGAAGAGCCAGAATCGACAACAAATGGCAGCGTTACTAGTACAATGTATATAGTACTACATGCACTACATGTGACTACAAATGAATAACGCAATAATGTATCCTTGATGTGATCGAATGTATTTCATTTCATTTCATTTCATTTATTTCCACAGGGTAGATAAAAAGACATACAAACATTACGTGAGCGCAACTTGCATCATGCAAGATGCAATGCAATAAATATATAACACGTGGAGGAATCAACAATAGGCCAGAAAGGCCTTTCAAAGGCGGATCCCTGACAATTAAAAAAGGTACAATTATTAATTACTATCACAGAACAAAACATTACAGAATACATGGGACTATACAGATGACAAAACATTACAATAAACAAGTGATTAGGCAAGCAACATATTATCTAAGTCATTCATGCGTGTGTCAAACGAGATTACTGAATCAAAAGAAATTGTTTATACTTTCTTTTAAATGACGAAAGACTAATGGTACTTTTAATGTTGTCTGGTAAGTTATTCCACAAAAGTGGGCCAGCATACCTTATAGTACGTCTAGAAGCATTGTATTTATAGAATGGAATATATAACTTATTACTTTGACGAGTACTGTATACAACACGAGTATTGTTTTCAATGAAGCAGTTGTCTAAAAAATGTGGCAAGATATTGTTAATATAGGAATATACAAAAGTGCAGGTAACCAATCTATTAATATCATACACAGAAAGCAATTTAAGCTTTTTAAACAAGGGACCTGTGTGGGTTTGAGGCTGTGAATGGGTAATAATTCTTATTGCACGCTTTTGTAAAATATAAATACGGTTTAAAAGAGATTTTGCACAGTTCCCCCAGATGATATTGCAGTATATGAAATGAGGCAAGATCATGGTATGATATAAACTTAAGAGTACGGCAGGAGTAACTATTGCACCTATTCTATTTATTGCTCCAATTGCCCTAGATACTTTAAAACATACTACATCCTCAACATGATTTTTCCAAGTCAGATGATCGTCTAGTATAACTCCTAAAAATTTCACTGTATGTACAATGGGAAGGCTGATACCTGCAATACAAATATCAATATCATTAACTTTTATCACTTTGTTTCTTGTTTTAAACATCATACATGATGTCTTATCAATATTCAGCTTTAGTTTGCTTGCTAAAAACCAATCTTGAACTTTGGCTAATTCATTATTTAACATTGCACAGGTACTAGTGATATCATTGCCAGAGATAAATAGATTGCTATCATCTGCATATAAAATTAATTGAGTGTAAAATGTTACTTGAATACTGCAGATCATTTATGACAATATAAAAAGTAACGGACCTAAAACAGAGCCTTGTGGCACACCAACATTAATGTTCTGAGTTGGAGAAGAATAACCATTTACATATACATACTGCTTTCGATTTTGTAGATAACTTTTAAACCATTATAAAGCGATACCTCTAACACCATAAAAACTTAATTTGTGTAAAAGAATATCATGGCTTATACAATCGAAAGCTTTAGAAAGATCTAAAAAGACACCAATAACAAACTCCTTTTTCTCAAATGCCTGTGCAATTCTATCACAAAAGTCAAGGAGAGCCATATACGTTGAGTACCCAGGTCTAAATCCAAATTGTTTGGGATATAAAATCCTAGCATGACACAAATAAGAAAGAAGACGTTTATGTACGAGTTTTTCGAATAGCTTGCAAAAAACAGATAGAATAGAGATTGGTCTGTAATTTGATATACTAGTCAGAAGTATCACCTTTCTTATAAACTGGTATAACTTTAGCAATTTTAAATGATGTGGGAAATACACCTTGTTCAAGAGATAGTGGACAGTGGTTTGGCAAGATTTTGTATAGATTGCTTTAACACATAAGAATCAATTTCATCACAGCCTGGACTCTTGTTGTTTTGAAATGTTAAAACAACATCAAATAATTCTTTTGGCTTTATAGGTTTCATGAAAAAAGAAGCAGAAGACTTTCTAAAACACAAGTAACCATTGAATTTTCTGGATGTATTCGGTATCTTATCTACTATATCGGACCCAATAAACCTGAAGTAATTATTAAACAAATTAACAATTTCTTGAGGATCAGATATGTCCTTATCATTGTGTTGAAGTTGTATGTATTGCACTTTGTCCCTTGTTTTATTCAAAACATCATTTATTATACGCCATGTCCCTTTCATATCCTTACGTACTTTATCAAAGCGGCTTTTATAATAATATTTCTTTTGTTGACGAATACAACGGGAAACTATGTTTCTGTATTGGGTATAAACCGATTTCCTATAATCTGTGGGGTTCTTCATGTATTTACGATACAAAATATGTTTTTTTCTGCACATTCTTTTCAATTCTTTTGTAAACCATGGATTTACATCTGGTTTTTTTTTATACAATACTTCTTTCTGGGGGAAACATTCATCATAAACAGTAAACAGTTTAGTCATAAAAATATCAAATCTTCCGTCAACATCATTACTTTCATTTATATCGTTCCATTCTACAGATTGTAATAAACTATTAAATCTATTGATACTATTATCATCTACAAAACGTTTACATAAGTTAAATTGGGAACATTTATATTTTTGATGATTGACAATTGCAAATACACTTAAATGATCACTAACATCATTTACAAGAATACCACTTTTTTAAATATTTTCAACATTGTTAGTGAATATATTGTCAATGAGAGTAGCTGTCTCTTGAGTTATCCTTGTCGGGTTTAGAATCAGTGGAATACAAGGAAAAGATGTTAAAAGATCAATAAAACTATGGACATGCTGAGTGGTGGCCAAAAGATCTATGTTAAAATCACCTACAATAAAACAGTGTTTATTTTCACTTATTGCACTTAGCAGTTTTTTCCAATGCAGATAAAAAGTCATATACACTTTGCCCAGGTGGCCTATAAACAATAACAAAAATAATATTACCTGCTTTAAAAGATACTTCTATGAATATGGTTTCTATGCATGAATCAAAAACTTCTAAATCTTTGCGCCGTTTACTCCGTAAATCTTGTCTTATCAAACATCCAACCCCACCCCCACGTTTATTATTTCTCCCACTTCCAAAAAACTTATAATTTGGTATATGAATAGAATCAACATCTGTTAACCAGGTTTCTGACAAAGCTATACATGAAAATTGGCAAGAAATACTGGCAATAATGCTGCAAAGGTTATCGAAGTTTTTCTTCACACTTCTGCAATTGAAATGTACCATTGACAAAACATTGTTGTTTTCTGAACAAATGTTATTCATCAAGTCGTTAAAATCATTTGGAAGAATTCACATTATCAAGAGTCATGTATTCACTGGAAATGCTTTCGTCTTCATGACCATTCAATATACACGCGTCACAATCTGAGTTGGAGGTATTTAATACAGTTTGCCTACGACATGTAGTACACAATTTGGACAAAGGAAACATACACATACACAGGGTTATAATTACATTCACAAAAATACATTAAATAAAACTGCATATACATGCATATCAAATATCAACTAATAAAAAGAAATGCAATAAGATGTATATAGACTTATGAAGAAAAAAGGGTATTGGAGTATGAAGGGAAACAAGGGTAATGGAGTATGCAAAAGCTTTCCTAAAAAAAAAAAAAAAAAGTACTTATCAAATTAAATCAGATTGAATTATACATTACACCTGGAGATCTATTGCCAAAGAGCCAAAAGCGGCCTTTTTATGTCATACATTATGAATACACTGTGTGTAGATTGATGTTCGTCGTTTCACATTTTGGCAAGATTTCACAAACTATCCAAGTCTCTTCTAGAGTGTACCATCTTCAGAGTACCGCCACTTGATGTGTTGATCGACACACAGATTCTGCCATCCCGCACACTCCATGCATGGGCGATTTTGCTGTTTGGTTTGCCTATCCTGGAGAAGGCATCCCACAACAATGCTCTATTTGCATCTGTCAAGTCTTCATGGATCGAGATCCCGGTTTTTTCTCCTTCAGTTTCTTTCTGTTCATCAACAGGGCCTGGCGGTGCTGGTACGAAGTCAGCTTGACGATGATGGGCCGTGGCTTGCCGCGCATTCCTTCCTGATGAGGATTCCTTTGTCGCACCCGATGACTGCGATCAATGGCGCTGACGGGAGGTCCACACCAAGCATCTGCTTGGCGAGGTGGCATATTGTCTCGTTGGTGTTCTCTTTGTCTATACCTCTAGAACTCCAAAGAAACGAACACAATTCCTTCGGGAGTATTGCTCCTGGTCATTCATTTTTGTTTTGAGCTTGCTGATCTCATTCATTGCACCTTCTCTCTCCTTCTTCAGTTGATCAAGGTCTTTTTCGCACTTGTCAAGTTTGCACTGCAGGTCAAAGACTTTGCCCTCCTGTTGTTCCATGTGATGGAGGAGTTCATTCACTTTGACTTCAATGGCCTCTGCAACAGCATTTTTGATGGCTGTTAGAAATGTATTGTCCTGAAGAATTTCCTTCACCAATGCTGCTGTTTGACGGGTCATTGTTCAGACCAAAGGTGAGAACACAGGATTGCAGAATATCAAATGAGTCAGGTGTCCGGTGAGGGATAGATGCTGGTCACCGACCCGTACGTGTGCACTGTAGTATAAAGGTCTAAGAGCTGTACACAGGTAAGAAAGAAGAAATCCACCCCACTCCAAAAAGATCCTGTGGGACTATATTATATACTTTGCCACAACAGTTTGAGAACAGCATACAAAACTATCGGATATCACTCAAGAATACAAAGTTTTTGATCTCCAGGTGTTCAACTTACAGTTTATTCAAACATGCAGAATCCTTTCTGTAGATGCGAAATCCTCCAGCACAGTCCAAAAGTCAGAAAATAAGACAAATTAACACGACATCCTTCCACACAACCACACACAACACATTTTGATACCTAACACCTTTTTAGTGGTTTTGCCCAAAATAGTCAAGTTTTCTGGGTGACACTTAAGTTATAGGGCTCTGCTTTAACCTTCTGTCATCTGATTTTACCACGGGAGTATCATTTTTCATACAATTTCTTTTGTTTCGAGTAACATGCTTTTTGAATTTCCGAGTCAAAACCCACAGAAATGCCAAAGCAGCGCGTTGCTATAGCTCCTACATTGTATGACATACTAGGGAAGTAAACTCATAAGATCTTCCTTTTGCAAAAGCAGTGTAAGAAAGAAACTTCACCAAAACCAAATTCGAAAAGATGCAGACGTATATGTTAAAATATCGTGGCACCAAATCATACAGTAATCTGTCTATGTCTATCTATGTTGATAGAGGGCGCTTCGTGTGGATGGACTTTTACTGCCTTGTCGCAGGATTTTAACTTTCAAATCTGTTAAAATTTAGTTTTTAGAATTGTCATCGCAGATTTCCATCAAGTGATTTCTGCTTTTTAAAGCGTTTTTAGCATTACTGCGTATTTATTTTCGTTGTTCAACGTGTGATCTGGCTGAATTTTTATCCTCAATTTTTGCTCTGGCCCGCCTGGTCAGTAACACAAATCCCATACGGAGCATCGTGTTGCGCCACCGCTGAGTCGCCGATACTTGCCCATCAAAGTTAGCCCAGATTGATGCTCTGTACATACTCTGTACATACTTCGCCCACGAAGCCAGAAGATCTTCTCAGCGTGAATTATAGTTCTTGCCTTCACTCCATGCCACTTTGTGTGTATTTTTAGCTTATTCACCAGATACCTGTGTCTTTTGCGTTCTACTTTTGATGTATTTTAATGTTCTGGCCCATCATCATCACCATTTTGGATCGTTTTGATTTGTGCTCCGCCATTTTGGATCGCCATTTTGTTAGTGTGTATTTTCCGCCATCTTTGACCACCATTTTGTCAACGTTGGGGTCACTCTACCTCTTGTTTCCATTGCGGTATACTCCTCAAGCTCATATCGACACTTCGGGTTATCACCTTGAACCCACCTCTGATGTGTTTTGGCCACTGATTTCCTTATCTCTAACATGGGAAACATGCACAAGTCTGAGTTCCAACAGCGCACCAATTTGAACGCAGCTGTCACACTTTTTGTACTTGCCAGAGTACTAGGGGGACTGCTGAATACCCATCCTGGGAATGAGGGATTGCAAACTGTAAGTACATCCATTCCTCATACTTCCTTTTTGAGAGACAAATCATCGTGCCTGAATGGCTCTGTTGCTGCTGGAGCATACTGCGATCCTACTGATCAATTTACCGGTACCGGCTCTGTTTTCGTAAATTATGCCCTGTATATACCCAGAGTCGATACAAGCTCTTTGTTTGCAAGGTACATGTATGACCCAATCTGGAATTCGAGGTTGTCTAACAGAAACAAATTCCTGGACAACATTGTAACACTATATCATTCACCCGCAAGAGAGAAAGGACATATCCTACATCACCTCCAACCAAATCGAACCGTTGTAATGGGCCTGATCATGTGTTCAGGTGATGTTCAAATGAATCCTGGCCCTGTCCACAAACCCAGGCGCACTGAACCATGTCCCCTTTGTAGCAAATTAGTGTTCAGCAAAAATAAACTCAAATGTGAAGATTGTCAAGGATCTTTTCACCTCAGCTGTGCCGGAAAAACCCTCAAACAGGTCCAAACCTTAGCTGCAAATTCTACACCATGGTATTGTTCTAGCTGCTGTGCACCTTGCAGTGTGTGTGATGGTGACGTCTTGAGAGATCATCATGCAGTTCAATGCGACAGCTGTGATAAGTGGCTACACACAGCATGTTGTAACATTGACTCCGATACGTATTTTTCACTTATGAATAGCTCTTGCAACTGGATTTGTCCTCAATGTGAAAATCTGTCCTTTTCTGGCTAATTCTTCAGCGTAGATCTAAACATCTCGTCTGAAAATCCCTTTGATGTTTTGAACTCCATAGACTCTTCTCAGCCGACTTCGCCAAAAGATGTCTCATCTAAAATGCCAAATCGAAATTTCACTAATTCTATTAAGACGAAGCGCCCAATAAAAAAGAAGGACGACTTCAAGATACTTCTTACAAATTGTCAAAGTGTCAGATCTAAAGCCGGAGACATTGAGGTGCTCGTAGTCTCTGTCAAACCTGATATCCTGTGTGGAACCGAGTCATGGTTAAATCCCAGCATCAACAGTAGTGAGATTTTTCCTGATCATTTCGATGTACACAGGAAAGACAGGACCCCACCGAAAATTGGAGGGGGGGTTTTCCAGGCTGTCAAACTGGACCTGGCTACTTCTCATTGCAGTGAATATAACTCAGATTGTGAGATTCTCTGGACTGAAACCAAAATTAAAGGCTGTAGGCCACTGCTCGTTGGAGTTTTTTACCGTCCACCCAACGATAAAGGTGAAGCAATTGAGCACCTTGTGGAATCACTCACCAGAATAGGGCATAAAATCAACTCACATAATGTTATACTCACTGGGGACTTCAACTTGCCTAATATCTCATGGTCTGATCACAGTGTTGAGAGTGGCAGTAACACTGGAGTCGCCGGTAAACTGATCTCCCTAGCTGAGGAATTTGGATTGTATCAACATGTTAGTTCTGCCACGAGAAGATATGGAAAAACTGAGAGTATACTTGATTTGGTTTTCACAAATAATCCTGAAATTGTACAGAAGGTCATATGTAGGGAAGGAATTTCCGATCACGATGCTGTTGTAATTGATGTCAGAATCACTCCCTTCAGAAAACGTCCAACCAAAAGGAAAATATTTCTACGTAAGAAGGCTGATGTAGAGAGTATTAAGCAATCCCTCCATGAATTTGCTGAATATTATCGTAACAACTGTCTTGACTATGATGTGAACAGAAAATGGGAAGAGATTAAATCAAACATCCTCTCAACAATGGAACGCCATGTGCCACATAAATTGTCCTCATCCCGCTTCAACCTACCTTGGTTCGACAGAACCCTGCGTCGTATGGTCAAGAAAAAACAACGTTTGTACAATAAAGCTAGAAAATCGGAAAAACCAGCCGATTGGGAAATTTTCAGATCTTTTAGGAAATCCACCCACAAACTCATTAGGAAATCGCGGTCTTCCTACATCAGGAACACCTTAGGGTCTGCCCTGCTTGAAGAACCCAAACGTTTTTGGTTTTTTATCAAACGCCTTAATCAAGAAAGCTTTGGGGTCGCTGATCTTGATTTTGAGGGAAAGATAGTCAGCGAAGATCACCTAAAAGCCAATATACTTAGTGATCAATTTCAAAGTGTTTTCACGGTTGAACCCGACGGTAACGTCCCCTTGCTTGGCGACAGTCCACACAAAGAGATTGATCATCTTACTATTACTGAAGATGGAGTACTTAAATTACTCAAAGGTCTGAACTCTAACAAATCTCCTGGCCCAGACGGCATACCTTCATGGTTCCTGAAAATTGGTGCCCAACAGTTAGCTATGCCACTACAAGACCTCTTCCAGTCATCGATCAACTCCGGCATTGTCCCACAGGGATGGAAGGAGGCAAATATTGCTGCTGTCTTTAAAAAGGGCAGCAGAAGATGTCCCGCTAATTACCGTCCCATCTCACTTACATCGGTAGTGTGCAAAGTTATGGAACACATTATCCATAGTCACGTGATGAAACACCTTGAATCCCATAATATCCTCTCGGACTACCAACATGGCTTCAGGGCCAAGAGATCAACTGAAACCCAACTCATCTTAACCATACATGATATCAGCCATGAATTGAATAAAAACAACTTGGTTGATGCGGCACTGTTAGACTTCACCAAAGCCTTTGATAAGGTTCCACACCGCCGACTCATCTCTAAATTGAAATATTATGGACTTGACGGTGAGATATCCACGTGGGTCCGGAATTTTCTCACCAATCGCACCCAACGAGTTGTCCTGAACGGTCATTCCTCTTCATCTGCGAGCGTCACCTCAGGTGTACCTCAAGGCACAGTCACTGGTCCTCTATGGTTCCTGTTATATATAAACGACTTACCAAATGCTGTTTCTTCTAAAGCCAGACTATTTGCTGACGATTGTCTGCGTTATTCACCCATCTCATCTTCCCAAGATGTCAGTATTCTTCAGGATGACCTAAAATCACTGGAAAACTGGCAGGATACCTGGCTAATGAACTTCAACCCATCTAAATGTTGTACTATTACTTTTGGCAAGAGAAATCCTCCCCACAACATATATCAATTTTGTAATTCCGAATTGAAGAGTGTTTCGTCCCACCCCTATCTGGGCATCACCTTATCCAACACCTTAAACTGGAACCCCCATGTTCAGCAAGTTCTTAAGAAAGCCCAAAATGTGCAGAATGTCATCCGCAGAAACCTATGGAACTGTGATACGAAAGTGAAATCTGCTACATATCTGGCCCTAGTGAGACCCATACTCGAATACGCATCATCCGTCTGGGACCCTACCACCAAACACTCCATCAATTCTCTCGAGCGAATCCAACGGCAGGCAGCCAGATTCTGCACGAACACCTATACCAGGGAAGAGGGATCTGTTACAAGGGCATTATCCGAGTTGGGCTGGGAATCGCTCCAGACAAGGAGAAAACATCAGAGGCTTTGCATGTTGTACAAAATGAAAAACGGTTTAGTCAACGTCCCCCTATATAATTATGTTCAACCCAACGCACGTCACACCAGAGGCAATAATCAAAAATTTATTCAACAACGACACAGAGCTACAGTTTTCCGGGATTCCTTCTTCATAACGACTGTTAAAGACTGGAACCAACTCCCCACCGCAGTGGTTCAATGCCCATCATTGTCCCTGTTCAAGCAAAATTTGATGCAATTTCAATAGTCGCGCTCTATCCACACGTAGTGCCTCTCTACAAGTTAGCGTGGATGTGTCTTCCTGGACATTTTGCTGACTAAACCATACAGATACAGATATGTTTCTTAGACAGTCCAGCTGCCTTACTGTGGTGTGTTGGCTCAGTCGGTAGCGCGCGTTTGCCTCACGATCCTAATGGCCCGGGTTCGAGCCCGAGTCTGGACTGAGCAATGTTGTGTGTAAGCATACCGTCCCCTCTAGCAAGAGTCAAAAACACTCTGTTCCTCGGATAGGGCATGAAATGGAGGTCCCGTGTATGAGAGAGTAACAACTCACGCACGTAAAAGATCCCGCTTCATTCACTCATCGCAAAGAGCAGGGTGTTTAACCCGGTGAAGTGGTCCCAACTCACATCCAACTGGACCCCATGGAAGACCAGCTAAACGTAGCTGAATATGGGCTATCCAGCCATCTTCTCAGATGGAAATGAACAATCAATCAAACAAACAAAAAACTGCTTTAGATGAATGAATCAAAAAGGATGTATCGATGCTGAATTACACAATGTACTACGTACAGTGAGTCATAGAATCAATTAAAATAAATTGTTATGCCTGTTTCGTAAAAAACAAAAACAAAAACAGAGAAACATGTCTTTGATGGAACCTTGTGACATCAAAGGCATGTGGTGAGTACCCTAGAGGAAGGGGGGGGGGGGGAGGGGAGAGGTGTCTTGACTGTACTCAAGTAGGTATTGTGTCTATAAATAGTTGTTTTGTTAAACCGAAATATATATGTTTATGTTATTGGCTTATAAATCATGGACCCCATGGAAGAACAGATCTGTCATTGATCTGGAAGCACTATGGCTTGCGTCTATGCTATAGGTAGCTGGAAAGAGTAAGAGCTATTATATTCGATGGTGTAGCCTTAAATGATATGCATTTTCTTTCCACAAAAGAGCTACATATGATTTGCCGCTATCATCGTGATTATGTGATACCGAATGTATGTAATCGACGATTCTAGAAGGAACGGCACAAATGACGTCACTGCTTTCATTTCGAGTTAGTCCTTGCTAATCTATGATGATAAATTGCATGATCAAAGATAATAAGGACTTTTATGAAAATAATCTGTAGGCCTGTAATTATAGTGTGGGGAAAAAAAACAACAACCCGAAGTGCATAGAAATCCCTCTATCTTCTGCATTGATTTGCATATTCATGCTAATTAAGATTTAATTTTGATAGATCTACCAAGTTTGTGTGCTATTTAAGGACAAAGCTGCAGGTTTTAAAAGATAGCAAACAGTCAAAGCGTCATTGTTATATTTAAGTATCGAACAGTGTACTCCGTATGATCCCATTGCAACCTTCTGCCGAAAGAGCACGAGAAAGGACAAGGGTCTTCACTGGACTTAGGCAACCACGGAGAAGGAACCTGTAATTTGGCTTGCCGGGGCTACAATGTAAACGACTGTCAAAGAAAAAGTTAATGCATTTCTGTTCATGACGACATAATTATGTTGAACAGAAGTTAATTCTTTATCATTCTAGGACGCCTCACAGGCCTTCAGATCAGATGAATATCCCGGCACGTGGAATATTCCTGCAACTGTAGTTCAAATTCAAATTCAGATTCAAACTTTATTTTCACTTTGTAGTTATTCATTGCCCTCAGATATGACGAAATCTAAGGAGTATTTTGAAATATGCCAAATACATTTGTTTGGAATTCAATTATATTTCATTGGAGTATAATATTATGATAATTATATACCCATAGGGAAATGCATGAAAAGTGAGAAAAAAAAATCCTCTGCTAGCCGCGTGGTGGGCGTGGCTTATCCATATCATATTTGCATATAATAATACTCACACCTGCCTATCGATAGCCCATCAGCTTTAATTTTGTGATGCATGTTGGAAAGCTGCATAGCTACTCAAAACAAATGACACTCCATTGCCCATATCATGCAATCCATTCTACGCCGAGTGTTGACAGTCATGGGCGTGGCTTATCCTTTGCAGGGCATTGTTTATGGTTTTTTCAAATGAGCTTCAAATTAACGTTGTGAAATGAGACACCATGGTGATAGATTAATAACATACTGTCAGTGTTCATATCATCCTGACTTTAGTTTGTGTTATACGTTCGGACTTACTTGAGTTTGCTCATGCTCTGAGTTTTCTATATCTGAACATAAGAAGGATATCGTACCGTATTTTCAGCATTTTGGAAATAGAAAATGAAGGGAAAAGGGGGACTGAGAGGCAAAAAAGTAAGTATTTGAAAAAAGTATTTCTACTTCTTTCAACACAGTAACCATATATTTCAATAAATTCAGTCGGAAAATTGTCCGTGGAACACTCAAACATAATCTACCCATGTATATCCGTAGGGAATATGTACGACAGAGAGAAAAAAATGTACCTGCACTTTCGCTACAATATACTCGTGCATGTGAAATATTGTTACTATAACAAAGCTTCATGTTTTCTCACATGCAGAGTAATGCCTTTATAGGTAAAAACCCACTGTAGTTGTTCTCGCTGTTTTTGGTTGTTCGTTGACATAGTTTTTACTAAAAAGGCATATTGCCCGTCTCTATGAAAGCTTTCTAAAGTCCCGTGGTATCGATTCCTGAAATTCGGTCATTTTAAATGATCTGGTTAATTGTCATATACATAAACACTGACCGCACGAAGGAACGCCACCAGATAAAAAATGTAGGTTGAAATATCTCGTCTCTTCTCCACTTCATCGAGGATTATTCCTCTTGGTGACCTCGGAAAGTCCTGGAGAGTTAGGCAGGTATATTTTGTATATATTTTAGTGGGAGACCAAAACAGAGAATGACGAGTCGTTATATATAGCAATGCTGGGAACATTCCACTTTCACCACCCAACATTAACACTTCTGAAAGCCTGTTTGTACGAACAATATTATGTAGTTATAATCAAAAGGATATTCCCAGTTTTTGACATTTCCTTGCCCCTTTCTTTTAACCAAATGTTTGTTACTAAATCTACTTTGTTGAAGATTAATGTTAATAGTGATTGAAGTATATTCTACCAACATATGTCTGAATTTATAGAACTTATCATGAGGTATAAGTATAGAAGAGTATTTTGGTAGTAATCACTACAATTGCTGTGATCATTATTCATGATTCACTATTAATGATTCATTTTGTTGTTAGTTTTTCGTGTGTGTCTGCGTCTGTGTCTGTGTGTGGCGTGTAATGGCTTAGAGTCGTGTCCTCTTGAAGAAAAAAACTGTACTCTGTGTTACATTAACTATTGAGAGGATGATTTTAATTGCTGGTATACAGCGTTACATGTTGTTTCTATCAGCAGTGTCGTTCAGAATTGTTGACAAATTTGTGACCATGCATCACTAACCCAGCAAAAATTATACAACGGATTTTACATTTTAAAACCAGTGAAATTATGTCAGTTTTTTTTTTTTGTAAAAGGGCAAATCTTATGTATATGATTCTAAATTCTGAGACTATAAAACGAATATGATGTGACCGTGCACCTCAAAACGAACAAAAAGTCGCACACACTGATTTCGCGTGAGGACTGAAAATAAGTGAAATGGGTCAACCTAGCCGAGCTTGACTTTTTCATATTTCTGAAAGAGCGGGTCTCCTTTTACATTATGCTAAAATGTGGTATTATAAAACGGGCAAGAAAGTGTGTTTGTTTAGCAGTTTATCTCGAACATTTTTAGTAGAATAGTGTGATTAGGTGCGTCTTTAGAATCCCTTTTTCATTTCTGAAAAACCTTGTCCTCACTCTTCACTTTCAACTCTAATAACTTTTGAAAGGATAGTGCTACTGCTTTGAAAGTTGACATTAATTATGGACAGAATGTGTCAATGAGGCATGCTTAATTTCACTTTAATTTGATAATATCTTCATTGTTGTTACTCTGGTGGTTTACTTCCTGTTTTTTGTCCCGTTCATCGCACAGCCAGCACGGTTTGGTAAAGATTAAGCGCTTGAATAAACACTGTACTTTAGAGCCTCTTTTCTCAGTTAACACCTTTCCTGAGTTTGTGCTTTCTTTCCAATATTTAGATAGGTTAGGAGAGTCCATTTGATTTTAGTTATACATCATTTTAAAGCTTAAAATCTGCTCTTTCAGAATATGGACTTCACTAAAAATTCATGTCTGGCGACTTTTTGTTTCTTTTGAGGTGCAGTGTCACATATATTTTTGGCATTGAGCTTGAACACAGTTTTTCCCAAAATAGTGTGATTTGAAAGTATTTACAGCTCCCTTTTCATTAACTATTCTTAAATACCATTTACACAGTTTCAACTAAAATAATTTTATAAAAGATAACGCTAATTCATTGGAAATTGTTATCAGTCATATCCTGTATAATTTTTATATACTGTAAGGTTTAAGCTAAGCTTTGACTTTAATAGTAAAAAATCCCTCTGTTACAGTCGCTATGTGGATTATAATAACCACTTTTGTCCCTTTATACATTATACAGTGAACTCCTAAGCCTCTTTTCTAAGTAAGCAGTTTTGCAGTATAAGGCCTACAATCTCCCCCTTTTTTGGATGAATTCGAAAATTCCATTTGTATTGAGTAATAATGTATTTTTAAAGGTAGAGACTGCTCTTTTAAAGTGTGTCCTTATAAAAAAAGATTTTAGTAGTGTTGTGATGAAGGATGACATTTGTAGATCATAATTATTGTTGAGCATAATCTCATTCTGTAACTATATCTCGAAAAATCTTGTTTTTTTTTTCTTTACATAGATTTTTTTTTAAATATAACTTTTATTGTATTTGAGATGACTACTGTGTCGGGATGTAAATGAAAGACACAGAAATGCCTGGAAAGAGGAACTAAAATGTGTTCTCGTATATACATTTGACAAACCTTTGATATGAGACAGATGACTGAGCAATAGATCCTGTTTTATGTTAATGAAATGTGTTCCATTTATAAACTTCCGTCAGCACGCAAACAAGTGCATGCAGTACACTGTATGACAGCGAGTCCCTACAAAAGGACAGTACACATACAATAGACATTTTCTAGATCATTGTCACCATGGCCTCGTTAAATTTCTACTCAATAAAATTAAGCCATTATGGCTACACATGCCTCTAGTTTCCCTTGTGAAAGCAACACCACCACCACCAACACCACCAACATCACAACTAAAACAACAACGACAACAACAGTTATCCGATTTGACGCGATCTAGCGTTCTCAACTGAGTTAGCAAAGTGATAAAAACGTTCACACAATATTCATGTGAGATTTGATAGTCTACAATAGAGCACATGTGTTACTCTTGTTTCTTGCGTAGTTTGACAGGATAATCGGCTAAGATGAAAGGTACTGACTGTTTCTGCGAGAGTCAAAGTCATAGCATGCACGCAGTAAAGGTGGAGCTAAATAAGGAAGAAAGAAGAAATACCTAAAGAATAACAATATAAACAATAACTCCTTTCTCACTTTCTTTAAACCTTATCATGATTCGAGGAGTGGCTAAGATGTGAAAATTGTCTCTATTTTTTTTTCTTCTTTCAGTTCATATCAATGTCCGGCAGCAGATAAATTCATCGAGAGAAATGTAATGCAACAATCGTGGAAATTAGCTGAAATGTGAAAATAGTGTCTATAATTTCCCTTTTTCAGCTTATCTCAATGTCAGACAGCAGATGAAAAGATGTCCCTCTATTGAAATGGCACAAAATAACGGTGGAAATTGACATCGGAATCATGTGCAATGCATCCATTACACACATGATGTGAGAGATTACCTGTTATGCCCTCTTCTACACAGCATTTTGCTCATTGGTCGCTCGTCGGAAGCTTATCCTTCCCTTCCGGTCACCCTCTGAAGTGTAACGTATCAGAGTCTGACGAATCAGATTTGTGTTGGTGGACTATAAAGGTCATTGTCAGACGTGTCGGACGTGATCCGATGAGGCAAGATCGTCCAATCTATAACTCTACCCATCAATCTCAGGGTTCTTTACTGATGGATCGCTCGTCGTAAGCAAAGCTTTATCCTTTTTTTTTGTCCTGATTACTGACCTAAGTGTACGATATCATAGCCCAATACATCCGATTTGTGTTGATCGAGTATCGGGTCAGTGTCAGACGTGTCTCGCATAATCAGATGAGATAAGATAATCCCATGAATCCGCTTGTGTTGGTCGACTATGAAGTCAGTGTCACATCATAAATGTCGGCCGTGATCCTATACGAAGCAAAATTTAGTCCGATAAACTAAGCTCAGAAGTTTTAATCGCCGTTGGACTAGTCAGGTCAGGTTGAGTCAGTGTCGAATTAGTGTCGAGTAAGTCCGATGAGGTTTTGATTTGCGTTTAGCGTCTTTCAAGTCTTTCTAGCTGGCGTCCTTTGACAGTCCGTTTTGTACGGTATGCTTATTGTTAGCATGGTTCCTGCTTCGGGAAGCTCCCTTTTCATTTTGTGAAAGGGCAATTCTTATGTCATGTATGTATAATTCTAAACTTTGTGATTAAAAAAAAAAACACCAAATGGCAAATTGTCCATTTTTGCAGCTTGCAAGAACATTATTTTTTCCTCGAAAATTTTGATTACGTGTACGGTATATGGTTTACAGGTTAATTTCCCATGTCTTATAAACCCTTTACACGGTTTCAGCTGAAATAACTTTTGAAAAGATAGAGCTATCGCATTGAAAGTTGACATTAGTCACAGATACACTTTACTTTAAGGAGCACACTAAATTTTGACTTAGTCAAATAGACCTAATCTGAGGTTTGAGTTTCTTCAGTTTGACTACCTCTACAAATGAAAATCTGTTAAGATCGCAAATGCTGATCTGTAAATTAACAAACATGTCGGAAAAAAGGAACCAGTGGGACTGGAACCTGTCATCTACTGCTTTCCGGGCAGCGACACTACCACCAGGCTGTCCCTGGTTGCCGGCAGTGACACGATGAACATAGAACAAATACCCAAGCTCCGAGATTCCGACATCGTTATGTTAAGTAGTCCAAAGCGGACAAGGCATAGGATAAATAAAAGAAAGATATTATTCAGAGGGGTGAAGGCTCAGTTCTTTCTTTCATTTATCCTATGCCTTGTCCGCCTTGGACTACTTAACATAATTAACAATATCGGAATCTCGGAGCTTGGGCATTTGTTCCATGTTCATCGTGTCACTGCCGGCAACCAGGGACAGCCTGGTGGTAGTGTCGCTGCCCGGAAAGCAGTAGATGACAGGTTCGAGTCTCACTGTTTCCTTTTTTTCCCGACATGTTTGTTAATTTACAGATCAGCAGTTGCGATCTTAACAAATTTTCATTTGTAGAGGGAGACAAACTGAAGAAACTCAAACCTGAGCCTTCACCCCTGTGAATAATATCTTTCTTTCATTCAGGCCTAATCTGTTTATAATGATGAAGTTTCAGATTTTTTTTTTCATTTTTTTTTTTGGCGCCATACATTAAACAGAGCACCGGTGGGTGGTGTAATGCACTTGAATAGACAGTGAACATTGATGCCTCTTTTTTTTTCTCCCATTAAACATTCTACCAGTTCATTCTTCTAATTATTTCAATGGGCGGGAAAATTCAATTTGTATTGAGTAATATATAATTTGAAAGCTTAGAGTCTGCTCTTTTTGTTTTCATCAGGTTTCTGCGATTTCTATTGTAGTTGAAAACTCTGTAGGCTGTGAATAAAAGACATAGAAATGCTTGGAAAGACGAGCAAAAACTGTTTCTCTACTAACCTTTTAAATGACACAGATGAACAGGCTTTATCCTGCCTTGTGTTAATTAGATGTGTGCGTACAGGAATATTATTTTCATATAGCGTGCTATCAGCACACACATAAGACACGAGCAGTTAAGCATACACTGTTATAACAGCGAGTTACTTGGGACAGTACGCATACAGTACACATTTTCTGGTTCGTGGTATCCAGGCCTCGTTTCTACTCAATAAAATTGGGCCTTTATGGCTGCACACGCTTCTAGTGTCCCTTGTAAAAAAGAGAGTATCCGATTTGACGTAATCTGGCATTACCAACTGATTTTGCAAAACGTTCATATACAGCATCCAAATATGATTTCATAGTCTATACAGTATATAGAGCACATGAGTTGCCGTTTGGTCTTGCGTTTTACAGTGTGACATGCAGGACAATCGGCTGAAATGAAATGTGTTGATTGTTTTAGTAATAGTTAAAGCGACAGCACGCATGCAGTGAATGTGGAGATAATTATGATAATGTAGAAAGACGAAATACATGAAAAGCATAGAAATATAGAGAAACTTTCTTTCTTCAAATTTATCATGATTCGAGCAGTATAGGTAAAAAAAGGGGGGGGGGGTAAAATACTGTCTAAAGTTCTTTTGATTTCACTTCATTTCAATCTGTCAATTTCCTACAGCAGATGAATTCACAGAGAGAAATTTAATGGAACAACTATGGAAATTAGCTGAAATGTGAAAATAGTGTCTAAAGTTTCCCCTTTTCAACTCTTCTCAGTTCCAGGCAGCATGTGAAAAGATTTTCATGGATAGAAATGCCACAACATTACTGTGGAAATAGGCATCAGAATCATCTACAATGCATGTATCTAATACACATTGTTACACATGACCTGTGAGATAATGTGATTTACCCTCTCCCATCCAATTCGGGAACCCTGTTTTCCAGCAAATCCATCACAATAATCCGGTTAAATTGTGAAAGATTGCAGCGAAATCGTTAAACATTTATAAATACAAGATGAAACAACTGTGAACTGTGAAACAACTAAGAGATGTGTTAGACATGCATCTCTTTTCAAATTATTTCACTTTCCACAGACGAATCGCCGACTTCGTCGCTGCTGCCGCATCATGTTGAAGACGACGATCCCCCTGCTGATACTGACAGGCAAGACAAACCTTGTATTCACTGCCGATTATGGTCGTATTTTCATATTTATGTTAATGCGGGTGGTGTTATGCATTGGAAAATTCGTAATGATTTGTATATTTGACTTGTATCTGTTTTGCATATATACTTTGTATAAATTTGTATTGATCTGTTACAAAAAAAAAAATGCAAAGATATAACCAAAAAACAAATCAAAGAGAAACCCGAATAGCCTATATGAGGTTTCCGTATTAATCAAAAGAGAGTTGGCCCTTATGATGTGAAAATGGAAACCTTAAAAAGACGTACAGCATAATATTTTTGACTTTTCTTTCACTAGATTAAAAGGCACCAGTGTAAAGTCATGCATTAATTCTTCAACATTTTACAAAGAGCCTAAACCAAAGTTGGCTGCATTTTCCAACCTTTTTTTTTTAAGATTAGCAAAGTTCTATGAATCAAGCAGTTACAGGTCGTTTCTAACGAAAATTTGTTATTCCAAATGTACGTTATTCCAAACGTTCGCTAACTCCAAAACGAAATAAGGTTCGTGACTCCTCAGGCTCGCACGAATTTCCTTTCATTTTCGCATTAAGTGAACTATAAAGTTGTTGTCTTTTCTTTTGAATTTCTTTCCCTCCTATATCTCATTTCCACGTACTGCATTTGTAACATCTTGTACAAAATCTATCAAACCTTAAAATCAGTAACAGCATTCATCATTCGGGGAAGCTTATCACCCACTTCACGGCCTCTCCAAAGAAATCTAGTCTCAAAATCAGACGTCTTGGATCTCGGCATCAAGAACCCTTGTCGGAGTATCATGGGAAAGAACGGAAAGGTCATAGAAACATTTCCTCATGAGATTTATTCACCCTTCAATGATCCCGGAATTCAGCGTCACATCACGTGCTTTCCTTCAGATCTTACTGGTAAGATATGAAAATCAAGGGATCATTTGAAATTCAATTCAACGCGTATCATAATTTTCAGCTGAATCCGTTGTGTAAAGCGTAATCTTAAGGTGGCAAGTGCTACTTGAAGATATCTCAACATTGTATCTTTGTGTTAAAAGGTTTTATTCCGCAAATCACAGGATCAACACAATATTGTTTCTTGAATAGTATGACAATGTATGTTGATAATTCATCAAGAAGAGGTCAGCATGAAAACTAAAAAAAACTAAAAATAAATTTATCTCGGAGCCAGAGAAATCAAATTGATTATCACTTTGAACATTATTCAAAGTCAAAACACAGATCACCGATTCAGATATTGTTATCAATTTGTCCCACATTTGTTGTTTATTATTTATTTTTTTTTTTTTACTTTTAATCCAAACACAGATGAGTGCGAAAGCACCCCGTGTCAGAATGGTGGAACGTGTCAGGACGCAGTCAACATGTACGTTTGCTCATGCACAGCAGGTTATGATGGACCAAACTGCGAAGAAGGTAAAAATGATACCGAAAACATCTGTTTCTTGTCTTAGGCTCTACCTGTGAGTATTTTCCGTGTGCATTTTGCATGATAAACATACACGTTCTCCACTAGACAGTTTAAGAGTAATCTCACGTAATATACCATTTACACCTTTCATTATCTTTATTTTGTCTTGTACGAGACTTCCTTTAGTATTACTTTTTATCATCCTTTTCTTACAAAAAGAACAGACACGAAAAACACCCACTTAAATACAACTACATTTCAGTAAATCTGTCAATTTTGGCAATCTTTTCCATCCTGTTGCATCCCTAGGGTCCACAGGGTTCCCTGAACCCTCAAATTGGAGAATCCTTTGAGATTCTGTAAATAAAAGCTCGGAAATGATAACGAAGAAGTACTGTAAGTAGGGACGTTTGGAAGTGAAAGAGCAGTTTCAACTTCATGTTCATTGCGGATCCATGGGTGACTTCCTCTGGACCCTCCGAGGAGGGGGACGAAAGTGGAGGCTTATTTCAACTTTTCATCTTCTCCATAAAAATCATAGTCGATTTCTAACCAGAACTTTGCAAGTTTTATTGTTTCTGAGGATAACGTATCATGTTGAAAACAGAAAACTAGACTTTCAATCAAATAACACATATATAATTCAAATTCGAAAGTTTCTAAAACTGAGAAATTCATACATCATTCCGTAGTTCTGTTTGTTTCCGCATTTTTTCTTTTTGTTTCTTACTATTTTTCCATCTTTTGATTAATGTCAAGTCATTTCATTTTCCTAGACTTTTTGCTTTGTCTTGTCTGTTAATTTGCAGATATCGATGAATGTGAAAGTACCCCATGTCAGAACGGAGGAACCTGCCAGGACGCAGTCAACATGTATTCTTGCTCGTGTACAGCAGGTTATGATGGACCAAACTGCGCAGAAAGTAAGATAATCCTGTCAACGTTTGATTTAAAGGTTTTCTGTGTGTTTTCTCCGTGTCCATTTTGCGTTTTAAACATAGAGCCCACACACGCTATATTACTGGCAGAGATGGATTATTTGACACTACTGATTTTAACCAACTTCACTGTTTTCGCCGCCGTCTTCACCTTTCATTTTCACTATGTCTTGTGCGATCCTGTAATTCTTTTGACACTTTGAAAATCCTTTATTTTTTGAGCGACAACAGGTAAGGTATAGAAAAATTGTTTACCAAAAATACATGATTGCCACTGTATCCATTGTCCTCAGGATTTCAACGCTATACCTCCAATGTGGTAACATACAAGTTAGACCCGAGAATTTGTAGAGTGAAAATGTATGTAGCTTTTCATAGCTTTGTTTGCTTTGGCTTTCTTTTGCATGAATTTGTTTTAATTTCCGTTTCATTTTCAAACTTGTATCAATTTAATTTCGTCATTTCTATTTTCTTTTCTGTTTGTTTTGTCTTTTTTATTTTACAGATGTAGATGAGTGTGAAAGTACCCCATGTCAGAATGGAGGAACGTGTCAGGACGCAGTCAATATGTACAGATGCTCATGTACAGCGGGTTATGATGGATCAAACTGTGCAGAAGGTAAGATAATCAAGACAACGAGTGTTTCTTATGTTCTCTTGGTATATTCTCAATCTTCATTACATGTAGAGATGATAGTTTATTTGACATGAGAGTATTTAACAAACTGTGGATATCATGCCGTACTACACCATTTATTTTTCCTTATATCTAAATGTGTGAACCCTTCTTTGAGCACTTCATATAAATCCGTATCTTGAGAGACAACCAGTAACGCATGATACAATCATGTATGACTGACAGTGTATCCGTTGTCCCTCGGATTTCAATGCTATACCCCCAATGCGATAACACTTAACCTTTACATCCGAGAGAAAAAAAAAACAACAGAAAATGTATTCAGCTTTCAATAGCATTGTTTGTTTTGGGTCTTTTGCATCCCGCTGTTTCCAATTCCATTTCATTTTGTCATATGTATTTTCTTTGCTGTTTGTTTTGTAATGTCTTTTTATTTTGCAGATGTTGATGAGTGTGAAAGCAACCCATGTCAGAATGGTGGAACGTGTCAGGACGCATTTAACATGTATTCATGCGGGTGCACAGCAGGCTATGATGGACCAAACTGCGAAGAAGGTAAGATGACTTGTTTTTAGCCCACCTAAGTTTTTTACTCAGGTGAGCTATAAATATTTGCTTCTTTCTTAGAAAACCCATGACGGATTTTCAAAAAAAGTTTCCACTATAGCCCCAGGGTGATGTGAACCTAATGGACAGCAAGCCCCACTCCTCTGGGTCCCATTTGGGGTATAAATCAGCCGAATAAAGGAATCTTTGGAAATGCTCTTTTCTAGAACGATATGTATCAGTGCCAGGTTAATTGCTGACTGTTGTTTCAGGTTTGCTCACTTTAGATTCGGGGATGGTATTTCAAAAATTGCATTAAAAACATAAACACCCTCTGTAGAAACAGTGTACATTATTTTGTGTTCCTTGAAGTGTGTTCAGGGCAGATCAGGTGGCTCTCTAATGGCTGGGACTAAAATTGGAGCCAGTATGCCATTATCATGATCGTTTTTTTTTTTGAAAACGTTGGGTCAAGTGTTCTACAAACTCGGTAGATATCATTGCCAGTGTGATACGACTATATTATTATATGAATGATGCTCCGACCCAACAATACCCACAAGCTTCTTCCAAGTTTTCTTTGTTCTTCTTTAATGGAAATCGGCAAGAATTTGTTCAAGATTAACTTACGATACTCAGGTGCACGGGAGACCTAGGGTTCTCTTGTTTAGCTTCTCACATTTTCTTTTTTCACCGTGAATTTAGCGTAATACATGTACAGACTGAAAGCTCGAAAACATAACTTTGATTTCACGCTGTTTACAGCTTTCATTTTTATGTGCAATTTTTCTACTGTTCTTTGGAATTCATCGCTAAACTTCCAGTCTAATACACATATAGAATATCAATCTGAAAGTATATAAAAGAAACATGTATACACCTTTCAAAAATTCTATCGGTTTCGGCGTTCCCTTGCATCCTGTTGTTTTTTTTCTATTTGTGACTCTGCATCACAAAACCAACAAAAAAGTCGCCAGACATCGATTTCTAGTTAAGGGCAGATTCGGAAAGAGCAGACTCTAAACTTTGGATGATTTATTGCTCAATTGAAATGGACTCTCCTAACCTATCTAAATATTGGAAAGAAAAAACACACTTTGGAAAAGTGTCTACAAAAAAAAAAGAGGCTCTGAAGTACAAGGTCTATTCAAGCGCTTTAATCTTTACCAAAAAAAAACAAACAAAAAACAAAACAGGATGTAAACCACCGGAGCAGCAACAATGAAGAGATTATTAGATTAAGTTGAAATTAAACATGCTCTATTAACACATTTTGTCCATGACTAATGCCAATTTACAAAGCAGTAGCATTATCCCTTCAAATGTTATTAGAGTTGAAAGTGAAGAGTGTGCAAAGGGTTATCAAGAAATGAAAAGGGGCTCTAGTGCTGACATACCCGATATTTCTACTCTACCAAAAAGGGTTGTAGGAAAACTGCTGAAAATGCACTTTCCAATTCATTTTGTAATCCCAAACTAAAGAATGAAGTAGAAGAAGGGTAGCTCTTTCATAATGAAAAAGCTAGTATTGGCTTGGTTGACCCATTCCACCTGTCTAGAGTCCTCACGTAAAATCAAGGGGTGCGACTTTTGTTAATTTTGTGATGCGCGGTCACATTTCATGTTGTGGTTACTGTTAATTCATTTCATTTCTAAATTTTCGATTTATCTTTATACTTGTTTTACAGATGTAGATGAGTGCGAAAGTAACCCATGTCAGAATGGTGGGACGTGTCGGGACGCAGTCAATATGTACTCATGCTCATGTATAGCAGGTTATGATGGACCAAACTGCGCAGAAGGTAAACTGATCAGGACAACGTGTTTTTCAACTTCTCTCGATATTTTCTCCATGTGCGTTTTGTTCAATAAACAGGGGCCTAGACACCCTCTATTACATGTAGACATGATTCAGTTGACATGACATCTCGAAACTAACTAAAGGTTTTACGCCTTATACACCTTTCATTTGCCATTGTGTCTTGTGCGAACCTTTTTTTTTCACATTTCGTAAAATCATGTTCAAATACATGTACATACTGACATTGTATAAAATGTCTTCTGACAATTTGTTTAATGTTTAAGGCTATGCCTCCATTGTAATGACATTTACACAGTTTAGATCAACAAAACACTTTTAAAGTGAAAACGTACGCATCTTTTCTTGACTGTTTGTTTCCGACATTCTTTCAAAATCCGTTGTTTCAATTTCCATATCATTTTGTAGATTCACATAACAGTGTGTGCCCTATAATGTCATTCCTACTTCCTACGCTTTTTGTTTTTGATTTGCCTCATCTTTCATTTTACAGATGTTGATGAGTGTGAAAGTAACACATGTAAGAATGGTGGAACGTGTCAGGACGCAGTCAACATGTACTTTTGCTCATGTACAGCAGGTTACGATGGACCAAACTGTGAAGAAGGTAAGATGATCAGGCCAACGTGTGTTTCGTGGCTTCTCTGTCAACAAAGTTTAGATTTTATTCAGTCAACACCTTTCATTTGTCGCTGTGTCTTGTGCGAACCTTTCTTTGAGCATTTTGTAAATCTCTGTCTTGAGCGACAACCAGTAAGTGTATATTACAAAAACATACTCCTAATAACAGTGTATCGATTGTACTTAGGATTTCAACGCTGTACCTCCAATATGATAACCAACAGTTTACTGTCATCCGAGAGTTTACATAGAGAAAATGTATTCAGCTTTCCATAGGTATGTTTGTTGCGGAGTTCCTTCGCAGCCCACTGTTTCAAAGTCCATTTCATTTTGAAACGTATATTTTGTCACTTCTGTTTTCTTTTCAGTTTGTTTTGTAATGTCTTTTTATTTTACAGATATCGATGAATGCGAAAGTAACCCATGTCAGAATGGAGGAACCTGCCAGGACGCAGTCAATATGTACAGCTGCTCATGTACAGCAGGTTATGATGGACCAAACTGCGCAGAAGGTACAATGATCTGGGCAACGTTTTAAGCTTTGCTGGATATTTCTGCATTTTGCGTTAAAATAACAAAAAACATCGGACGTACACCCTCTTCATAACTTGTAGACAAAATTTACTTCACATATCTTGAAAGTTACAGTAGATTTTTCGCTTTTATAACATACACCAATCATTTTTTCTATGTCTTGTGGAAACATTCCTTTGTGCCTTTTCAAATTCATTGCCTTTACGTCATACATTGACATTGATTATTATACAGTTATGACTAAGCTGTAAACACAGTATGCATGTTAAAACTGCATCAATTATTCTATGGGTTTCAACACTTCGCCTCCAATGTGATTACACTTACAAATTTGAATTCGAAAGTTTGAGAAGGAAAAATTATACGTTTTGGCGTTCTTTCGCATTCCGTTCCCTGAATTTCTGCCACCTTTTTGTTTATCTATATAATGTTATTTCTTTTTTCTGTGTGTTGTCTTTTATTCTACAGATGTTGATGAGTGTGAATGTAACCCTTGTCAGAATGGAGGAACGTGTCAGGAAGCAGTCAACACGTACAACTGCTCATGTACAGCAGGTTATGATGGAAAAAACTGTGAAAAAGGTAAGATCGCTCATAAATAGATAGATATTTTATTTAATTTGATTTGATTTATTCATTCGTGCTTATCAAGGCAACGGCTCGTAGCAATGCAACGCAAAAAAAAAAAAATATATATATATATAATATCCCTTCTGCACCTGCCCCTCCCCATTCAGTTTGACGAACCTTCTAGGTGACATACTCCCATGTACTATAGATAACACACCAAACTTTGAGATTTTCCCATCTCAATACGTAACAGTCATTTAAAAGCAAAAATTCAAGGTAACATAAAGACAATTTTCAAGCACGCTGATGAATATAAAATTTCATTCTGACTGACTTATTTATCATCAGCTTTCGCAAAGAAGTTTTACGAATATCGGTCTATATGGCATTAGCCTGTTGGAAAAAAAAAATGGATTCGCTTATTTACCAATAAATTCAATTTCATATGAAGTGATAATCTTGCGCAAGGTATGGTGACCTTATTAGGGGCATTCACAAAACCAACTCAGTAAACCCTGCTAGAAAGAACACAGTGTCCCACAGTGTGAGAACCACAGTGTGAACACAGTTTGAACACAGTGTGAAATCTCTCTGCATTGTTAGATTTGAGCATTTTAACAGTGTGAACACAATGTGAATCGTCAATTCACAGTGTGAAATAAAGCATTACTACGTGAACACTCTGTAAACACCACACGACAGTGTGACTTCATCTTCACATTGTTAAATTCGTGCGTTTTCACATAGTCGACTATATGAACACATTATGAACACAGTGTCGCACACTGTGTTAATTTCAGTATATAGGGAATATCCAGGAACAATGCGTGAAAACGTATTCAGGCTCCAACTTCTGCTGTCTTCATTTGTGTTCGAATCTTACTATAGTAATGTGCTGCGATTGGCAGTGTGTTTCATGAAACAGTCCCCAGGATATATTATTTTAAGTTATGTTTCAGGGAAATACGCAGGCTCTCGCTACACACTGTGATTATATGCTTCATCTATAAAAAGTGTGAATTGACTACCATGATTCAAACACAGTATTGATAACCTGGTCGTTATTTTTCTGTTTGAATAGTTTTTACCCATACAGCCTTCTTGAATTTTGCTGTAACCTTGCAGCTTCATCAAACTGGGGGGGGGGGGGGGGGGGAGTGAGGAATGGCAGATTAAAAGGAAAGGGAGGGATCTATTTGTTACCACATCTGATAGACTAACAACAAGCATGCGTCAGATAGCATGCTCTTGACATTTTACGAATTTTATAGTATTCTTGGTATTTTGATACAGTGGGCAAATTCAAGTGCCAGCTGGTGCCCTTATAATTAGATTCATTTAATTGCCATGGTTACCAGTTGCCAATTTTGAATCATTATTTTTTTTCATTACGGAGGTGGATAGCAGCAAATGCAATTAATTTAGCCACTTCGGCTGATGAAATGAGAAAGGTTTAAATGATTCATTACATTACCATGTCCCTTCGGAGGGTAATTATATTATGGATTTTCGCATTACGATGTGTCTATTAAGTACATTTATAGGTCGGATACAGAAAGGTTAAAAGATATTGTTATTTTTTGTCTGGCGTCGGTCAAGCATCAGTGAGCACCATCTTGCTCTACTGTCTACGGAGCATAAGCACTCTGACTGCACCATTCACTATCATCACAGCACTTAGAGAATTTGTTGACTTTTTAAACTCATCGTTTTAATTTGATAAGATAGCTCAACCTCTTCCCAATCCCCCCCCCAAAAAAAAAAGAAGAAGAAGAAGTACAGTTCTGGCTCCTACGTGAAAACAACACAACAAATATGAACGCATGTCAACGAAACGCATCCTGTTAATGTACTTAAATACTGAGATAAAAAAAGTATGCGACTAGTATATATTGCTCATGTATTAATCAACAACAAATACTGAAAATCAAAATGGTTTATTTTTTGGCTTACCTTATGCACAAAATATGAAGTTACAAAATGCCCGTCAAGGACTTGTGTGTAATTTTCATAAATGTGATCATACTCCTCTTTTACAAGAATTTTATTGCAACCAGTAAGACAGAGATTCATGTTCTTTGTCCAAATTGTATACAAAGTGCTACTTGGACACGGTAAAACTCAGATAAGTAGAATCATTGTAAGCACTGAATCAGTGTGTTAGAACAGGGAGGTCACCTCCCTGGTTAGAAGTAGCCATGACAACATCATGGACGTACATACTATGGCAAGAGTGTGTTTGTCCATGATATTATGTTTGGTCATTGTTACAACTAAAACACTGATCAATCCATTACTTGTTTACGGCGATGTGTTAATCACAACTCTACGGACGAAGTTTTTTCAAATCAGTTTTTCAAATTCAAATTTTAACTTCATTTTTTTTTCAACAGAATATACAAAAAATATGATAAATCTGACATGCGAGTCGTTGAGAATATACATAGCCAGCCAGGGATAACAACACGTTTATATCTACGTGATCAGTACAAAAAAAAAAAAAGAAACACACACTCTATATATCACTCTGCGAAAAAAGTGAAGGTACCCATTCAGAAGGCTATGCTTTTATCATGTGGATACCTTTGAGTTCATAAATTTGTACATGTACTAGGTGTTACAAAACATTTCCCTCTTTTCAATTCAATTCAATTCAATTCAATTCAATTCAATTCAATCATAGTTTATTTCCAATCAACGAAAATCCAAAAAGAAAAACATAGTACAAAGTATACATGTGATGAAATATTGTTCAAACGTTTGCAAAAGATTCATGTAATATATATACGAAACAAGTTATAGAACAACATATAACATGTAGAATATTTAGGAAAACACTGTATAAATACTTCGTGGGAGAGCGGAAAATGAATTCGATTATGGAAAATAGTGATCCACTAAAAAGCATAGCTTGTCGGACGTGGATCGCTAGACAAATAATGAGTAAATTATATACTATTCTATAACAATATACATGTAATTATTTTGAGATACACCGGTTGGGAAAAAATATAGAATACCAATGCTAGTGCCCGGACACTGCTCACTGATCTTTATTGTTCGAAAACTACGCATCAGATAACACTGTCATTGATATGAGTAAATGCTGAATAGTGTACAGTTTAGTTGGAGGTGATATGAACATGAGAGCAAAAAAAAAAAAAAAGTTCCAGATTTTTGTCAAACAGACCTCTGTACAAAATTGAACTTTACACAAGAACCAATGATATGTATGTGAGTGTGTGCTTACAATGACCCTGAACAGTAGACATGAATACCACAAATACTAGGCTACCTTTTCAGAGCTCTGCTGACTCTGTAAGGCTTCTTGACTCTTGCTTTAAGGCACATGGATGTTTTATTAATAATTCATGATGGAGTGTCCTGGGCACTGCTAGTCTGAATTCATGGTAAAGGGTAAAATACACTCACACGACAAAAATAAGCACATGTTTTCATGTGCTCGCATACACTAGGATGAATAAAGACTAGCTGTGATAGTGAAATTTCTCAAGAATATGTAATAGAGCATTCAAACCCTGGCCATTGCTCAGGACAATTGTCTGGGTGTTAACCACAACTCCCATGCACACCAACTGACCCCTGTGCAAAACTAACATTTTGTACAAAGGGTTGAAAACAGAGCGAAATCCGAAACCTAACTTATGAATATTAAAATCTTGAATTTATTGAAACTAATCTATGCTATCATTTTCAAATTACCTCTGACAAAATCGTACACTACTCAGCTATTGCTCATCTTTTGCTCGTATCAATGTAGCTGTCGACCCAGAGGTACGTTGTAGGTAGGTAGGTAAAAGACACAGCAACACTGATATAATGCTAGAAAACACTCATACATGAACTGAAACATTTTAACGTGATGTTTTTGTGTTTGTAATTGGCAATATCATAGGTAAATTTTGTGAGTTTTGTAGGAGTTTTACTTGGGTTTGAAATCACTTTTTTATCGTCTTCGCTACGTGAGCTCATCTGGACAATAGAGAAGTGCCCATATGAGATGGTCCGATAATTGAGGTTGGACGGTATTAATGACACCAACTAAAGTTGATGAACTCATCAGCTCTGATGCATCGTTTCAAGGTAATGAAAGGGAGCAGCAGTGTAGCTGATTGCGAAGGAAAATATAATGATTAATTTTACCATCATTGCTTGACCCTGGTCATACAAACGTATACGTGTATTTTGCGTGTGGCGTATTTGTGCATGTCACAGTAAAACACGGAGGTTTGTGGAGGTGTCGTGGCTGAGTGGATAAGAGCGCTCGTCTGTGAACAACATGAGCGTGGTATGGTTCGTGGGTTCGAGCCCATGCCAAGCCCGACACGTTTGCCCTTCAGCAAGGCACTTTATCCACATTGCTGCTCTCCACCCAGGAGTATAAATGGGTACCCGGTAGGATGAGAAAGTTTATGTTGGTTGATCAGCATGTGCGCGCTTTTAAAATGGCTGCGACTGGCTGGAATGCTCCCCAGGGAGTGGAAAATGAGCACTATTAGTGCTGGTTGGAAATAATGTATCCAGTGACCGGGGTAATAATAGTCTGTAAAGCGCATTGAAACCCTGAAGTGTGTGAAATGCGCTATATAAAAACCAGCTATTATTATTACTATTTTAAACATAATGTTGACTCCTGTGTGTGTGTGTGTGTGTGTGTGTGTGTGTGTGTGTGTGTGCTTGACTGTCGGACTGTGGGTTATACAACCTTAGCGTATATATGCCCATGATACATATTTGTTTTATGGCTGCTAATGAAACACTGAATAATCGATTGTTATTTGAAGGGCAATTTCTCACTTAGTTGCAATAAGATGGCAAGGGTTCATTCATTTTGACAAAATACTAGTACAGTGTAATACGCAGTACCCGCTTTATGTTATAATAATTAGATGTATAGACTACGCATACACCAGGGGAAGAGGGGGCACTTGAAAGGTTTTGTGCGTTGTTGGTTTGAGCTGGATGGTATGGAGTGAATGTGTAGATTTCGACGAAAAAAAAGGAAGGTTATTTAAGGTGTTCTTTGCTTTTTGGTAGACTAAAAAAAATAAAAAATAATAATAAATGGACGGTTTAACTTCAGGTCTAGGGTGGTGGTAACATCCAGATACTTTGTAAATGAAACAGAGTCGAGGACCGCGTCAATCATGGTGTATTCATGATAAGATCTCTTCTAATTTTCTTGTGACTGGAATGCAGAGACACTGTCGTGCATTCAGCTCCATCATCCTCTTGCATAACCATACGCTGAGTTCATCAAGGTCTTGCTGGAAACGTCTAGCATTTTCCCGAGGGGGAAAAAAATGTTAGTTTATGATGGCATCATCAGAAAACAGTCTAACGTAAATACTGTCAGGCAGGTCATTTGCATACAAAAGGGAGAGGCACGATCTTTAATAGAACCTTCAGGGGTACCTGATCCTACTTTCACATAAAATCAATTTGTGCTTTCCAATACTCTTGTCTTCTGTCGTTCAGGAAAATATAGATCCACCTGATGTTACGACCTTTTTAGGCCGTAGTTCTCAAAGCAATCTCTTGTGTCCGACTTTGTTTAAGGCTTCTCCGAATTCAATCACAATGACGTTAGTTTGGGGCGTTCTGTTCCTCCATTTTCTTCATGAGATCTGACAATGCCCGAAAGTGAAACTCACAGAACGTCTTGACCGAAAGCCAAGTTGAATGTTTAGAGGATGTTGCTTTTGTTGCTTTGTCTCATGATGTTGCTTGAAAGGAGGTGTTCTCACAGAGATGGGTTATACTAAGTTTTCTGGGTATGCTTGTAGTTGTTGTTGTTGTTGTTGTTTTTTTTTTGGAATCGCACAGTTTTAATTAAGACTTTACATCAGGTTTCCAACATTTTTAGGTGAGATAATGAGAAACCTCTTATGAATAATATGAAAGAGCATATAGGCCTAATTCCAAGAGGAACTTTTTGTCAGTGAAAATTGATTTTTAAAAATGGCTAAGATACTTAAAACAGAGCAATCCTGAGGGAAGGTGAGACCCACCTTAGAGCATTCAAACCCTGGCCATTGCTCAGGACAATTGTCTGGGTGTTAACCACACACTCCCATGCACACCAACTGACCCCTGTACAAAATTAAAATTTTGTACAGAGGGTCGAAACAGAGCAAAATCTGAAACCTAACTTATAAACAAATCTTGAATTGAATGAAACTAATCTATGCTATCATTTTCAAATTACCTCCGACAAAATCGTACACTACTTAGCTATTGCTCATATCAATGTCAGTGTTATCTGATATTAGTTTTTGAACTCTTAAGGATCAAAAGTGGGAATTTTTTTGTTGTTGTTTGTAACACGTAATATACATGTGCATGTATAGCTGTCGACCCAGAGGTATATACGTAGGTAGGTAGGTAGGTAAAAGACACAACAACACTGATATAATGCTAGAAAACACTCGCACATGATTTGAAACAGTTTAAAGTGATATTCATAACGTGTGTTTGTAATTGGCAATATCATAGGTAAATTTTGTGAGTTTTGTAGGAGTTTTATTTGGGTTTGAAATCACTTCTTTATCGTCTTCGCTGCGTGAGCACATCCGGATAATAGAGAAGTACGCATATGAGATGGACGGTATTAATGACACCAACTAAAGTTGATGAACTCATCAGCTCTGATGCATCGTTCCAAGGTAATAAAAGGGAGCAGCAGTGTAGCTGATTGCGAAGGAAAATAATATTTTTCCTTCGCAAATTAATCATATTATGATTAATTTTACCATCATTGCTTGACCCTGGTCGTACAAACGTACGTGTATTTGCGTGTGGCGTATAGTGCATGTCACAGTAAAACATAATGTTGACTCGTGTGTGTGTGTGTGTGTGTGTGTGTGTGTGTGCGTGTGTGTGTGTTTGTGTGTGCTTGAATGTCGGACTGTGGGTTATACAACCTTAGCGTATATGCCCATGATACATTTTTGTTTTATGGTTGCTAACGAAACACTGAATAATCGATTGTTATTTGAAGGGCAATTTCTCACTTGGTTGCAATAAGATGGCAAGGGTTCATTCATTTTGACAAAATACTAGTAATACGCAGTACCCGCTTTATGTTTGATAATTAGACTACGCATACGACAGAAGAGGGCGCACTTGAAAGGTTTTGTACGTTGTTGGTTTGAGCTGGGTGGAGTGAATGTGTAGATTTCGACGGAAAAAGAAAGAAAGGTTATTCAAGGTGTCCTTTGCTTTTTGGTAGACTAAAAAAAAAATAAAATAAATGGACGGTTTAACTTCAGGTCTAGGGTGGTGGTAACATCCAGATACTTTGTAAATGAAACAGAGTCGAGGACCGCGTCAATCAGGGTGTATTCATGATAAGATCTCTTCTAATTTTCTTGTGACTGGAATGCAGACACTGTCGTGCATTCAGCTCCATCATCCTCTTGCATAACCATACGCTGAGTTCATCAAGGTCTTGCTGGAAACGTCTAGCATTTTCCCGTGGGAGAAAAAAAAATTAGTTTATGATGGCATCATCAGAAAACAGTCCAACGTAAATATTATATTGTCAGTCAGGTCATTTACATACAAAAGGGAGAGGCACGATCTCTAATAAAACCTTCAGGGATACCTGATCCTACTTTCACATAAAATAAATTTGTGCTTTCCAATACTCTTGAAGGGCACTGCCTTCTGTATGTTCACAGGTGTTCTGTTGTAAACGCGGTGCGCTATAGTCTTTATTCAAGGCAGCGAAGGGAATATCCACAGGTTATGATGTCCACAGCGCTTAGTCTTTATTCAAGACGGCAAAGGGAATATCCAAAGCTTATGATATAGTGTATATCCCTGTATCTAAAAACAACAACGACAAAAATGCAATTCCTCGTGGATTTTACCATATTTTTCAATTATCATCATTTTCCCGGTGAAAACGCCAAGGTGAAAACGCTAATACCACGCCAATGTCGCTTTATTTCCACCCAACAATGAAAGATAATGCAAAAACAATGTACCGGTACACTACAATACATTATAATAAATAATATTGTAAATGAACAGAGTGATTTTTGTTTAAAGATTATGTATTTGTTGAGAGGGTAGTGTAAAAACTGTATAGATGATCACTTTTATTAGGAACTTTAGATATGATAACGGTACATCCAATACATCGATCTAGATAAAGACTAAGCGCACCGCGTGACATGCTGTGGACATCATAACCCTTTGGTTATTCCCTTCGCTGCCTTGAATAAAGACTAAGCGCACCGCGTTTACAAAAGAACACCTGTAACATACAGCAGGCAGTGCTCTTCTTTGTATAGCGGTTAGTTTCGATTCAGAAGTATAGGGCTATAAAAACGAGACCAAATTGGTTAAAATTCATTTATTATGACTAAGCTACTCATTTGGAAATGCTATCAGAGCTTGATAACCATATCTATGCCCGACAAACAAAATGACACCAAAAAGGTTTTGCCACCTCAGGTGGTACCAATAACCCATTTTTCGGGTCTTGGCCCATGGACTATGATGTCTGCTGCGGTGATGTCGATTTTAGGCATGTATGTATGAGGAGATTCTGCAGGAAGGAGTTCGGAGTGTGGATTGGTCGCCTGAGTGAACGCCTTCTTAATTAGCGGTGGCTCAGATACCTCTGCTTTCTCCCTTGAAAATGTCACTGATTTTCGGTCTTCCTTTAACGGTGGAATTCCATTGCTGTCCCTTCTGTTTGTTTGTTCTTTATAACAAAAGCTCCAGAATATTTTCATGCCGGTGTAAGCCTACTCATCCGATGTGTCAGTGCATGTGAAGTGAGATTCTATAGTGTTTCCAGTAAGCTCTACGTGACTGTGCTTAGACTTCTGTCGGTCCTCTTCAGGTTTCATTGGGATGGGTTCCTGTTTCTTCTGAAAAGATATGACTTTTTTTTTTGTGTGTGGAACCTTTCAGAGAGATCTATGGTATGGTATGGAATGGTTTATTGATCAAACTTCGCAGCCGAACGGCTGAATTGTGTCTGATTTACATCGATAAAAAAACAGTGAGACAAAATAACTTACATACATTTGTATACAACACACGAACAAAATACAACCATAACGACAACAACAAAACAAATCATCGGTACATCAGTAGTGGAAGTACATTCAGTATGTAAATTACATGTATATTGGAACAAAAACAGAGTTGAGTGAAAAAAAAAAACCCGTTTTACATACATGTATCTTATATCCTCCATTAGTGACGTATCACAACCCTTTAAGCTAATAAAAAGGGTATAGAAGGATAAGGGAGGAGGCGTGGAATGAGGAATGTTGAGAGATAGAAGATGCTACATGTAGTGTGAGGCTGAGACAGGAACAGAGTGAGGGGGAGACAGGAGAACAAAAAAAAAACAAATGCTAGGGGAGAAGAAAAGGAAGGCACAAAGAGAGAGCAGGAGGAATGTAAGGATAAAGGAGAAGAAGAAGAGGAGTGAGTAGAGGGGGAAAGGGAGGAAAGAAAGGGAAAGAAGCTGTGTGCGTCTGGATAAATATAAAAACAAGACAATTCAAACAAAATGGACATACAGATGTAAGCACATATATTGCACTTCAGTTGAAGGACAAATACTAACATTTTTCTACATAAACTTCTGCATATAGATACTCCAAATTATTCAATCTTCGTACCAGTTCTTTGATTGTCAAAATATATACAGAAATGAATACACTAAGCAAGTCTGAACATTATTATGCAACAACAGTAGTGATGATATGATTCCAACCTTAAATAGTTGAGTCTTGACCTTTCACCAAATCTTTACACCATACATGCGTGTATTGAAAATTTCAGAAACATAACTTGCTTCCTTCCTATTCTCTTAACCGTTAACCTTTAGACTCTGACCCAATGACACAAACTCCGCCATATGGATCGTTCGGGCGATCCTTGCGGATGATGTTGTACCAGCGCTGGTCGGTAAAGGGAACATGTCAGTCATCTATGATGCTTTCATACAGCCAGGATTCAGATCCTGTTCTAATGTAAAGTTGGCATTGTCGTAAAATTTGGGCAAAAGGTGTTTTTTTTTTTCAGATGTTCAATTGATATTGAGTATCTTCAGCATTTAGGTAAGAGGCTTCACTCTCTCGGTGACGTGGTGAAAAGGTAAAGAAGATAAAAAGTGTCAAACTAGGGAAAAGAGCACTAAGTATTGACAGAGTCCTCATGATCATTTCGAGAACTGGTAGAAGTATTATGACTTGTACCCTTTAGCATGTCGCAGACATTTGGGATGAGTTGCAGACTTGATAAATTTAAGTAAGTATTACTGACGTTTCGTTCTCTCCAAAATGTCACTCAAATAAATGAGCTCCTGCCGAAGACTACATCATAGAGTCAAGCCAGTGCACTGATCATTTCCCCAAGTATCAGGTCACCCTTCACACTGGATTATCTTAGTTTTCTTAGTAAGTGATCTAGAAGAAATACCACAACGACCCTTTGTGATTTGGTTATATTAACGCGTGATCCTTCACTGGTGACTAAAAGATATGCACGATCGAGGCAGAGGCAAGGGGCTGTAATGATTCTAACCAAGACATAATTATGTTATTAAGGATGATACAAACAAGTTGTCAGGTGGAATCCATGACATACTTTCAAGATGGAAGTACAAAGCCCGACGCACAGAATGGCTGAGTGAAGTTTCCAAACGCAATACATATGAACTATAGGGGCGCAGAAAACCTGTGATATTCCATTAGTTGAATGAGGTGGTAAAACATGTAATAATCCAGACGTCCCCCTCGCCCGATCAGATCTTGGTTTTGGATTTTGTTTGACTTGCAACACACAAGAAACATGTGTTATAGATATAGGGAGAAATACATGAGCGTCACTGCACGCAATCTAAAGCACGAAATGGCAAGGCGATGTTTACAGACTTTAGGATTTAAATATTTGCTCCAATTGATACAACCCCCACCCCAAACAGACTCCTTTAAAGAGAATATCATGGTGCGAAAACATTATTGATATATAAACAGTCCAGGTGTGTGTTGTTTTTTTCTTAATGCTGGGTTGCAACACACAACAGTCCCCGTTCACACACACAACCCTCTTCTACAGACACAACACAATCTACACGTGGACTGTCAAATACTAAAGAAAATATCATATCTAAAATATTCAGTGAATTTTTATGGCCAGCAGCGTATACGTTTTAATATAATTATTTTGCCTGTTTTTGCTTTCCTTGTATCCTGTTTGCTATTTCATCTGTATTTCTAATATGAATTCATTTGATTTTGTTATTCCTTTAATTGACAGATGTCGATGAGTGTGAAAGTAATCCATGTGAGGACGGAGGAACGTGTCACGACGCAGTCAACATGTACTCATGCGTGTGTCTACCGGACTTTAGCGGGTCAAACTGCCAAATGGGTTGGTTGGGATTTGAAAAGTGTTCAATTAGAATTCTTTCACGACACTGTTAGATATCTCCCTTGTAAGTGATCAAAAGACTAGATCTTCATGGGTTGTAAAAATGGAATGAGAAATGACGTTATTCATTATATTTACTATTGTGTTTTTTTCCTCGTTAGGCAGACTCTATAGTAATCACTGTAACGATCAGTAGGAGGAAAGCCAGGAACTATTATATATATATATATATATATATATATATATATATATATATATATATATATATATATACATATATATGTATAGATATTTTATCATATTATTTTATATATAAACATATATATAATACATACTAGGTGTTACAAAAAAAAAAAGGTGTGTACAGTTCTGGTCGAGGTGAGGATTTAGCTTTTAACGTTTTGCGAGATATTCAGAAACTACTCTATGAGATGTCAAAGAGCATGCAGTTCTAAGGGGTATCAAAAGTTTATTCGATGAAAATTGGTTTTGAAATGGCTGAGATATCAAAAAACAAGGTGAAACAAAGATATCCTAATAAAGGTGGGGCATGTCGCCTTTTATTATCAGCACTTTTTGGGATATCTCAGCCATTTGAAAACCAATTGTCATCAAATAAACGTTGAATCCTTCTTAGAATTACATGCTCTTTCATATATCATAAGAGGCTTTTCATTATCTCACTTAGGAATGTTCCAAACATGAATATCTACCTCAACCAGTACTGTGCAGTCCCTTTTAATGACTCGAAAACCATACGTTAGATAACACTGTCATTGACATGAGTTATAGCTGAATAGTGTACAATTTAGTTGAAGAAGATTTGAATATGAGAGCGTGAATCAGTTTCGTTAAATCCATGATCAATTTTAGAGTTAAGTTCCAGATTTTGGTCAAATTTGAACCTTTACACAGGAACCAATGATGTGTATGTGAGTGTTTGCTCTACAATGACCCTGTACAATAGACATGGATACCATGAATACCATCTATTCAGAGCTCTGCTGATAGGCTTCTGGACTCTTGCTCCAAGGCACATGAATGCTTTATCAATAATTCATAATGGATTGCCCTGGGCACTGCTAGTCTGAATTTATGGTTACGGGTTCAGTCCATGCACATGAAAAGAGTAAGCACAAGTAAGCACATGTTTTTTGTTCTTGCATACACAACATTTCAGGATAAATGAAGACTAGCTGTGATAGCGGTATTTCTCATTAATATTTGATAGAGCATTCCAATCCTGGCCATTGTTCAGGACCATTGTCAGGTTGATTATCACACACTCTAATACACACCAATGGAATCCTGTGCAAAATTAAAATTTTGTACAGAGGGTTGGAAACAGCAAAATCTGAAAGGTAACTTAGAAATAAATCTTTAGTTTAATGAAACTGATTTATGCTATCATTCTTAAATTACCTCCAACAAAATTGTACACGATTCAGCTATTGCTCATATCAATGTCAGTGTTATCTAACATATAGTTTTTGAACTATTGAGGATGAAAAGTGGGATATTTTTTTTAACACCTAGTATATATATGTAATGGTTAATGATTATGTTGAGAAGTTGGTGGAGATTCAATTTGATCAGATAAAGAATATTTGTTCATATATTCTATTTCATCCGGTGATCATCAAGTAATAATGTGTATGATTTTGTATATTGTACCACAACGACAGGGAAACAAACATCCATATTAGTTTTGTTGTATTCACAGTTTTTATAAATCATATAAAGATATATTAGTAGGTTGAATATTTGAATATGGATGTTGATATAAGATATGTTATAAGACATTCTTTTTTAATGTTGGCAGAAAGATAGCACTCTTCTGTCTTGTGTCATTTAAATGCTGTTTATGAGATTGGCTTGTATATTTTGTTTTGTAAAAAACATGCGAACAAAACAAGCATTCATGATTTGGCCATTAAATGATTGCAATGAAATGAAATGAAATGAAATGAAATGAAATGAAATGAAATGATACCAATTTACATAGACAATCTTTGATACGATTCGCAAATTTTGAGTTAGGATGCATGGAAGGACGTTCCAGGACGCAGTCAACAGGTACCTTTGTATGTTTTTTTTTTTTTTTTTTTTTTTTTTTTTTTTTTTACAAAGATTGGTAGGGATTCGTGAGAATTTAAACCTACATTTCGTTGACTAGACATTGGCCGAGAGAGAACGCATTGAATGGGCTGTAAAAAAAAAAACAGCAGTTGAATGCCCTTTCAGCGTTTTATTTGTCACAAATCACCTCGCAGTATGAAGGCAACGTTTGTTTGTTTGTTTTTTTTTTTGTCAACAAGTCATCCTGTTCATATACATTTAGGAAAAGAGCTCACTCTTAGTAGAAAGACTTGGGATTACAAAGACACTGTTTGCTGATTAGATTTAAAAAAAATCAAAGGAATGTTGGGTCTCAATTATCTGCGTCATACTGTAGCACACATCAATGTCAGTGTCAGTTGCTTGATTTTCCCAGTTGCTCTCCCGAGGATGTTCGTTACCGACTACAACAAGAAGCGCATTCTGATGGCTGATCTCGAAAGACTCGATGTCAGCTGGTCCGTGTTTATCACTCTGGAGGAGAATCCACGAAGCGTAGCCTTTGACATAGCCGTCAGGAAGCTTTATTGGTCCACCTCCTCTGGCGTTTGGCGCTCCCGTCTTCCGAACAAGGCTCCGGAAAAAGTTTTCGATGCTGACAGTAAGCACAGTTGTAGGCCTATCACACTGTTTATGCTGTGATCAGGGAGGCTCCTTCTCACCTCCCTGCTCTGACCTGCACAGACATCAACACAGAAACACACATTCACATACAAACACACACATGCACCCACGTCCGCACAAACATACCAACGCACGCACGCACGAACAAGTACACACACACACACACACACACAACCACACATGTACCTATTCAGATACATGCAAGCACAGATTACTCTGCTTTTTTTTTTCTTGAACTGACATCGTTTAGCAATTTCTTGTGGCCTGACAAAAGTTAGGTGAATTAGAATTGGAATTGAATACTCAGTTCAACTTAACTTTTATTTTTCAGTTTTCTTTTTCGACAGAACCCAGCACAGCACACGGAAATTATGAATGATCCCATATAAAATGAATATATATCTTTTTATTTTTTTTAGTATTTTTTCATGTCGCAAAGGAACATTGAAAATTTTCAATCGAATTTTTAACGATACAATTTTTTCAAGGATTTAAAAAAAAAATCACCTTATTTGCACTCCATGAATCTATTCAATATCAAATCATCCAATCACTTGCTCTTAAAGGCATAATTTGCCATTTGCAGATGAAACAAACACCCAGCCTTAGTGCCTTAAAACAGTTCTAAAATGTGAGTTAGGGATAGAAAAAATCAATCTAAAAATTTGAATCCGCATAATCGATGTTAAGTATTGTTAAATACACAAAATGTGAACAATAGTTATAATAAGAATGCGTCTAGACTAAACCGTTTATAGTTCTGGTTTATAAAAACACTGAGATTTTAGACTTTATTGCGAAAATTTCATATCGTAGGATGTTTTGTGATACAACAGACCTATACATATGCATCAAATGTGATATCTTGAACATTTTTCAAATCACTGCTCCCAAATGTAAACTGGACCTGTAAAGCATACAAAGTCTCACCTGCACTTCCTAACCTCAGGCCGTATCGCTGTAATATACCCAACCGATCTAAGAAATGTTACCAACGCAATGCAACGCCATCATGGATAGCCTGATTTCCACTTTGCTTTCTACCTGCAATATACGATTAGTTTATGTATATATTCTTCAGGCAGTCATCTCTCCAAGCCATTGCCCATTACCGGCATCCTTCTACTTCCATCATTACATTCTGGCATTAATCTGTCAGATCACAGTTTTCAGCTATTCTTGAATGGTTTAAATCAACATATTTTTCTATTCTTTTATCAGGCTATTGTAAAGGTATTTTTTGATGTCATAACTGTACGTCTTATTTGAAAAAAGAAGCAAAAAAACCAAAAAACAAAGAAAGACTGTATTTCATTGTAATTATTATGTTCAATACAGAAAAATCTTAATTGGAATCTAAAAAAATGTGGAACAGCACAGTTGTCATGGTTTGTTGAAATTATGATCAAAGTGACATTTTTTTTCATCACTTCACTTAACTTTTAGACTCTGTGAGAGCAATCTCTATAACGCAGTCACCAAGGACGCTTTACGTGATGTACAATGACAGGGTTACCCGGATGTCAATTGAGCCAGATGGGCAAGAGACGCGCGTGTTAAACCTAACTGGCGATCTGGCCATGCCTGCCCTTGCTTTCGTACTTCACAACGAGTAAGAATCGCAGATGGCAAATGCATATTTATCGTGCATGAAAAAAAAATGTTTTAATATACGTGTACATGCGTATAATGTACATGATGTGTATGGAAATATGTATTTACTTGTCCAGAAAAGCAGTTTTACAGAAAGTTCTTCAATATTACTGCCACACGACTGCCAGCACGATAGTTTTGTTTTGAAAGTTTCTCTCTTTTATGTTGTCAATGCTTCAATTAATAACTCTTATCATATATATATATATATATATATATATATATATATATAATTATATATATTTATAGTTGTGACGGAGGAATGTCTGCTGGCAGACGTTGCAGTATGTTCACTTTGCCTTTAATTCTCCCAAGCTTTCGACCTAGTTTCAACTTTTTTTCAAGGGCTTCTTAAAGGCGTTGGGAGGTATATATATATATGAAGAGTTTGTTCGCAAAAACCGATAAGTCCATATTTGCCAAATGGAGATATTTGCGATTAAAGGTCAAGAAAAATAAAGAGAATAATAAGAAAATTTTTGCTTCTTTTGACTATAACTTCAAAAATGTACCTTTATATGTAGTGACCAATATATCATTTAAAAGGTATTATTTTGCACTATATGACAGAGACCGTACTTCAACATTTTCAGAAATGGACTTATCGGTTTTTACAAACAAACTCTTCATATATATATATATATATATATATATGTATGTATATATATATATATATATATAATGTAATATATACATATAATTTATATATATAGTACATATGTACATATATATATATATATATACATATACATATATATATATATACATATACATATATATACATTACTACTCTCTCTACCCTTTTAATATATTACAGAAGACGTTTCAAAAAGAAACAAATAGGTCCTTTATGAGGAAAGAGTACGAAAGTGATCCAATAATGTATTTCTTTTTCTTTCAATTAATAAACATGTTTTTTTTTTTTTTCATCCTTGAGATTCGGCATTAGCGCTACCAACATCTGATACTGCACACGTAATTCATTAGTTAAACATGTTCACTTTTGTAATTGTACCCGTTTCTACTTTTTCCTTGTTTTAGTATTGTCTACTGGACGAGAAGACAAACCGAAGGAATAATGTATATTAGCCTTGGGGACGATGTTGCTGATTCGCTGGGAACACCTAATAATGAAGACATCAGTGCCTTGTCTATCGACACAAAATGTAAGATGTGCAATAATAATGTATAGGCCAGTAAGTCAAGTTCGGTGCTCCTAGTCATGGTTCAGAAGCAAGTTCACATGCTGACATGCCTCATTGTAACAGTAAACAAAAATACCTTTGTAAGCAGTAGGCCTAACACATGTATTGCTCCTTGAACTTTGAATGTGCCTTTGAATGTTTCTGTAACAGATATATGGCGCTATACAAATACAAATGCTGTTGATCATCATCATCATCATCACCACCACCACCATCATCATCATCATCATCAAAACACTGGAACTATGCTTTTACAAATGAACTGTGCTTTTACAAATGAACTGTGCTTTTCCCCACATACCTGCATTGCTTGGCTTAATAAATGATGATAATTTTAAAAAAAGGAGTAATTGCGAAGGTGATGAAACCCAAGTGTAAGGGGTTACTGCTATCGTTTGTTTGGTGGGAATAGTGATTCTCTTAGCACAGTTTACATGTCACATAATATGGTGGCATGGCTAAGGTAAAGTTTCTTGCACACAACCATATTATTCATTAATTCACACGGATCCCTTTTTGGTTAATAAGATATATCTTAACACTTTCCTTTTTATTCTTCAAATGGATAGGAATAAATCAGTACTACTCACAGAAGATCATTTATAGAAAAAACCTCACTCAAAACATTTGCATTCCACTGAACATGTACAAACTAACCTGCATTCTTCAATCGAAATGAAACCTTCGCAAAATACAGAACAGAAAACCACAAACAAAACAGGAAATGATTTTCCGAAAACTTGAAATATACTCTTATTTGTAATCGGGTAAATATTGTTCCGTACTTCAAACACCTGGCACTGAAAATATTTCTTATAATATTCAGTTTTAGGGATTTATGTTAAGAGGACAAGGTATACAGTACAGCGAGATTAAAAAGGGGAGTTGTTTTGTTCTATTATCATTTACAATTAGTCCAGTCAAAATATGGGATGACCCAAAACTAATTGCAACAGAAACCATTCCACTTGCATTTAACCCGGAAGAGGTATCAAAACAACATATTAAAAGTTTCCTAAAATTCGAGAGGTGGATCAATGCCTAATTTGCATAAATTCAAAATGGCCGCCATAAAACCTATTTATGCTTAATATATCTTGGGACACAGAACCCATAGAAAGTCAGTTCTTGTGTCTAAACCTATGTTTTTTAGGTCAAGGAGTACAATTATGACATCAGTAATAACTTTAAAGTATTTCTTTGTACATAATTTGCATAGATTTGCATATAAATGCATTCAAAATGGCCGCCATAATGGCCTTTTAATATCTCCATACATAAAACCTGTAGAAAGTAAATTTTGGTGCCTATATTTATGTTTTTCATATCAATAAACACAATCATGATGTCAGTTGTAACTCAAAAAGCATTCCTACATACATAATTTGCATATATATGCATATAATTATATGCAAAATGGCTGCCAATTGGCTTGTACATGCCCCTATCTCTGATTATTTCATCCGTAAGTGGTTCCCTTTGTGTCTCTTATCTTCACTGCCAGGAATACTTGCTGGAGTACCTACATTCAATAGTAAATCAATGAAAATCTGCATAAATATACATATAAATATAATTATTCAAATCACTAATATGAATACATTTCTACTTTTAGGATATACATATACATGCAGCCTGCACAATGTTGATTGTGATGCCTGTATCTATTAATTCAAGGGCAAAGAACACTTACATTTCACAATCTTAATGAACATCCCTACACCTAGTTGCATGAATTTCCATGAATTTACAAGTAGTTTTAGGCCTACTCTACCACCCATGATTTCCTGAAATAATTAAGCCTCCGGACAATAATCAATGTAAACAGTATTGAACAGAACCGATTTTCATTTAACTTTAACTTCAATTTAGCTTCCAAGTGTGCCCAAATAGGTACAGAAAGATTGAAATCTTTGAATTGTTTAATGCATATTTGTAATTACAAAATACTTTCTTTTCTTTTTTTTTTTTTGCAAGAAGGAGAGTACATCAATTCATTATGAGCATGTTTATCTATGAGTCTATAACAAGTTACATGAGTTTGGTATACAATGTAGTAGATATTTTGGTCATATTTTGGTGCCTTGGTCACTCAATGACTTTCTGAACAAAAGACCCATTGGTTCAGAGCTCACCTGAGTATCTCGAGTTTACCTTCCATGCAGTCTTGCAGACTGTTACTTAGACCGAACACATCAAAGTTGGAACCCTTTAGAGATCTCCAGGGCCCAGGGGGACATGACATCCATATGTTTTTATTCCGTGACACTGGCAAAAACACCTGCCACGTCTGTAGAAAATGTGATCATGCGTGTTTCCAAACAGAAGATCAAAACTTACAACCGGTCCCTAATGAATTAGGTATGGCAGCGACCAAACCGGCCCACTCCTGGATCTGCCATGAAACATTTGAAAGTACCTTCTACAGTATAGGGTCCCTGTAATCATGGCCTTTATCCTTTTACCCGCTGTTTACCCATTTCTGATTCTAGAGGGAAAAAATGCTTTCAAAGATTCCCTAATTTGAAGGATTTTGGGCATCCTGGAGTCAACATGGGGTTCATGGTACTCATGTGACTAAATGATATGATATTCTATCACCTGCAAAATTCGGTAGAAAAAAAAGACCACACTTTTCGTGAAGATGAAAGTGTGAAAATTGTCCCTAATTTAGTACAGGCCCAAAGGGGATCACCCAAGAATCTGTCATAAACAATCTTACGAGTCCATTTACTGATGTATTTACTCAAAGCACTTTTGCTTTTATAGAAGTAGATACTCTAACGCCTTTTCTTTCAGTGGTTGATGGGCTGCTTTCAGACTGTTTTTTCAAAATTTCCCGGTCTCCCTCCAGAGTTTGTAGTTATCCCGCTCTAGATGGCTCTCTCTCTCTCTCTCTCTCAAGATTTTTTTTTTTTTTTTTTTTTTGCACATGTCACAACTCAACACCCAAGAGTCATACGGCCCATGAGCTTGACACTAAACAAATAAGGCCCATGAGTCTGACTCTAGGCAATAAAAAAAAGAGCCCACGAGTCCGACACAACGCAAACAAGGCTCTTAAGTTTGACACAGAATTATTAAAGCAAAGAAGACCAAAGACCTTTTTTTTCAATGCTGACCTCATTGACTTGTGGGAAAACCCCAAATGTTTATAGCAGGAGAACAGATACAGGGATGATCCCCTTCGGATCCGAACCAAATTAGGATCATCTTCACATTTTTTTTTTTTTTTTTTTAGAGGAGGGGGGGGGGGGGGCGGTCCACATTGCTGAGGGTACTTTCAAGTGTTTCATGGCAGATTCAGGGGTGTCCCCTTTAGGCCGCAGCCAGGAATAGTTTATTGAGGACCAGGTTGAAGTTTTCATCTTCTTTTTGGAAACACGCATGATCACATTTTTATACAACTCTGGCAAGTGTTTTCGCCAGTGTCATGGAATAAAAACATATAGATGCCATGTCTCCCTGGGCCCTGAAGGTCTCCAAAGGCTTCCAACTTTGGTGTGTTCTCCCTAGGTAACAGTCTGCAAGACTGCATGGAAGGTAAACCTGAGATACTCGGGAGCTCTGAACCCATGGGTTTCTTGTTCAGAAAGTCATTGAGTGACAAGGCACCAAAATATGACAAAAACAATTTCCACACCAAACTCATGTAACTTTTGTTTATGAACTCATAGATAAACATTCTCATAATGAATTATTGATATACAGCCGTACTCTCCCTCTATTCTCACACTGTATGCAAATATGAGATGTTTAGAGTTAAAGTTAAGTGACAATTGGTTCTGTTTGATACTGTTTACATTGGTTAATGCTCAGAGGCTTTATTTTAGGAAGTTATGGGTGGTACAGTACTTGCAAATTCATGCAACTATATAGGTATATAAGATAATCATTTAGGTTGTCAAATATAAATGTTCTTTGCCCAACATTGTATGTATATGTATGATAAAGGAAGTGCATTCATATTAGTGATTTGAATAATCATATGATCTGATTCTGATTTTATTTCTGAATTTCTTTTTCGTACATAAATGAAGTACATAGTCAATTAAATAAACAAATTGAGCACAGTATAAATTGAATCTGACAATTAAAGCAAATAAGAATTCAACTTTTTACCCTCATACAATTCAAAATGAAAATAAACTATTTTGTGCATACATTTATGCATACATAAGTTACAGTATATCTCTTGCTCAAAGACAAATCAGGCAATTCTTGATGTACAGAAATTCAGGAGACAATAGTCATAAGAAAGCGCTTGACGAGGACAATGGCCTCAGAAATGATATATTGTCTAAACAATACAACATTGTAGGAATATAAGTCACTGCTCACTGAGTGGCAATAAGGAGAAAGCAGGGCGTAAAGGGAGGGAAGAATGAGGGGAAAAAGTGCAGTAATTATATGTATATTTATGCAGATTCCATTGACTTACTCCTGAATGTTTAAGGTAATGCAGCAATTACTCCTGGCAGTGAAGATAAGAGACACAAAGAGACCCACTTACAGATGAAATAATCGGGCATGTACAAGCCATATGGCAGCCATTTTGTATATAATTATATGCATATATATGCAAATTATGTATGTAGGAATGCTTTTTGATTTACAACTGACATCATGATTGTGTTTATTGACGTGAAAAAGATAGACATAGATGCCAAAATTTACTTTCTACAGGTTTTATGTATGGAGATATTAAAAGGCCGTTATAGCGGCCATTTTGAATGCATTTATATGCAAATTTTTGCAAATTATGTACAAAGAAATACTTTTGAGTTATTACTGATGTCATAATTGTACTCCTTGACCTAAAAAAACATAGGTTTAGACACAAGAATTGACTTTCTATGGGTTCTATGTCCCAAGATATAAGCATGAATAGGTTTTATGGCGGCCATTTTGAATTTATGCAAATTAGGCATTGATCCACCACTCGAATTTTAGGGAACTTTTAATATGTTGTTTTGATAGCTCTTCCAGGTTAAATGCAAGTGGAATGGTTTCTGTTGCAATTTGTTTTGGGTTGACCCCCTTTTTTTCATATTTTGACTGGACTAAATATCATACTACAAGAAGTACATTCCGTGACACATCCGTCGCCTGTTCCAATTGGTTTCTATCAATTTGATCGCAGATTTTATTGTTACTGTTCATCGGGCGATATGATATCTACAAAGCATGTTCGATCCAGAGTTCGTACATCTCTCTACAGGCCACATACATTCTAATGTGTCAATACTCTGGATTTATAAGACGTTTCAATAATCATTTTCTTCATTAAGATGATCATTAGTATCATTGTAATCATTATCATCGTTAGTTTGATTATTATAACTCTTCTGTTATCATTATCATTACTATCATTATTACCATTATCATCATCATCATCATCATCATTATCATCATCATTGTTGTTTACATGGGCGTCACCAGGGGTGGGGGTGCGTTGGTGCGAACGCTTCCCCCTTCCGACCCTAATATCAATATTGCTCGCACAATTGAAATATCCATGGTCTCGGAGGTGAGAACCTCCTCCCAGACCCTTCCCCGCTAGCTCATATAGAGGCCCTTTTTTTTTTTTGCTTGTCAGAATCAAAAATATAAACGCACCCCCGTGTAAAAAGCTGGTGACGCCCCTCGTTTGGTGGACCAATATCTGAATATAGCATTGTTTTCATCATTTTCATTGCACACTTTGCACTTTCATTGGTTTTGTGAGTCTAACATGACAGAAATCATCAAATACAAGAAAATGAACTCATTGCCGGGAACTTTGAAGACAAAACGAAATCGGAACATCGTTTACGAATATGAGATTCAAGCTTAGTTAATAATCTAATCGATTATAGATTATGTTTTTTATGAAATGAGATTGTAAACAGTTAGAACAATATATTGTCTGAAATGCCAGCGCTTAAAAAGAGGCGCTTAGAATGATTTTCAATCGAATGAATAATATAAAGAATAGTTTCGAATCTGAATGTTTGTATGAAAAAAGAAATATGTCTAACAAAACTTCCAATGTGGTTTACTCATTTATAGCACTGTTTGAAAAACAAACTGATAAATCAAATGAAATATTTGTATGCGTGTCGAACCAATAAAAGTACAGCTATAAGACCTTAAAGTGAACTAATACTTGGAATCGAAATGGAAACAATAAGTTCACATTTCATGCTGAATTCTGATAAAATGCTCACATTATGTTAGAACATATTGTACGACATTGGAAAGTTTTAAGACTAGCGTATGGATTCCGCAATTACAGTGATTATATTTCCTTTAAACCTCTATATATGAATGTTAAGAGCTTTTATAAATCTGTTTTCCGTGTTCTAGTTGGTCGAATGCTCTATTGCGACAAGCAGGGAGCTGACACAGCCTTCTATATTAGTCTGCCTCCAGCGAGCTCAGGGCAGACTAAGATACCCGGTGTTGACGTGTCCCCAGCCACAAACATACGTCTGAAGGATGTTGGCGTTGTGAACGAAACGGTGTACTGGCTGCGACAGGACGGCGTGGTGGTCACCAGAGACTACGCTTCGGACAGTCTGACTTCCGTGCTGTATCCCATTTCACTCGGACATAGGGGCTCCGCACCCGGACTTAGGGGCTCCGATGCCCTTTCTTTGTCGAGAATGGTCATTGCTTTGGATGACCAAGTGTAAAAAGAATTTTCGCATTCTCATATTTTGATTCACTTTGTTCCCGTTTACACCACTTCTTAATTCAACTATACGGCTGCTATCAGCATGATCAAAAAAAAAAAAAAAAAAAAGGGGGGGGGGAGGGGGCACTTCAGACTTCTGGTGCCACTTTCGGGTTTTAACAGCTAACAAGCAGAAAAAAACAAACAAAACTTCAGCGCAACTTCTGTGGGTGTAGGGTCACTAGGGTGCCACCTCCGGCCCGCCCCCCACATCCCCCACCCTGGTTCCGTCGGCCCTGATCAGTTATTCGTTGATTTCCAATTTCGTATTTAAAATGAAGTTAGTCTAGAACCTCCGAACTTTAAGCCTATGCTACATAAAGAGACTCGAAATGGAGTGAAGTGATATTTCAAAGTGAACCGTAGGAGACTAGAACGATTGCTGCGACGTTAATAGTCTGGGCTCCGTCCCCTTTTCCTTGGTGCGATAAACCAAGAGAGGGCGCAAATTTTCTGATTGCGATAATCGAGAGACTGCGCGCCCAACGTTTCTCGGGTATCGCAGTTCTCGGCGTATCGCAATCCTCGGGTGTCACGCCCTCATACGGCTTGTCGCGTACACTGAATCACCCCTACGAGTAAAAAGAGTCCAGAAGCTAGACTACGACGTTAATCGCTCAATCGCTTAAAAGCTCACAAAATACTGCACCTGAAAATTTCGAAGGATAAGCCTATAGTAATGAGGATGGCACAATCGATGATCCTCAGATTTACTTCGACTTTAGTTGCGTTTGCAATAGGTAGCAATTCCGGTAATTCTATAGCTACTCTGCTTACTTATACAAGACGTGAGCTGTCATGTTTCCCAAACAACACTCAGATTTGCATGCACCGAGCGGACAAACCTATTTAAGAGCCCGTATATTATACAGTGTAATAATTGTGTAATGCAAATTGCGGGACCAAGCCGCGACCGAGCCCAGGTGCATTCTGGAGAACGCCCGATCTGCTGAGAATACACACATGGCCCAGGCCCGGCTTTGCCTCGCAGACGTATTACCAGTTTCACAAGGCTGGCCCGTGACCGATCAGTGTGGTCTAGTCCGCTGGCAGACCTTTAATGTAGCTGTTAAAACAAGGTCTTATACATTTTGATGAACCACCTCTCTCTGATGATAGTGATAATAGTACGGTCTGTCTAATTGACGCAAACTAATGCAAACTTCTTTTTTTTTATTAGTAAGTTCATGAATCTATAAATAGTATACCTATATATACGTACATATTGTTATTATTATCTTTGTGAATAAAATAACACTGTTTGATTCTTGGTATCAGTCATTCTCCACAGGAAATGCAAACAATACACACATGGAAGCATTTATAGGCTTCTATCTTCGTCGTTGATGTAGATTATAGGGATCTTTAGATTCTCGCGACGCCGATGTTGAGAGGAATAACCGACCTTAGGTCGTCGTCTGAGTTTGCACGGTGTTTTGTGGGCTATTTTTGCGTCCGCTCAAATTCACACAGCAGAGAGCAACTTGATATACTGATCAATGGGGGGGGGGGGGGGCACATTACTTCTTATAGACTACGTCCTTGCGTAAACTAAAAATACTTTGCAACACGACGCACGGAGAGAGGAGAACGGCCAACGCAATCGTCGTCTTTAAAGGGGAACGTTACCCCAAGATATAGGTTGATTGAGTGATTGCACCAAAATTAGTAGAATACATCAAAGAATGTTTGAAGCAAATCGGACAATCCGTTAATAAGTTATGACCATTTTTAAGTTTTGGGCATACAACTTATCATTACTTCACGTATTACAATAAAAAAAACCACAAAGAACATTTAACATCATTTTCACTTGTTCACTTCAAGTGATAGATTTACACATTTCAGAAATCAGGGAGAGAATGATATTACCCTTGATATATATGTCAGTAGCAAGATCCAAGGAAAGTGCACTTTTCATTCTATTTTAAAATGATATTTTGTTGAATTTTCTTTATATTTTCTTTGTATTGCAGTAAATGTGTGATTTTGTCGTAGTCTTCTGATTCAGAGGGTCAATCTCGTCACCGAATTTCAAAAATTAATAACTCTTTAATAATTTTTGAACGGATTGTCCATTTTTCTTCACTGCGTTCTACTATCATTGCTGCATTCTCTCATACACATTTGTACTTGGGTTAATTCCCCTTTAACGTGAGAATCTACAGCTCCCTTTAAGTGCATAAAGCATGAATCTCTATAGCTCTTTAAGGTTCGCTTGCCTGGTATATTCAAATATTAAAAGACGTAGTCGTAACTGCTTAATCTTAGACGCACAACACACGCACTCTTTTTTTTTTCAAATTGATGATAGACTATGCACGTACAGAATGCATCTTCACACAGCAACGATAACACCAACATCGAGCTGCAAATGACAAACTTCGACTTGATTTTTCCAATTCCTCGGGGCTAGTGTTTGCCAGTGGGAGAAACAATATCAATTACATCGGCAACGCAAGCTGCAGAGCTCGGTTCAGCAGGTGACATTCAACAACGGGCCCAACAGCAACCAATAGAAATACGTCATAATTTTTAGGTCGATCTGCCAGTACCGACTTTCTATAGTTTGCTTATATCGCCGGTGCTGATATTTAGATAGCACTAAGACAATCACTTGTGGCACCGAACATGTAATCCCCAATTATTCGGATAAACTTTGTTTCTTCTGATTTAATCATTATTGTCAAAAGTGTATATTTAAGAAATTTTGTGTTGGTTTATAAGGCCGAATTGCTCGGTGAAATGTGTGCTGTGCTCTCCAGAGGATGATAGTCTATAAGGGTGAATATTATCGACACCCAATTCTTTGAAACACTTTCTAAGACTTTGCAGTGTAACTTCTATACTTCAATAAAATTGATGTAATTGATCAAATATGTAATATCAGACATGAAAGATTAACTACTGAATTCGCAGTAGCTCTGCCTCGATGGCCCGAATTCACGAAGGTGGTACAAATGAAACCATGGTTTAGACCATGGACAAAAACCATGCAGCGCCAAGTGTCGCACGGAATATTTCGTTACGAAATTGGTCATTTCGTCGATGAAATGATTATTTTGTAACGAAATGACAACATTTTGTAACTAAATGAACATTTCGTCCACGAAATGATAATTTCGTTAACGAAACGGTCATTTTGTCGACGAAATGACCATTTTCGTAACGAAAGGGAAACGAAAGGGAGGGAAAAAATAAACTACTTATACGCCCTCACGAAAAGGCGGCAAGACTAGTGAGCTGGAGTTGTAGGCCTACATAATAATTGGTGAAACGATTCTTCTTTGGCACAGTTTCGTGTTATACATTAGGATAATAATATTGTGTGCACAAGCTCGCCCTGGGCGTTTAATAGCGTCGAGCCACCACAAATAGATGGTGGGCCTCTATTACCTAATTGCATTTGTATTTCGGCTGGCTGGCACGATTTGGGATGCCAGATGCCAGTCTTCACGGCTGAATTCCGTGTATATGTCACTAACACCTTTAATATGCCGAATCATTTTTTTTTTTTTTTCTGGAGGCCAAATTCTATCTATCTATACAAATATGATATGGATGGCTATACGCTGTTATGATATATCATAGTAATTTCATTAAAACGTGATGTCATTGATGAATTATCTTTGTGACTCAATTTAACATTGCACTGTATGCGTAAGACTAAGAGAACGCAGTCGCAGTAAGGGAAATTTGAAGCCCTTTATCATGTCTGACGATTTATGCATACGCCAGGTTATCGTTTATGATTATTCTGATGTTTTATTTAAGTATTTTTTCATATTTCTTGTCTTTCATAATTCTTAGTCACAGTACATGGTATTTGGAGGTCTTTCTTGGAGGCCTATCTTCAAATGTTTACATAATTAACATAGTTTTATTGTAATTTTTTTTTTCAATCCACTGATGCTTTAGCTGTTTATAGATTTTCGATGGTAGCACAGACGCACAGCCTGATGTCCAGTAGAGAATCTCTCACCAGGAGGTTTCTATAGGTGAAACAGCGCCAAGTTCTGTGAGAACACGACCACTGGGAATTTGTTGTAGCTGACGTATTTTACGTTTTGTTATTTCAAGTATACATTGTCGTATGTGTTAAGCCTGTATACCAAACCGATGGACAAGATGGACGTATGATGTAAACCAAGGATAACGCTTTAGATTTTAAGGGGTTAATCAAATAATCGCTAAAGATTTTAAGGGGTTAATCAAATAATCGCTTAGTCCATTTGTTATGTTTCATGAGTTAAGAGAGGAACACATTGTGATATGTACTAACAGGCATTATTCGTTGTTTACATGATTAAATTACAGTGGTGTGTCGTCCTGGAGAATGCTGGAGAGCATCGAACAAAAACAAACAAACAAACAAACTATTGAGGACCATGAATATTATTATGTGGTTTATTATCGTGTCATTAAATCAGCAGGATGCTTGATATTCGAAAGCACAGTCTGTGTTCCGACAACGACCAAAATTCCAGCAGAGAACAGAGCGGGAGTCAAACAAGAACCAAACACAAAGGTTAATTTTTGTTTAAAGGAATGTTAAAGGGTGTGTACAGTTCTGGTCGAGGTGAGGATTTAGCTTTTAACGTTTTGCGAGATATTCAGAAACCACTCTATGAGATGTCAAAGAGCATGCAGTTCTAAAGGGGTATCAAAAGTTTATTCGATGAAAATCGGTTTTGAAATGGCTGAGATATCCAAAAACAAGGTGAAACAAAGAGATCTTAATAAAGTTGTGGCATGTCGCCTTTTATTATTAGCACTTTTTGGGATATCTCAGCCATTTGAAAACCAATTTTCATCAAATAAACGTTGAATCCTTCTTAAGATTACATGCTCTTTCATATTTCATAAGAGGCTTTTCATTATCTCACTTAGGAATGTTTAAAACATGAATCCCCACCTCAACCAGTACTGTACAGTCCCTTTAAAGTTTCGCAATGGAATGGGACGTCAGGTATCTAACTTCGTTTTTTCGATGATCATTGTTTGAGATAATAAGAAACCTTACAAAAGATATTAAAGAACATAATTACAAGAAGAATTCAAAGTTTATTTGATGAAAGTTGGTTTTGAAATGACTGAGATATCAGAAACGAAGTAAACCTAATAAAAGGTTGTACCAACCTTTTATTGGGATACTTTTGTTTGACTTTGTTTTTCGATGTCTCGGCCATGTCAAAAGAAATTTCATCAAACACTGTCAAATACGTATATTCAGAATTCCTCTTAGAATTGTATGGCCTTTAACATTTTATGAAGCGGTTTCTAAGTGTCGCGCGAAAAGTTAAAGGCTGAATCCTCACAAAAAAACAATACTATACCATCCCTTTAAGGACCAGTCCACCCCTTTAAAGACAACAGTCCTTTAAGTGGGACGACCCACCAACACAAGAAGGGCATCATCGACACAGCAACCCGGTTGGTGAAGCAAATCTGAGAAGAGGACACAAGCTCATTATTGAATTTAAAAGATGAGATGTTAATGTTATTGACTCTACAATCTTATAATAGTCATTGTCATCACATCTTAGAAAGCACTGTAATAAAGTCGATGCTCCATCCTACGATTAGTTTGTCAATGTCTATTCATTTCAATGCCCCATTGGTTGCACAAGCAGAGTGATTAGTGAAGGTCGATTAACAATCCCCAGCGCTTTGGAGAAAGTCGGCAATGTCTTAGAGAATATTCCAATTGCAGGAGGGACTTCCATTCCACACACTACACGAGAGAAGTATACACTATGACAAGATTCAATACTCAAACCGTGTCTTGTTTAAATGCATTCATGTCGTGTTGTTTCACGTAGAATCCATGACTGATTTTACCCCATTTATTCATTTGTTTATTTATTCATTTCATTTTTTTTTTTTGTGGTGGGGGGGGGGGAGGGTGGGTGTACTGTCTTAAGGGTTAAATGGTGATCGTTAATAGTTTAGGCATTACTGGCTATAAGAGAATTATATCACCAATAATAACGAAATCATTGCTAAGTCTTGTAATGGTAACTTCTCTCGCAGACCTAATGAACTTACTCCACACATGTTAATGCCAAAAGGATATCATATGGAAAATAGTGGAGAAGAATTGTTAGCATTCATCTACGCCAAGGTCGGTCCATCTGCATATCATCATTTATTATGACAGGACGCATTGCGAAGAAATTAATGACTGAAACAATTTCATTAGGCGAAGTGGCTCGTTTGCAAGTGTAACGAAGCTTGAAATACTAAGCACGTACGCTCCTCGAATAGGACCCCCCCCCCCAAAAAAAAAAAAAAAGAAAGAAAGAAAGAAAACGAAAAAAAAAATCATAACCTTCATATGAAATGCGTCATTTGTATCCATGATAATGAACTCAATTTAATCATCATAGAAGCTCCAAACGGACTTGCCTTTGCAGTTTCCAAACGCTAGGTACATGTAGTTGGTGTAATGTATTGGGCATTAGATCAGATGCTTGATTTAGAAAATGACATTATACAAAGGCCCTCACTTCTTTTTGCACCAGCCCCCTGCCAACCCCTCCCATTCACAGGTTGACGAACCTTCCATACAGGTTGAAGTCAAGTTGAAGAATGAAATGTGCCTCAAAGATGACAATGTTACATTTTAAGAAATTAAAACCTGGTTATCCGATACATCGATTATGATTTGTGTGATTGAATATTATCCCGTTTCATACTTAATTGTGAAATCACCATAGACTATAGTACACACGCCACCAGGTTCCCGTGATATGGAACAGGTCATCAGTGAATTCACTCTTATGAATACAAATTGAGCAGAATATAGTATGCTAAAGTATTTTACCCACAATATCTAAGAATTGAAGGTAACTCACTCATCTTCTTTCTTTCTTTCTCTCTCTCTTTATATATAATTATATATATATATATATATATATATATATATATATATATATATATATGTATGTATGTACGTATAATTATATGATATACAGTATGTATACAATATACTAAACGTATGTGTGTGTATGACACACACGGTGTACATACTGCTGTGTGTAGGCATGTATTATACATAATAACTATGTGTGTTTCTAAACCCTTCAAAAAAGTTTGGAATCTGACTTCAGTTGTAAATTTCTTCAGTTTGTAAGCACTATACACTATCCATGCTTCATATCAATGGAAAGATTATTTAATTCTTTTTGAACTGATATCCTACTCATTATGATTTTGCTATCAATTACGGGCTGTACTCAAAAGTGTCTGATAAGGTCAACATTGAAAAGCTGCAAAATGCACAAAAACGGTCCTTATGAATTGAGAATGGTCGTGAAGAGCAAGCACCTATTAGAGGACATGTTCTATTGTGTTATGTCTTTTTTTTTCTTAACTGGTCAGCCTTGAAGGCAAGTTTCAAAAGACATCTTCATTTCACATTCAAGTTTTCAGTGGTGCCATGCCAGGCAATTTTGAGAGCTCATCAAGTGGTTGTACAACATGCCACATGTAAGCAATGTTCAAAAGGCCCGCTCCATAGGGCAAATTGAAGTTGGGATTCTTCAAAAAGATGACAACGCAAGACAACATAGAGCGAGACTTGTGCGCAACTTTTTTGAGAGAGAGGGCACCACTAGAATGGACTGGCCTGCATGCAGCCCCAACCCCAACCCCATAGAACATCTTTGGGATCAACTTGGCCGAGCTGTAGGGAAGAGGGTCACAAATGCAACGACATTAGCAGGACTCCGTCAGATACTGGTTGACGAGTGGAACGCCATTCCTCAGCAGCGAATCACGAAGCTAATCAACAGCAGGAAGACGCGGCGCCTGGCGGTGGTGCAAACACTCGTCTAGGGTCGTCCACCTGATACCGAGCCCCGATCATGTTTACTGACAATTATAAACACAAAGTAAACATCAAGTACAGACAAAAAAAATGAAAACAAAATGAAGACAAACTAAATATGAAACTCCAATAAAATTAAGACCATGCTATTTCACTTCTTTATGTCTTTGTTGTGGTTAATGTGGCGAGGTTCTGTGAGATAAAATGGTTTGAGTTATGATCGTTTGTGTTTGTGTGTGTGTGTGTTTGTTTATCTGTTTGGTTGAACGCATACATGTTCCACTCTATAAAAAAGCTGTGTCAATGTTACAGTAAATAAAAACCACAGAACAATGTGGGAACTCACTCATAACGAGGAAGCTCCATTAGGGACGTCAAAAATTGAAGCTTTTAAATTCTGACTTTACCTCATATTAAGCACTGCACCTCCATGTATACAATAATCATAACAAGTATGGTATCATTTTAAAGAAAATTAAGCAATCTTTGTGTGGTACTAAGCACAAATAAAGTATTTCTAAGGAAAATGAGAAATGATTGATAAAACTCAGATTCTGAAACTTTTTTGAGGGGTTTATATATAACGTAATCTGCATTTTCTCCTGATTTTTGTAATGAAAGATCAAAGCTGTCCATGATATGACGAGAAATCTATCAAAGCATCGTTATTCGTAGCACATAATGTAGGACTTGATTATAGACGAAGGGTGATATGTCAGTAAGGCCTAACTCATTCATTCACTCATTCATTCATTCATTCATTCATTCATCAAGTCATTCATTCATTCATTCATTCATTCATTCATTCATTCATTCATTCATTCATTCATTCATTCATTCATTCATCAAGTCATTCATTCATTTTATTCCCACACGCGGGCACTTGCTTCAGCCACAGGCTGTTCTTCCGCAAGTTTGTGCAACTTGATATACAGTTCCATAACATGAATCAGGAACACACAGGAACATATTAGACATAGATCATACAGTAAATGTAGTATACAATAAGATAACACAAAAAACATCGAAAAGACAACATTAACATGAAGGATAATTGATAAACATCATCCCATCTTTAAGCACTGAACTTGGTCATTCATAATAACGCCTATTCTTCTTTCTCTCTTTTTCTTGCTAACAAGGGCCCTGTTTCATAAAGCTGTTCGTAAAGTTACGAACGACTTACGAGTGACTGGTGATCGGTTCTTGTACTGAATTATGGAAATTCTGATAAGTATAGCACATCAGAACTGATCACCAGTCGCTCATAAGTTGTTCGTAACTTTACGAACAGCTTTATGAAACACCCCCAAGGACTACCAAATTGTAGAAAGGATTGTTATTTCCTGTGTTCTCTGCAGTTATTTGATTTTTACTGATTAGAAGCCGTCTTTAGATTTTGTTTCATGTTTGTCATAAATATCATAGTCATCAAAACCAGTATCTTAGATAGAGTGTATAATCTACGCTTGTAATGGTACAAGAACTAATAAGGAATACTCAATGTTCAACAACAAATTTAAAATTTCGTATCATACACTGGTAGTGCATTCCCTTTGTACGTTAATGTCAGCTCTTCTTCGTCATTATACGATCACACATTACATGACGATGGCTTCATGTGAAGGTCTAACTGATTTCTTTTATTTGTTGACTTTCTGTGGATACATAAATTACTGGCCGAATTCATGTATAGTTCAAATAAAGACTTTTCACCTCTGCTAATATGGTCATGGGTTTTTACTGAAATGACCGAATTGTAAAACCATTAGAAGCTTCCAAATCTCAAAACTTTCTTATTTCGGTCCTGATTTCTGTGAATCCCATTTCATTCTGCTCGTTTGACTTTAGGCCTGTCACTTGTACAGAGCACGTTCTTCTTTTTCAGTAAAATGTATGAACATAGAGAAGGTCGAAGGGGAACATGTTAATTGAATAGATGACAGCACACAGGCGCCCCAGCATTTGGAAACGATATCGCAAGTATTCATGAGCATGAGCCTTAACGAGCCAATCGTCCGTGACTATTGTGAAAAGGGAACTAACACAATGCAACACTGCACCACGGTGCGCGTGAATTTTTTAGTCAGGCACCCCCCCCCCCTCCCACCCACGCACAATCATGTACTGTTGCTATGGCTTATTTGACTTGGTATGTGTGTTCGTTTGTTTGTTTGTTTGTGTATTTATTCTTACTGAATGCAATTGAAACATCAAGTAATTGCTTACCTGCAAAATTCGCTCCGTATCACATACGCAGAGAGAGAGAGAGAGAGAGAGGGAGAAGAAATATACAAATGCAAATAATAAAAAAAATTCATGTGTTTTCTGAAATACTATGCATAATGTACAAGACTGCTAAGGCGCGAGTCGATGACAATAAATGAAACGAATAATAAAGTGATGGCTTTTTTAAAGCTATGCCAGCGTTGATGCCCATTACCCCTTTCGATTTAGCTTTAACCTACCAAAGGTGTGAAAGTCCGGTAAAAGGAGGGACAATTGTGACAGTTGTAAGAGAATATTGAAATCTTTTGCAGTTTCATCCGGCTGACCCACTAATGGAATAGACAAGCGTCTGATCTCCTGCTCATTGTATTTTACCAACTACCTAATAATTGGGATGATGCATGGAACTTTATGTACTATTCATATCATGCTTAAATTCGATCCATGGCCATGTGTAGCAATCATGCATCTTTCATGAAGGTAACGAGTTTAAAGGGACTGTACAGTACTGGTTGAGGTAAGGGATTCATGTTTTGAACATTTCTAACTGAGATAATGAGAAACATCTTATGAAATATGAAAGAGCATGTAATTTTAAGAGGATTTAATGTTTATTCGATGAAAATCGGTTTTGAAATGGCTGAGATATCAAAAAAAGTGATAATAATAAAAGGCGACATGCCACAACTTAATTAGGATCTCTTTGTTTCACCTTGTTTTTTGATATCTCAGCCATTTCAAAACCGATTTTCAAACTTTTGATACCCTTTAGAATTGCATGCTCTTTGACATCTCATAGAGTGGTTTCTGAATATCTCACAAAATGTTAAAAGCTAAATCCTCACCTCGACCAGAACTGTACACACCTTTTAATCTATTTTATTCTCTTTTTTTTTCAAACGTAGTAAGCGAATTAAAATTGCAAACGGGGCACTTTGTTGATGAAATTATTTGAATCATTAATTTCTTTCAAATGGTCCCCTTTATGAACAATAGCATTCACCAACAACAAAAAGCAATCAGCTTGTGCGTGGATTAGTGCTTTTATATATTTCCCATTTATTCCCCTTACAACTGGATTTCAGTATCAAGAAGTGCACGCAAAGGACGTTAGGACTGCCGGAAAAAGTAAAAATCATGAAATATTTACAATCAATTCATAATCGTGGTTGTCAATACTCCCCAAGAGTGTCACACACCATCTGCGACGTGAAAAAAAAACCCAACGAAACAAGGTGATGTCCTTCAAAAGCCATCATTTCAGCTTTTGTCAAAACAACCTCGCCCTCTCTTCCCATAGTAATAATGATAATAATGATAATGACAATGATAACGATAATAATAATGATAATGATAATAATAATGATAATGATAATAATAAAGATAATGACAGTTAAAACAATAACAGATGAACTTCTGTTTTTTATGAGTACAGAGTAAAATTAATTTTCCAACCTGTCGATGTGTCATCTCTTGGATTCTTGTCTTTATAATTTCCCCAGAACCATCATCTAGCAGCACGCATGAGCTTTTACATAGTCCCTCTTTACTACATTTATTACAAACTTATCTTTAAATATGACACACACGATGGAACCAAAATGTCTTAACAATTGTTGTAGAATTGGGAATCATCCAAACAAAGATTATTGACACGTCTGCCGATATCGATTAACATAAATTCTATCCATATGCCATGAAGCGGGATAAACTTCATTACAAGAAACAGATATGCTATATCTAAACCAAAGCAAGTCAAAGCCATCCTAATAAAAGGTTGGTCTCGGCTATTGCTAGGATCCTCAGCCATTTCAAAACAAATTTTCATTTTTAGAAATAATTATAGAACTCGTCTGAGAATGTAATTATATGCTCCTATGCTAGGATCTCAGCCATTTCAAAACAGATTTTCATTTTTAAAAATAATTGTAGAACTCGTTTGAGAATTGTATGCTCTTTCATGTTCCATTACAACTCATCTCACAAAAAAGGGAAAAAAGTAACTGTTGGAAACTGTAATATAATAAAATATATATATTATATATATGTTATTATATTATATATGTATACAATATATGTGTGTGTTTACAGACACGGTGTACATACTGCTGTGTGTGAGGCATATACATATGTGTGTTTCTATATGTAACGTAATCTGCATTTTATCCTGATTTTTGTTGTGAAAGATCAAAGCTGTCCATGATATGACGAGAATTTTTTCAAAGCATCGTTATTCGTAGCACATAATGTAGGACTTCAAGGGTGATATGTCAGTAAGGCCTAACTCATTTATTTATTTATTTATTCATTCATTCATTCATTCATTCATTCATTCATTCATTCATTCATTTTATTCCCACACGCGGGCACTTGCTTCAGCCACAGGCTTGAAATACAGTTCCATAACATGAATCAGGAACACACAGGAACAAATTAGACATAGATCATACAGAAAATGTAGTATACAATAAGATAACACACAAAAAACATCGAAAAGACAACATTAACATGAAGGATGATTGATAAACATCATCCCATCTTTAAGCATTGAACTTGGTCATTCATGATAACGCCTATTCTTCTTCTTTCTCTCTTTTTCTTGCTAACAAGAACTACCAAATTGTAGAAAGGATTATTTCCTGTGTTCTCTGCAGTTATTTGTTCTTTACTGATTAGAAGCCGTCTTTAGATTTTGTTTCATGTTTGTCATAAATATCATAGTCATCAAAACCAGTATCTTAGATAGAATGTATAATCTACGCTTGTAATGGTACAAGAACCAAATAAGGAATACTCAATTTTCAACAACAAATCTAAAATTTCGTATCATACACTGGTAGTGCATTCTCTTTGTACGTTAATGTCAGCTCTTCTTTGTCATTATACGATCACACATTACATGACGATGGCTTCATGTGAAGGTCTAACTGATTTCTTTTATTTGTTGACTTTCTGTGGATACATAAATTACTGGCCGAATTCATGTATAGTTCAAATAAAGACTTTTCACCTCTGCTAATATGGTCATGGGTTTTTACTGAAATGACCGAATTGTAAAACCATTAGAAGCTTCCAAATCTCAAAACTTTCTTATTTCGGTCCTGATTTCTGTGAATCCCATTTCATTCTGCTCGTTTGACTTTAGGCCTGTCACTTGTACAGAGCACGTTCTTCTTTTTCAGTAAAATGTATGAACATAGAGAAGGTCGAAGGGGAACGTGTTAATTGAATAGATGACAGCACACAGGCGCTCCAGCATTTGGAAACGATGTCGCAAGTATTCATGAGCATGAGCCTTAACGAGCCAATCGTCCGTGACTATTGTGAAAAGGGAACTAACACAATGCAACACTGCACCACGGTGCGCGTGAATTTTTTAGTCAGGCACCCCCCCCCCCTCCCACCCACGCACAATCATGTACTGTTGCTATGGCTTATTTGACTTGGTATGTGTGTTCGTTTGTTTGTTTGTTTGTGTATTTATTCTTACTGAATGCAATTGAAACATCAAGTAATTGCTTACCTGCAAAATTCGCTCCGTATCACATACGCAGAGAGAGAGAGAGAGAGAGAGGGAGAAGAAATATACAAATGCAAATAATAAAAAAATTCATGTGTTTTCTGAAATACTATGCACAATGTACAAGACTGCTAAGGCGCGAGTCGATGACAATAAATGAAACGAATAATAAAGTGATGGCTTTTTTTATAGCTATGCCAGCGTTGATGCCCATTACCCCTTTCGATTTAGCTTTAACCTACCAAAGGTGTGAAAGTCCGGTAAAAGGAGGGACAATTGTGACAGTTGTAAGAGAATATTGAAATCTTTTGCAGTTTCATCCGGCTGACCCACTAATGGAATAGACAAGCGTCTGATCTCCTGCTCATTGTATTTTACCAACTACCTAATAATTGGGATGATGCATGGAACTTTATGTACTATTCATATCATGCTTAAATTCGATCCATGGCCATGTGTAGCAATCATGCATCTTTCATGAAGGTAACGAGTTTAAAGGGACTGTACAGTACTGGTTGAGGTAAGGGATTCATGTTTTGAACATTTCTAACTGAGATAATGAGAAACATCTTATGAAATATGAAAGAGCATGTAATTTTAAGAGGATTTAATGTTTATTCGATGAAAATCGGTTTTGAAATGGCTGAGATATCCAAAAAAGTGATATTAATAAAAGGCGACATGCCACAACCTTTACTTAATTAGGATCTCTTTGTTTCACCTTGTTTTTTGATATCTCAGCCATTTCAAAACCGATTTTCAAACTTTTGATACCCTTTAGAATTGCATGCTCTTTGACATCTCATAGAGTGGTTTCTGAATATCTCACAAAATGTTAAAAGCTAAATCCTCACCTCGACCAGAACTGTACACACCTTTTAATCTATTTTATTCTCTTTTTTTTTTCAAACGTAGTAAGCGAATTAAAATTGCAAACGGGGCACTTTGTTGATGAAATTATTTGAATCATTAATTTCTTTCAAATGGTCCCCTTTATGAACAATAGCATTCACCAACAACAAAAAGCAATCAGCTTGTGCGTGGATTAGTGCTTTTATATATTTCCCATTTATTCCCTTACAACTGGATTTCAGTATCAAGAAGTGCACGCAAAGGACGTTAGGACTGCCGGAAAAAGTACAAATCATGAAATATTTACAATCAATTCATAATCGTGGTTGTCAATACTCCCCAAGAGTGTCACATATTCTGCGACGTGAAAAAAAAAAAAACCAACGAAACAAGGTGATGTCCTACAAAAGCCATCATTTCAGCTTTTGTCAAAACAACCTCGCCCTCTCTTCCCATAGTAATAATGATAATAATGATAATGACAATGATAACGATAATAATAATAATAATGATAATAATAATGATAATGATAATAATAAAGATAATGACAGTTAAAACAATAACAGATGAACTTCTGTTTTTTATGAGTACAGAGCAAAATTAATTTTCCAACCTGTCGATGTGTCATCTCTTGGATTCTTGTCTTTATAATTTCCCCAGAACCATCATCTAGCAGCACGCATGAGCTTTTACATAGTCCCTCTTTACTACATTTATTACAAACTTATCTTTAAATATGACACACACGATGGAACCAAAATGTCTTAACAATTGTTGTAGAATTGGGAATCATCCAAACAAAGATTATTGACACGTCTGCCGATATCGATTAACATAAATTCTATCCATATGCCATGAAGCGGGATAAACTTCATTACAAGAAACAGATATGCTATATCTAAACCAAAGCAAGTCAAAGCCATCCTAATAAAAGGTTGGTCTCGGCTATTGCTAGGATCCTCAGCCATTTCAAAACAAATTTTCATTTTTAGAAATAATTATAGAACTCGTCTGAGAATGTAATTATATGCTCCTAGATGAACTTCTGTTTTTTATGAGTACAGAGCAAAATTAATTTTCCAACCTGTCGATGTGTCATCTCTTGGATTCTTGTCTTTATAATTTCCCCAGAACCATCATCTAGCAGCACGCATGAGCTTTTACATAGTCCCTCTTTACTACATTTATTACAAACTTATCTTTAAATATGACACACACGATGGAACCAAAATGTCTTAACAATTGTTGTAGAATTGGGAATCATCCAAACAAAGATTATTGACACGTCTGCCAATATCGATTAACATAAATTCTATCCATATGCCATGAAGCGGGATAAACTTCATTACAAGAAACAGATATGCTATATCTAAACCAAAGCAAGTCAAAGCCATCCTAATAAAAGGTTGGTCTCGGCTATTGCTAGGATCTCAGCCATTTCAAAACAGATTTTCATTTTTAAAAATAATTGTAGAACTCGTTTGAGAATTGTATGCTCTTTCATGTTCCATTACAACTCATCTCACAAAAAAGGGAAAAAAGCAACTGTTGGAAACTTGAAGACCAATATCAACTCAAACTATGCCATCCTAGCTTTAATAGAATATGTGTTTATGTTACCTGCATCACATTTATAACTTGCACTGCCGCTTTCACTTTTTATCTCTCTGCCGGATGGATATGAGGTATGATGGAATTGCAGTGAATTGGATTTTAACCTGGCGTGTACCTGACGGCCAATGTGCATATCTTGTCAATCATTGGTGGATCCGAAAAAAAAAAAAAACCCTCCTCCATTTTGTAAGAGGAATAGGAATCGCACTCGTGCTATTAAAGCCTTCTCCGGCTCATGAATACTCAGTAATAATTAATCAATATCCCGATGTCACTCGCTCTCGGGTTTGGCTTTGTTCGATCGAGACTGTTAGTACAGCAGTAACGACAGCGCGAAGACGTTTGACATAGGCTACGGACACACCATGCAACACATTATTATTATGATTTCACCGACCAATGAACGCAGAGAGAAAGAGATAAACGCTCCGTTATTGGTCGGTTCCGCGAGTCAAGTACCCTCCTCGTCACGACGTGTCAATAACACAATGTTTACATGCTATGAGATGTTCAGTCACGACATCAGACGCCATCAGCAGAGCAGTTTTTAAATTTGAACAAGAAAGTGTTATGGACTCGGCTTTAATGATCTCCTTAGTATTGATTGAAAGAACGCTGGACTCTTGATAGCGGCGCGTTTGCTCGCTTTTCTCCATTTCGATCTCCTTGGAAATGCGAAGGAGTTGAGGAGTCAAACTTTTTACTCTAAACACGGCTTTTGAGGAGCCTTCCACGCGATTCTTCGAAATATCATAAGAACAAACCGTTCACAAACGGAGCGTTCCTGTATTTTCGCTCTCCATGTAAAAGTCAGAATGTCTATTAAAGGATTGATCACTGTGTAGAAATAAAGAAAACAAACCTACCAGCCAGCAGACATTATTTTTCGGTAGGCAAAATGCGCATCATTGGCTTCGCGGCAACGTTATAACTTTAAATACTTTCGTTTCTAGAATTTCAACTGAAAGATCATTTCCAGTTGCAATGAACGTATATCTCGCATTTATACTACCTGCGCAAAGTGAAGAAGTGAAAATACCAAACACTCGCGAAGGCTGAAACACCTTACAATTGCAAAGACGCCACTTGAATGTTATTATCGCCTTAAAAGAAATCGTCAGCGACTCTGGTGAGGAGACACGGCAGATCTCTGTTAAACCACGTGATCAGACGGATGAATCTACTCGGCAAAGGTTACAGGTAAGACAGAATATCATCACCTTGGTATTGAAGATATACTAGATTTTTTTTTTCATCAGTAAATGAAATCATAATTCATTGTCAACTTCTGATATGATAATAACTCTAAATGTGTATAGTTGCTTTTAATTCTAACTAGCCTGTGTATTTCATTTTATTCAGTTTAGTGATTTGTGTTGCTTTGCATAATGCCCGGAATAAGAAACGGAAACTAATCATATTTATGAACCGATACAGATGTGTATGCACCTAAATCTAAATACAAATATTACAGCTGAATTCTCCAACAAAAAAGTTTTTTTTTTGTTTTTTATTGTTCCATATTCCACATTTCAACAAATACATAAAACATAAACATCACAATACAAAAGCATGGATGAATTGTCAAGTGCAGCTTATAAGACAATAAAACATGTGAAATATGAGGAATCTACATAGAAGCATTTCTTGTAGGGTGTAGATTCCCAGATGCGGATATGAGATTATTTCTTACTTGGTATATGTAACTAAAGGAATGACAATTTGTGAATTGGAGAAATATAAACGTCGAAAAGTAAAAAAGAAAAAGAAAAAGAAAACAAAGAAAACAATGTCCGCGGCACAAGACTTCATGAGAGTTGTGTGATCACCCGAGCGAGGTACAAGTCAGATGCAGTGTACAGTAGCAGAGATACCAAATAGGCGCTTTCACATCAGCCCGATGTTTCGAAATAGCGCGCTATTTTGCTGACTATTTTCTGCGAAAAATATCTCGAGCTTGGATTTTTATCGGGCTGATGTGAAAACGCCTAATGTGTACAAAGGAAGTTCAGGAGATAATACAGTAATCACGAGCGAGGCACATATTACATAATCGATAATGTCAGTAATGTGAAGTATGAACAGAGAATGTCGAGGAGGATTGAAGAATAGCTATATATATGAATTCAGAAAAACTAGTTTAAGTTTATGCTTAAATGAATTAAGAGACTGAGATTGGATTATTTCTCTATCCAAATCATTCCAAAATTCAGGTCCTGTAGTGGTTATTGTTTTTAAAGCAGATACGGTTCGTACAGGAGAAAGATGAAAAGAATCTTTTTGTCTAGTAGGGTAAGAATGAACTTCAGTATTTTCGACAAACATCGAAGAGAACACATCGAGGAGACCACCTGAGTTTACCTGATACATTATCAATAATAAAGAATTAAGTCTATTTGTACAGCAGTTTCCCCATGCCAGGAACCCATAACCTATTTAAGGAAAAAAGAGTAGAATACAATGAATGCAGAACATGTTTAGGAAAATACTATTTTAACTTGAATATACATAACACCTACATTTTTTGATAATAATTTACGGAAAGAATCAACATGAACTTTCCATGTCAACTTACAATCAATATAAAGACCAATGAATTGTATATATTCCACCTGGTTCAATCCCACGTCGTTTACGACCAACTTGCCCGGTAAAATATTGATTATATTGCTAAAAACCATAAATTTTGTCTTGGTCAAATTCAGTGACAATTTATTAGTCTGAATCCACTTAGATACTGATCTTGATTCCGTATTAATGGTATTAAGTAAAACATGAGGGTTTCGATTTGAATAAAAAATGCTGGTGTCATCGGTAAAAAGTAGAAAATAAGACAGAGAGGACGAACTGCGAAAGTCTTTCATATAAAGAATAAACAATAAAGGACCTAAAAGGGATCCTTGCCGTACCCCACAAGTTATAGGCTGTGAACTGGACACATGGCCATTCAAACTAACAAATTGAGTTCCTCCAGTAAGGTAACTTTTAAACCACTCCAAGGCCCTTCCACGAATCTCATAGTATTGTAATTTGTATAATTATATTTCATGGTTGATTGTGTCAAAGGCCTTGGAGTAGTCAAGAAAGATAGCTACTGTGTGACACTTGGCATTTTCTCTACCATTAGTAAAATAGCATGAATTGTGGAATGCTTTTTAAGAAATCCAAATTGATTATCATCTATTACATTACAGCCGTTTAAGAATCGGAATACACGTGTGTACACAATCAAGTAATTTAGAAAAGGAAGTTAATAACGATATCGGTCGATAATTTCCCAGTTTATCCTCTCGGACCTTTTATACATCGATATAACTTTAGTGATTTTCATCCTAGTATTCACTACACTGTTCAGAAATGACAAATTAAATATATGGGCAAGAGGTACAACAATCTCATGTACAACATGCTTCAGAAGTTAATTAGAAATTCCATTATAACCAGTGCTTTTTTGGCTTGAAGATTACTTACAATGTCAACAATTTCGGATTCTAATACAGACAAAGAAAACAAAGATTGATTGTTGTGACGACTTAAATACGTAAAAAAACGGTATACCCGTTTGCGGAGTAGCATCAGCTGAATTAGATCCAACATTCACAAAATATGAATTAAACGCTTCAGAAATTTCATCATCTCTTAACTCGATGTCATTTAAAGAAATCTTATGGATATCCGATTTTTTTCGTTTCTTCTGAAGAACATTGTTGATAACTTTCCTCGTGGATTTAATGTCCTTCTCATGGAGAAGAAACAGCGAAGAAAAATATTTCTTTTTTTGCCTCACTCAACACAGAAGTAAGAACATTACGATAAGTAGTATATTTGCTTTTAGCAGCATAAGTTTATAACTTATCATGTGCGTCATTACGCTCACTTGCATTAAGAACCACTGACTAATCAATATTTAACAGGCTTTCCTTAAATCTTATAATATTTTGTTCAGACATAACAGGAGATGTATAATTCATTTCCCAAGTTGCAGGCTTAAAACGATTTATTATAAATGGACTGGAAGCAAACACTGGGAAATGTTCAGATATATCCGAAACTATTATACCTTGATCAGTTGGATGATGAATATTAGTAAATATTTTATCAATAATTGTATACGCTGAATCAAATATTCTGGTAGGTTTAGTTATACACGGTGTAACAGCATATGAAAACATAGTGTCTACAAAATCCTGGTAACAGAGCTTTTTGTGATACTGCAGTTAATCAAAATTGAAATCCCCCATTAAAAAGCAATATTTATTATTCAAACACTCAGAATTCAATGCGGAATTTAATACATGAAAAAAGGAGTATGATTTTAATTTGGTGGGCTGTAAATCTCATCAATCAAAATATTCTTTCCAGCTGTCATGTCGATTTCAATAATAATGCTTTCAAAATCTTCAGTCATACGACATAAATTCTGAATCAAATCAAAATTGAATCATTTCTGAACATAACGAGCCACACCCCCTCCATGTTTATTTACCCTATTATTAAACACAAGAGAATATCCACCCAAATGAATTAGGGGAAGTGACACGTCAGACAACCACGTTTCGCACAACCTATAACAGAAAACCCCGCATTGTGTAAATTCAAAAATGTCAACATATGTCCTGAGGGGAAATATAATCGGAACCTCTACATCGCAGTAATGTATCATTCTCATCATAAGACAAATCAAATTTGGGAGTTTGTTTGTTTAACCTTTTTATAACATCGGAATCAGAGATCTCATTACCATCACCATAATAATGCATAATATCCATACGACTGGTCATTAAGTCACTGCTCTCTCCATTAGTTACCATAATGGAGGAGTAAACCTTCGGATTTGAAAGACATTCAAGATGACTCAGGGAAATAGAGCTGAATTAAGTACCTCGCCAGATGACAGAGAAACATGTGTGTATATCATAATTACATAAAAAATGGCGTATATGGAATAACTCGCTCGGGTGACTCACGCATACTGCTAGGGATGATTGATCTTGTATATGCATAGCATTATATACATTACAAACTGGGTCAAAAGGGGAAATGACATAGCTGAATTCACGGGCATGTTTTGACTGGAACTGAAACATTGATAGGAATGTGAACTTGAACATCGTTTAAAAAACGGGTACTAAGCACAACAGTAAGTGCATACATATGTATGCATCGTACATTGCAAAAAAAAAAAAAAAAATCTATTCCACGACATTACTGAGTGAACCGGAGGTTGCGCCTGAACTAACACTGCCACCACCTGTATTTTTGATTTTTGTGTTAGCGTAAACAAGCAAAATACAAACAGACATACCTCTAAAAAAATGTCGAACAGTCAGATAGTTGAGGAGTCATACCAAAAGACACGATGTGTAGAGAAATGCTATATGAGTAACCTCCAACGAAAAAAAAAAATGCCGTTCGAAATGTAGCCATACATAGATTAAAAAATATCATTTGTGATATGACAGAATATTACAAGTAATGAAATAGGTAGATGAATTGTCTTGATATTGGACTGTTGAGAATTAGGACGGTATATTAGGCTACGTCGCTTTTTTTGTATGCTCGTTAGTTTTAATTTTCCTCCATGGTAATCAGGAAGAGGTTAGTAATATCATTTGTTTTAAGACTACGTGATCGTTAATTGGCGTTAATCATGACGTTTACTCTTTATTTGCCGTGGTGGAAACCCCCTGTGTGCCACGTTATTCTGAGACACGAAGGTAGTCATGCTTTGAGAAAGCATTCTGTTTTTCTAATCTATATAACTTCTACAAACTTCTGTTAAGTTGGAAATAATAGTGAGCAATGTTGAAGAGGAATGCCAAGCTTTGCTTTGATATAAATTGTGTGACAAATCTATTTCTATTTATTTGTTAATGACCACTTGCTACATTACTGTAAAGGCATGACTTTTGCGCATGAAACCGTGAGAGAGACTTAAAATACACACGCAAATTTAGTTGGGAACACCGCTTGATAGTCAATCACCGCAAAGAATAAAGCTGTATGTAAAAGGAACAAAAGCGCGAGAAAAACTTTCATTTCGGGATTAGGCGATTTATCGATCGGTTTCAGCGGATTAGAGCATTTGAGCGGAATATGCGAAGTTGGCACGCCTTCGACTGAGTCGGACGTGCGAACATGGCACATAAAGAGTTAATTTACCGAGAGATTGCGATTAAAAAAATCTTTATAATTAAAAAAGTGTGGTGCAAAAATAACATTTAAAACTACACATTATTCATAGCATATAAGATACATACAGTCACGCATATGTCATAATTTTGTGGCATGCGTCGCGCAGTATGTAATAGAAATTGTTTTCTAGTTTTATGTATGTATGTGCGTCCATCCTATGCTGGAGGTATTTCTGAATGCGACTTTAATAAATTCGCAGATAATTGCCTGAAACATTTTGACATGAAAATCGTAGAAAAATCCTTGTTTATTATCTACATGCTACTTTCATGTCATTCAGGATTACTTAAAAGTTATTTATACGCCTTAAAAAAAGGTCAAGACATTCTTTCCCGTTTGCTTAGCAGCGCTTAAAGGGGAAGGCTAGTAACTGATCAGTGGGAATCAGTGGAAATGCTTGGAGATGATTGTTCCAATCCTTATGGGATTCATTCAAGAGTTCATTGTATATCTATTGTTGTGTGAAAATGATTTGCTTCAGAATGGTCTCATATTCAAGTAATGTGCAGTTTAATGCTTCCAGGTTAGCGTCCCTGGTCAGTGACGGAGCATTAATCTGCACATTACTTGAATATGAGACCGTTCTGAAGCAAATCATTTTCACACAACAATAGATATACAATGAACTCTTGAATGAATCCCATAAGGATTGGAACAATCATCTCCCAGCATTTCCACTGATTCCCACTGATCAGTTACTAGCTTTCCCTTTAATAGTGTTATTTGATTTATGTCAGAAGCAGTCCCATCATGACGACAGAACGTAGGGAGAAAAATTAGTTGTTGCAAGATTTTTTTTTCCCAATCCTCCATGGACTGTTTTATTGTCTGAGTATTAATATTTTACAACTTACTCATTATCTTCAGCTATAATCCAATGTTTTTTTTTGTTTTTTTTTACATGTCTGTCGTTATCATCACACAAATAGGAATGTCTCCCACGTTTAATTAGCTTGTTAAAAGAAGGCGATACAGAACAAATGTATCTGTCATTTGCATAATATTCAATACTTTTCGTCATAAACTTAAAACCAGGAAATTTTCTGTTTACCTTTTGTTCAAGCAGTTGTTGCTTTAATATTCCAAATCAAAACACAATCTAAAGCGTTATTTCTCTTCTCTTTAAAACCAAAAATATTTATTTGTTAGATTAAAATTTAACTGTCCTCTAGAAGCTTCATTTATCTCTTTTTAATCTATCTATTCAAATATTTGGGGACTATCCATATGCCATTTCCATTTTTGAACATAATATTGTCGAGGGTACTCCTTTTATTTTTTCAAGAAAAGCTTAATAAATGCATCTACATTCATTTAATTCTTGTCGTATTATTTTGATTTGTGACGGTAATACATCTACAATCTACAATATAAAATATTTGTCCTATTCTTTAAAATAAGTTCCACTTAAATTACTTAACTTATGGAATAATAAGAGAGGTAATTTAGTTTAAAACAAAATTTCCCTTCATGTTCTTAAAGAGTCAACAAATTTCCCTTATCATCAAGTTATTTATATATCTCATATTTTTTAATGAAAAAATGAAACAAACACATTTTTTGCCCGATTTGAATACAATTATGTCTCCACATGCAATAGATGCACTTTTCAAAAAAAAAGATGGATTTGCATCTTCATGGGATAAAGTTGGCAAAATGTTCATTGCTACGCCTTGATCTAAACATCTTTGTTATAACTGACTGCATTCAGTGAGTAACGTATGACATATTCTTAAAACCATTCTAAAAATCATTCCGAGTTTGCCACCCGGGGTTGTGTGTTTTACCTGAGACATCATGATTTGCATAGATCACTAAAAAGAGCATACTTCTGCTTGACACTATATAAATTGTTAGTGCGCACCATTTGCTCACGACAGCAACATAATTGAAAATGAAATAAAAATGAAATGAAAAATGAAAATTATCAACGAAAAGCGCACGCGTGGGCATATCCGTGCTGTGATTCTGACGCGTTCGCATCTCATGGCATCCTCGTCACTGATTGGTCACTGAGCACACTACCGGCGCTGTGCTTGAATGAACGTCACAGAGGTTCCCGTTGGGACTGACGTTCTAACTTTCTGGACACTTTTCTCGAAACACCAATGTCCTCGACCATCGATATCTTCATAGAGAGAGGAGAGAGAGAAGAGGAGAGAGAGAGAGAGAGGGGGGGGGGGTGGTGGTACAGATAGGGAGAGAGAAAAAATGTGAATAAAACTCCGTATCAGATTGGTATCTGACAAGTTTTTCGTCCAGAGGGCTTTGTCAATTCATTAATGCCCTAGTAGACAGGGCAGAGCCAGGCAAAAACTGCCTTTTTTTCCAGTCAAGGTTTTCTCACTTGATTCTGGTACTTTAGACCATACTTAACAAAATAAGCTTCTGCGCCATCTTGAAATCTGTCCCGAATCCAAGATGGCCGCCAAAAATCCAAAATGGCCGCCAGAGGACCTAAAAAGTGCCTTCTGTGGTTAAGATTTGTATGGGGATGGGATTTTTTTTACTCTATTTGATGATAAATGGTAAGAGAAATAAGATTCAGTGGATTAGAATTAGAATCAGTTTCTTTTTTATTGCGAAAATCCAACATGGCCGCCAGACGCAGCTCCCGAAATTAATAAATGTTATAATAACCGGAGGGCCAAACCCTAAAAACTCGCTTACTTAACGAGTGAGTTCCACTCTCTCTACAAACTAAGTAGACCATGCTTATTTTCAAATTTCTATTGTAATAAACAACATACCACTGGTCTACCTTAAAAAAAATTGTTGCGAAAGCCTCCAAATCCAAAATGGCGTCCAAGATGGCCGCCATATTTACTGAATTTGCTATTTGAAAGATAGAATTTGATAGAAACATCAGATTTCAACAAATGTGATGTCATATGAAAGAGAATAAAATTTCCTACAAGTTGATACCATTTTTGTGGGAGATTGTGATAACTGGATTGAGATTTTTAGGAAAAATACTCATTTTTTGATATTTTTCTCAAAAAAGGAAAATCATGAAAATGCGTGATTCAGCATAAATCAGAAAAAAGACTGAAGGATTATCTTGAAACGTTTTAAAGAATTTTGTTTAACATATAATTAATATTTAGAGAAAATTAGGGGTCAGTACCATTTGCGGTTCAGGAGTTATAATGTCTCAAACTTGAAAACTCACTATGTAAAAATTTCCACTTTAGCTGTGACAAGACCTTGTTGGTCGTAAAGAGAGTCTGTACGTGCCAAGACTACTACACGCACCACTGGCACTGACGCTTGTAGCAGTGCCAGTGGTGCGTGTAGTAGTCTTGGTGCGCGCAGACTTCTTTGACAAACAAGAGTTTGTGCCTGCAAACTAACTTTTTATACCAAGTGGTAGCTCAGGTGACGCTGATCGCTATCATTTCAAAGTAGATTGTTCTGAAGCAGATGAGATGAAGCAAAAAATGTCTTTCAGATAAAGATAGAAGCTTGAAACAACCATGCTATAGAAAGTTTAAAACAAAATTTGGATCAATCACTCAAAAACTTCAAGATTGCAGGCCATCAAAGCTGACATAGTTTATTGCGCCAAATTAAATGTATTATCTTAATTTTGGTACAATTTTGTCTGTTGTGCTATCTATTTATAGTTTTTATATATTTTGAACATTGTAGTGCTATTTCAAACCGTCATGGGTTTTTATGGAGATATTTTTAAAACCAGTGATATTCTACTCCGAAAAAGAAAAAAAAAATCGAGCGGAAGCTTCATTTTTGAAGGAGTTAATAACGGAAATCAGTAAATTTAAAGTACAATTGGAGTGAATTTTGAGTGAAAATTTTCATTTTCACTCATTTCAGAGTGACCTTTAGGGATCACTCGTCACTCTTTGAGTGATCCCTGAGATCACTCTAAAAAGAATGAAAATGAATATTTCCACTCTCGAGTGATCCTGATATCTAAAACGTGAAAGCATCTACCAATGGCATTAGTTCAATTCAATTTTGACACTATAACCCACATGAAATCAGCTTAAAACGATGTAAGACAAATCTATTCACAGTGAATACACCGTCAGCATGCTTTTTTGTCAATTCAATTCAATGTTTTATTTCATTTTTTCGACAAGAACATATAAACATCACTTCTTCTTTTTGGGTAACAGAAAATCAGGTGCTCAAAACTATGTAGGATGAAAAGAATACAATAATTGTAACACCTTACAACCATTACAGATTATCATAAAACTCGAGTGATTTGAAGTAAGTAAACATTGTGGATAATTCGAAAAATGGAGGGACCCACTAAAAAGACAAGTCTTGTAGAATGTGGGCCCCTCAGAAATGTGAATATACAGCATGAATAATCATTTTGGACAATGTAATTTGAGCAATATACTGAAAAGTAATTTCGCACAACACATTAAAAAGCAACTTTGAGAAATTGCCGCCATGTCGGATTTTTCGGGGGGGGGGGTGCTCGGATCAGAAGGGCTTTCAAGGACATGTACGGATCAGATATTATTACACATATGCCATCATCATTCACGTTTCTACAACAGCAGAGTACAAGTACAAAAGCATATCTTTGATACAGAAACATTTCTTTTTTAAATCAAAGATCGGGCCTTACCCAAACACTAAAATGAGCTCCACCCCCCCCCCTTAGAGACTTAAACCCTCAATATGGTCTAAACAAGGACAATATATATGATAAACAGCAATACAAGAAATTCTAAGAACATGTCAAATAATTAATCACGATTTGACTCTGACGCAACACATTAAAGGTATCGTTTACCATTGGAAGAGATATCACATTCGATTTATATGTGCAGGTTAGTTGTATCACAAAACATTCTACCATGTAAATATATATATATATATATATATATATATATATATATATATATATATTATATATATATATATATATATATATATATATATATATATATATATAATGAAGCCTAAGACATACGGAGATGTCACCATTTCTTTTCAAGAAACCATAACATTGATAACTGTTGACAGCTTAGTATAAAAAAACTAGAAATGTTGCTACGGCGACTGGTATGCCTACGCCATAATGCATGGTTCTCCTAATAGGTCTATAGTACAATGTCTTGACAATGTGTGATGACAGTTTCACACAATTGGCAAAATATCAAAATGACAGGTTTGCCACAAATCAATGTCTTGACAATGTGTGATGACAGTTTCACACAATTGGCAAAATATTAAAATGACAGGTTTGCCACAAATGTGCTGAATGTTCACTTTCCTAGAACTAGGTTCAATTGGATGAATGATTAAAAATGTCGGAGTGCAGGTATTTGGGGAACTGATGATTTTTACTTGACTTTTGACCCTTTTATAAGTTTATGCATTGGGGCAATTCCGCAGTTAGGTGGACATGACATGGATAAAAGAAATGTGCCTCTTTATCTTACCCTTTAATCTAGGTATCAACTAATGCCATGGATGTTCACCAATCATTAGGGTCTTTCAAATTCAGTAGATTTTATTTTTCGTATTCATTGATTTTGTGAGATCTAAAACCATCAAAAAAACAACAACAGGTATTTCGGGAACTGATGATTTTTACTTGACTTTTGACCCTTTTATAAGTTTATGCATTGAGTAATTTTCAAGGTATTGAGAAAAAGTATAATTTCAGTATCAAATGGTAAAATAGCATTATCTAAACCTGGCCTTTGACCTTTGACCTCACAGTTCCAAAGAGAATCACTGTCAGGTAGAACATGCATAAATATGTAAGTTTCATGATGATACCTTGAGTTACTTTCGAGATATGGAGGAAAAAGTGCAATTAAGCACTTTCACTTGACCTTTGACCTTTTTACTTTGGACCTTTTGGCCAAAACTTCCAAAAGAATATATACATGCATACATCAAGTTAAAAAAACAAACCTTCAGGCATTGTATAAATATAAGTAGTGATATTTTGAGGAGTTGACCCTGACCTTTGACCCCCCACCTTTGACCCATGACCCCCAACTTTTCTAGATAATCACTGCCCATCGGTACAAGCATATCTATACTAAGTTCCATGAAGATACCTTTAACCATTTGATATGGAGAAAAACATGAAATGTCAACCTTTTTTCCACAAAATAACCTGTGACCTTTGACCCCATGACCCTAAATTCCAAACAAAGTATTATCCCCCAGGATATACCCTCATACCAAGTTTGATGTAAAACCATCACACGGTTCTTGAGATATCAACAAAAACAAAACGGGACGGACGTCCGGACGTACGGACGGACGGACGGACGGACGACCCGAAAACATAATGCCTCCGGCCACTTCGTTGGCGGAGGCATAAAAACATATCAGAACAATCTACTTTGAAATAATAACGATCAGCGTCACCTGAGCTACCACTTGGTATGAAAAGTTAGTTTGCAGGCACAAACTCTTGTTTGTCAAAGAAGTCTGCGCGCACCAAGACTACTACACGCACCACTGGCACTGCTACAAGCGTCAGTGCCAGTGGTGCGTGTAGTAGTCTTGGCACGTGCAGACTCTTTTCACGACTAACAAGGTCTTGTCAGAGCTAAAATGGAAATTTTTACATAGTGAGTTTTCAAGTTTGAGACATTATAACTCCTGAACCGCAAATGGTACTGACCCCTTATTTTCTCCAAATATTGATTATATGTTAAGCAAAATTCTGAAAAACGTTTCAAGATAATTCTTCAGTCTTTTTCTGATTTATGCCGAATCAAGCATTTTCATGATTTTCTTTTTTTCCGAAAAATATCAAAAAATGAGAGTTTTTTCCTTTAAATCTCAATCCAGTTATCACAATCGCCCACAAAAATGGTATCAACTTGTAGGAAATTTTATTCTCTTTCATATGACATCACATTTGTTGAAATCTGATGTTTTTATCAAATTCTATCTTTCAAATAGCAAATTCAGTAAATATGGCGGCCATCTTGGACGCCATTTTGGATTTGGAGGCTTTCGCAACAAATTTTTTGAGGTATGTTGTTTGGAATGTTGTTTGTTACAATAAAAATTTGAAAATAAGCATGGTCTACTTAGTTTGTAGAGAGAGTGGAACTCACTTGTTACGCACGTTTATAGGATTTGGCCCTCCTGTTATTATGACATTTATTAATTTCGGGAGCTGCGTCTGGCGGCCATGTTGGATTTTCGCAATAAAAAAGAAACTGATTTAAATTTTAATTCACTGAATCTTATTCCTCTTACCATTTATCATCAAATAGAGTAAAAAAAAACCCAACCCCAGACAAATCTTAACCACAGAAGGCACATTTTTGGTCCTCTGGCGGCCATTTTGGATATTTGGCGGCCATCTTGGATTTGGGTCAGATTTCAAGATGGCGCAGAAGCTTATTTTGTTAAGTATGGTCTAGAGTACCAGAATCAAGTGAGAAAACCTTGACTGGAAAAATGGGCAGTTTTTGCCTGGCTCTGCCCTGTCTATAGCGATTTATAAAAAAAAGTAAAATCGCGAATCAGATAACAATATTAGGCAATTCCCTTTCCTAATGCGAAGTGCACGGAAGTGTCTGCATAGAAAGGAACAACGAACACATGATAAAGAGCACTATAATTCATTATTATTATAGAGATTTAAAGAACTACACAAAGGAGAAAGAAACTTAAATGATGAGCTTTCAGGCTGTCCAGTTTCGAAGTCAGCGCATAATTGACCAATGATGCTTTGCACTTCATGAGACTGTGTTTTCCAACTGAGACTCACAAAATACAATTGTAATCGAAAAGGAATAATGCAATAATGTGCATTCAGGCATTCTCGATCTACTTGAGATGTACGTCATTATTCAGTTTCGTCATGGCGTTCGTTCTCCGTGCTATCGAATTCGAACCGGCATTTTGTTGAGTTTCTATCAAATTCTTTTATCCAGACCCGCAGGGCCGTTGCTTCTTGTTCCGGAGAACACTATTATCTTTTTTTTTAACAGAAATTTGCTTGGTCCAGACCCCAATTTACTCTGATTTATCGACAGGGATGTTGGGGTGCTCCTCCCCCTGAGCTGGGCATAGTCAGCTTCTTTCCACACAGTCTTTCGTTATGTAAAGTATTTGGATACATGTAGGGGTGTGGAGAGATGTGGGTTGTGCTGGGCTCGGGGGCGTGTGCGCTCCTGTGTCTCTTGTTGGTTGTTTTGGTTCTGTGGATGTGGTTGGCGGGAGTTGTCTTAGGCGCAGTCTTGATTGGGAATAATTTTATTTATCATTATCATATATATATATATATATATATATATATATATATATATATATATATATGTATATATATATATATATATATATATATATATATATATATATGTATATATATATATATATATATTTTTTTTTTTTGGGGGGGGGGGAGCCAAGTCCTTAGGGTCTGTGAAGGAGTAAGGATCATTGTCCCTAATGGTTTGGCAATATGATTAAGTGCAATTAAGTGTTAGATCAAGACGAGAAAAAAAAAAAGCTTTCATTTTGTCCCGGGCAAAAAAAAAGTCGTCATGATAGGGCCTGGCAGACATTTTCATTTCATAGTGAGAACCTAATGGCGAAAAACGTAAACTTGATGGATGATTATAAAGTCTGAATCAAGTAGGCTCTGCCTGGGAAATATAACGCCAAAGTCATGGAAGTGCATGCATTATTTTTTTTATGTAATTGAGCATCTATCATTATCAATGCATATTGTCGGTAACGTTATAACCCAAACATTAGCTCTCTCTCTCTCTCTCTCTGCCTCTCTCTCTACCTTCTCTTGTTAACAGTAAACAGTTATGTTAAATGCTCTCTCCTTACGAATTGATACAAGAATAATAAGTGTGGTCATTTAGCAGAATTGCCGTCATGACTTTCCTTAGGCCATTTTCAAGAGAATTAGATATCAGACTTTGATTATATTAACTTGGTCTACAAAGATGACAAATGGGATAACTTAGACAAAAGCTGAGCAATGACTTTATTGATTGTTGTTACGCCACTGGACTTCTTGCAACTCTGAAATGAAAACGCCTCCCTGACTATCAAATATTGTTAAATCAAAGCCATTTGGTGAGTGCGTGAATAAAACAGGAAAAAATGTCATCCATAATTAAATGAAAAATGTATAAAGATTTTGGAAAGAACAATACTACTTAAAGAACAAGTGACCAGTGATGCTGACGAGCCATCGGTTAATATCGTGGATGAATTTCATAAGTGGGAATGACGAAAAATTACGGAAATCAACGATTTAGCAGAAAAAAGTGCTCCAAGGATTCAAATCCAATACCACAGGCTCCGACTACTTGCATGCAATTTTTCGCAACAGTAGATTAGGAGCAGCTGCCCGACACCCCGCTGGCCAAATTCCACTGCAAAGCCGATGTACCATTCATCTACGCCTCAGCTGACGGGTTGGCCGTACTGTTCGTTTCAATGTTCGTTGTTCCGAAGGTTCGTTCATCTATGGCGAAGCCAGTTTGAAGCGAGGGGGCGGAGGGGGGGGGGGGGCGAGTTATCCCGTTTTTGTCGAGTAGATTATGGTGGGAGCGGACTGATCTATCGACCAGGGAGTACAAAGAATTATTTCAAAAAAGAATGATTAATGCACGCATGTGTGATTCGGTTTTTTTTTTTTTTTTCTGGGTATGAGTGGCTCTTTTAATGACTGTGTTTACGTTCCGCATGGGTCATCAAAAAAAAAGGGGGGGGGGGAGGGGGACGTAGGAGGTAGGGATTAAGTTATTATTCTTTGAAATCAATAAAAAAAAAAACTTATATACATTTCGATTGTATTCCAGTTTACCAATAAATTTATTTTTCATGTCAATCTGTTTGTCTGTCTGTCGCTCCTGCCCCGAACTATGCAGAAATGAATAGTTGTCATTTTCCCTTTGCTTTTGCACTCCGTGCGTACTAAAATTAGCCCAAGGCCTCGGTGCGTGTTAAAGGCAAAGTGAATTAAAGTGTTTTCCACTAATTTCCACTTGGGATGAACAAGTATTCATAAAGCAGAATGAGAAAAAAACCCCTCTATTTTGGCTGACGATATACTTCGGGAAGCTCTGAGTTTGGTCCATGGCACGTGTATCGTTCATTAGGAGAATTAATGTTAAAATATTCATTGTGCCCACAGTGCCGAGAAGTACTGCACGTAGCTGTCAGTGATACGACATCCGCTTCATTTTGTATATCTCTCTTAGGAATTTGAAAACGGTTTTAGGTAAACTGCGGAGTCTATTATTATTCATTCAACTTTGTTTTGATTGTTTTAGAATTGGTTTAGAACAACATAATATGAAGAGCTTGCTTCCAAAAGGCGCTAAATCCATTAAAAAATGATGGATTTAGCTCCTTTTGGAAGGAAGTTCTTCAAATAATCAATCTATATTCTTGATGCAAATCAGCAGGAGCCTTGAACAGTTTTCTCGATTGGGGGGGGGGGGGGCAAAACTTGGCAGATAATAATGTGAGAGGGAGCGGAGCCACCAACTGGATAGAGGGTATGGATGATGGGTATCCTCTTTCCGACATGAGGGACATTTTCCATTTCCAGACCTAAAATTTAGCGATCTGACGCGAACACTTCGGGCAATTATTAGAATTATTAAAAGAATAAGAAAATGAAATACAGAAATGTGAATTTCCAAATTGTGGTATCTCAGCTTTTGTTTCGCGTGTACGTCATCCTTTTGTTCTTATAAGTGTATGGAAGTTGACGGGGTGGGGTGGCGTGTAGAGGCCTTGGATGTACCCCTCTCACACGATGGAGCTTTTGCATTTTGAGAAACAAAATAGGAAAATCCGATGCACAATTTTTGTGGAATATTCGGAAAATCGTTAGTCTCTAAAGTGTACCAAGACTATATCTATGGGTACAGAGAAAAGAGACGATCGGAGGGGGATTAAGTACCCCCTTCCACCAAACGGCTATTAGATCTTTAAAAGTGAAATTCAACGATCTGTCCCTTTCGTGGGATGTTCGGAAATTTATATCAGAGAAGTGTAATAAGTGTGTCATCTAGGAGGGAGACCAATCGATGGAAGGGTGAGGGGGAAGTATCTTCCTCCCACATTAGGGACCTTTTGCACTTTTTGTGATTGCAATGAACAATTTGGTGCACAGTTTTGGTGTATTTTGGAAAAATCATTGTCAATCTCAAAAGTGTAGTCATAATCAATCAACCAATCGAGGGAAGGGTACGTATAGAGGCATCCCATTCTCACATAGGGTAGCTTTTCCATTTTTATGACTGAAATTCAGTGATTTAGTGGCATATTCGAAGATTTGTCAATCTCAAGTCAATCCCAAGTGTATTTACTTAATGGAAGGTATAGGGACCTGACGGGGGGAGGGTGTCGGACGGGTTATTCCCCTCCAACACGAGGGGGATTTTGCTGAGGGAATTTTTTCTTTGAAGTGAAATTCAACGATCTGCTGAGCCCCGTATCATGTACTTGTTATCAGTGACAACTTCCACATTCCTGTAACAAATTTGCTCTCATCCAATCAGATGCAAGGATTTCAGTAGTTTGCTACAACTATCACAACTTGTTACTGATAACAATTTTTATTAAACGGTGCCCTGGCGCACACTTTAGGTAAAACATTTGGACATGTTTTTCTATCTAAAAAGCAAGAAAACCTTCTTTATCTCGGGATTATTTGGGGGACAAAATGTCGTGTTCGCCCAATTGCCCTCCAGGATTGACGCCCCCCCCCCCAACATACGAGGGAGCTGTTGCAATTTTAGAATTCAAATATAAAAATATCTTGTTAACACAAGATGAAATCTTTGGAAGGAAAGGAAGCGCGGAAAAGGCTAATTGAAAGGAAATATATCTTCCCACATGAAGACACTTCATGCACACTTTTGATGAAATATTCGGAAATACGTAAATATAATTGCGTAATGTTATAGTCTAGGGAAAATGTCCGAGCGGAAACGGTGTGGGAGGGGTATCACCTTCCCAGGCGAGGGAGATCTTGCTGTGTCAGAATTGAAATTCAATAATATGATATACACTTTAATTGAGACAGTTGTACATTTTTCTGTCAAAAAAGCAAGAATGTTCCACATTTCGGGAATTATGGGGTTGGGGGTAGAGAAAATGGTATGTTTCCCCTTCCAATATTCTCATAATGGAGGGCAACTATCCTCTGCCACCCTCCCCCATTGACGCCCAGCCCTGTAGATCAGTTTTTCTCATGAATAAATTCGATTCAATACAATAGCGTCAAAAAGATGACATTAATGAATCGAAATGTGCACCAGACTATAGCAACACAGGAGGATGAAAGTACCTGTTCATTTTGTTCTTTTATTTGCCATTGGAACGAAAAATCCGCCTATTGAAAATATATTTTATTATATTCTACAGGTTCAATATGAGGCACTAGGACCCCTTTAAAGTTTCATACACATATTGGTTCCGCATGAAAAGAGCTCTCAGCCACATTTCCACAGTTGTCTTTTTAAGGCAGTATGGATATAGATATCCCATTTATATACTTCATATAAAGACTTTCAGCTTTCCAATACAGAGAATATGAGCAATGTTCTCGTTAAAAGGATTGACACTGGCGGCAGGATTAACGAGTTCATCATCGCATGATATTCGACCTGAGCGATGGATAGTCCGATGAAATATTACTTTCCCCTGAAACTCGTTTAATTAACATCAATCCATCACGTTTTCTTGTATTATTAATTATTTTCCGGGAGCCCTAGACTGGAATTGCAGCGCGTATTTTTTAGTCTAAATTTAGATGTGTTTCTAAAGGCTACATTTTGAAAAGAAATATTGATAATTAATTATTACCATTCAATTTTTGGCGGCTCAAAAAATGTTACAATTTCCTCAGCATCTAAATACAGGAACATATAAAAACACTCAGGAGCAAGTTAACCAAGTTGAAGTTCAAGTTCGTAGAACATTTATTTCCGTCTTTTTCAAGTTGTATATCACATACATAAGACTGTACAAGGAAGGCAGAATCTCAAAAAGGCATAGCTTGTGGTGAGCTGCCTAACAAAATACATTACATCACAAACACAAGAAACAACAAAAACATAATAGTTCCCATGGCAATATTAAGATGAGATGTTCCTCAAAGAGAAGTATTGCAGTCTAACAGAGGGGCTACAGCAAGTATGAAAATATTTGACGAGCTACAGCCTTGCAAAAGTTGCATATATCAAAGTTAAACGTTTCAAATTCATAAGTGCTAGTAATGTAAAACCTCTGCACAGATCTAACCAAGACAATGAGTGAAATGCACTGTTTCCAACTGGATCCTGAAGAAACCCCCTTACCGATATATTCAAATTTTAATGCATATCATTTTAACAAAGGTTGTTCCTAGCAACCTAAAAGCTCGCACGAAGCCTGCCCGACACAGCAACAACTAGTGTATGCAAAGTGGATTCCAAGTATTGAAATGGCGTAATAATGTATAGGTTACTCGAATAACTCATTACGAGGCCCCGACAGAAAAAAAAAAAATCCACAAACTTGGCCATATCAGCAAAGAGGTCTATTATTTCAAAAAGAGAGACAATTTATAATGGCATTTAGATAAACTCAAAGAAGGTGAAGTTTAAAATGGGCTGGGAGATTATTCCAGACCTTGGGAAAAGCTACTGTGTGTTGGAATGAGACTCTTTTTTATGTTTTGGAATGTGAATTAATGAAGATGATCTAATTTCATACTTATGGTATTCGGAGTTTTCTTCAAATAAGTGACATAAATGATCAGGGAGAAGATTATTTGTACACTTATGTATAAATAAATCCATTTGGAATGTATTGATATCTTTTAAACGCAGCAGCTTTAACTCGTTGAACAATGTATCTGTTCGAACACCACCAGGACCTATGTTTCGTACATTACATAAATGTCCAATAATATGATTTGATAAACATGTAATCTTTTCAAATTTGATTCAAATGTATTCCCAAACAATGTTGCAATACGACAGGTAAGGTAAAATAAGTGTGCAATAGAGCATACGCTGTTTGTTTTATACAGGCAAAAAAATTGCAAATTTACGAATAACACCAATATTTTTAGACACTTGTCGCTCAACTTCTGCAATATGAAATTTCCAGGATAACTTGGAATTAATGAGATAATTAATACAGGTACTATAAATCCTAGACCCGGGCTTTACAAAATACCTTTGGTTCAGTACTCTAAGGTGCCAGGGGTTTGGTTTCAATACTCTTCGACGAGGATGGTAAGAATGCCGGTGACGAGGATGTCATTTGTCATTGAAGTGACGCGGATGTCGTCAAAGTAACATAGATGTTGCCGAGTGTCGTCGAACTGACGGGAATGTCGTCGAGCTCAGTGACACGGAGGTGCCGCCGAACCTGGCTCGTCGGTGTCAATCTATATTGGGACATTAAATCGTACTCTCATATGGCATTATATATTCACAGGTAATCTTACATCATGAACCACAGCTCAGTATTTAACTACACCTGACCAATAATAAAAAATAATGGTGTTCAAACTCAAAAGTAATGGTGAGGAGGAGACTTCAGCTGTTGTCAGTGCCTGCATCATGTCTTGCGCGTGCGCTGCACTTACGCATGGGGGCTTCTGTGCCATGAATCTCCTGCCTGAAATGCAGCGCTGCACTGTAGGCCGATCAGTTACCTCTCTACCCCTATCACCAGTGACTTAGAATAGCATACCCATGTCCTGCTGAGACAGATGTTTATATCTAGATAATAGATATAGATATGTATAGATAATTGTCGGTATACGTTAACGTTAATGTGTGAAGATTTGCACGAACCACAAAATTTTACTGCTTTGATGGTGAATTAAGACTGCCTAGATGGAAATAAATTGACGGCTAAGATGTCAATGTGACCGCCCTGCACAAGACCTACATTAAATAGGCCAAGATAAATGTCCACTCAACAGCTCAATTTGTATTTTAACCCAAATAGACCTATTTTGGTTCATTAGAGAGAATCCTAACTTGAGACTTTTTGTAGGTTTTAAGCAAGGCGGTCTTATATGTGGATTGTTGCTTTAAGTCCAATATCAATTGGAATCGTGAATGATACGAACAGATGCTGAAAGAGACGAATAAATTGAAGGGGGAAAATCATAGATACAAGAGAGAAAAGTAAAGAAATTCAGAACAGATATTTCACAAAAACAGGGGAGGAGGGAGAGAGAGAGAAAAACCACCACCACCACCAACAACAACAACACTAACAACAACAAAACCCGAAGACGATGTAAGCGATGCAGTCTGCAACGGTAATCAAAACTACGAAAGTAGGAAATATAGGGAAGGGAAAGAGAAAGGTAAGGTTATGAGAACTTCAGTGTATGGGAAAGAGTAATACATTCAAAAGTAAATAGTATAAATATTCAAGAAAGTAAAAGTAATAATCGAAAGTTATGTCCTAAAAACATATCGGAATAACGGACCTTAAAGTTCCCCCAGATGGACATAGAGAAGCTTGATCCTTGTAAGTATCATTGCTCTGGTGATTCTGTGTTCAAGTGCATTTATTTTTCATGTTGTTCGTTCGCAACGTGATATAACTTCATTTCATTTCATTTCATTTCATTTATGGCAAGAGAAAAAAGATTCATCCGGAGTCTTTATGCTAAATTGATTTTTGCATTCTAAAAAGTGATAGATTTTATTCTTTTACTTGTTTCAGTTATTTTCAATAAAACTCTAATAAGTTGCTTTAATCGTATGGCAGCAAAGTGGTTATAACGCGCATTGCGAAATCAGCTCGCGACATTCCTGGCGATGTATATATATATATATATATATATATATATATATATATATATATATATATACGTAAGTAGAGTGTGTACTGCAATATGGCTGACAGTGCTCAACTATATAGGAGCCCATGTAGTACAGAATATATATATATATATATATATATATATATATATATATATATGTATATAATATGTATATGACAGTGCACAGTGCATCAAAGTCACAATCTAGTAGAAAAAAAATGCTCTAAGGATTCAACTCCAATACAATAGACTCCAAAATACTTGCATGCAATGACTGGCAGCAGCGGAATAGGAACCATTTAAAGTTATATCGAATAGGAAAGGTGATGGGTGTGTCAGAAACAGAACAAAACAAAGGAAAGGAAAAAATAGGCATCAAACCAAGCAGAGGGGGGGGGGGGTGATCATCCATCATCAAAGGATATATCGCTGTTGGATGTGAAATTCAGTTGATTACAAATGACGAAGGGATTGCGTGGATATGAAAGATGAAAGGAATGACTGATACAGAATACGTTATGTCAGAACGTTTTATTGATTGATTGTCTGCATGGTTCATCCCCCTTTCTCTCTCCCTCTCTCTCTTTCTCTGTCTGTCTCTCTCTCCTTCTCTCTCTCTCTCCTGACCCAAACTATGCACAAATTAATAGTCGTCATAATTATCCGTTTGCTCTTGTACTCCGTGCATGTTAAAAAAAAAACAGCCCAAGGCCTCGGTGCGTGTTAGAGGCAAAGTGAATAAAAGTGTTTTCCACCAATTTCCACCTGGGATGAACAAGTATCAAGCAGAACATTATATCGGAATAAGAAAATGCTCTGGCTGCTGATATCAATCTGGAAGCTCTGAGCTTGAACTATGGCGCTTGTATCGTTCGTTACGGGATTAATGCTTAAATATTAATTGTGCCCACAGTTCCATGGAGTGCTGCAGGCAGCTATCAGTGATATTAAATCCGTTGCATTTTGTATATCTCATTTATGAATTTGAAAACGGTTTTAGGCAAATTGCTGAGTCTATCATATTCATTCAACTTTGTTCTGAATGCTTAAGAATTGGTTTAGAACAAAATAAGAAATAATCAACTTATATTCTTGATGCAAATCAGCAGGAGCGTTGAACAGTTTTCACGATTGGGGGAGGGAACAAAACTTGGCAGATAATAATTTGCGAGGGAACGGAGCCACCGAGTGGATAAAGGGTATGGGAGTTGGGTATCCTCCTTCCCACACGAGGGACATTTTCGTTTTCAGACCTGAAATTTAGCGATGTGACGCGCACGTTTTGTGTTATTATTATAATTTGTTCCTATAAAATGATAAGGAAAAGAAATACTTACAGAAATGTGAATTTCTAAATCGTGGTATATAAGCTTTTGTTTCGTGTGCACGCCATCCCTTTGTTCTGACAAGTGTATGGAAGTTGACGGGGGTGGGGTGGCGTGTAGAGGCCTTGGGTTTCCCCCTCTCACACGATGGAGCTTCTGCATTTTGAGAAATAAAATAGAAAGATGCGATGCACAATTTTTGTGGAATATTCGGAAAATTGTTAGTGTCCAAAGTGTACCAACTACAAGACTATATCTATGGTACAGAGAAAGGAGAGGGTTGGAGGGGGATTAAGTACCCCCTTCCACCCAACGGCTATTAGATCTTTAAAAGTGAAATTCAACGATGTGCTGGGCCCCGTTTCATAAAACTTGTTATCAGTGACAACTTCCACATTTCAGTAACAAATTTACTCTCAGCCAATCAGATGCAAGGTTTTCAGTAGCTTGTAACAACTATCACAACTTGTTACTGTTCATCAAAACTTGTAACAAGTTTTTTGAAACGGGGCCCTGGCGCACACTTAAGCTAAAACATTTAGAAATGTTTTCTATCCAAAAAGCAAGAAAGTCTTCTTCATTTCTGGATTATTTGGGGGACAAAATGTCGTGTTCGCCCCATTGCCCTCCAGGATTGACCCCCCACATACGAGGGAGCTTTTGCAATTTTAGAATTCAGATGAAGTATCTCGTTAACACATTATTGATGAAATCTTGGGAGGGAAAGGAAGCGCGGGAACGGCTAATTGAAAGGAGATGTCCCTTCCAACATGAAGAACTTTTACCTTTTTGAGCCTGAAATCACAGATCTGGTGCACATTTTTGATGAAATAATCGGGAATATGTCAATATAATTGCGTAGTATTAAAGTCTAGGGGAAATGACCGAGCGGGAAACTGTGTGGGAAAGGGTATCACCTTCCCAGGCGAGGGAGATTTTGCAGTTTCAGAAATGAAATTCAATTATCTAATGCACACTTTAATTGAGATAGTAGTACAGTTTTCTGTCAAGAAAGCAAGTAAATATTCCACATTTTGGGAATTATGGGGGGGGGGGGGAGGACAAAATAATATTTTCCCTTCCAATATTCTCATAATGGAGGGCAACTATCCTCTGCCACCCTCCCCCATTGACGCCCAGCCCTGTAGATCAGTTTTTCTCATGAATGAATTAAATTAAAATAGCATCAAATTGACGACAGAAATGAATCTAAATGTGTACCAGTCCATAGCAACACAGGAGGATGAAAGTACTTGTTCATTTTATTTTTTCATTTGACATTGGAACGAAAAATCCGCCTATTGAAAATATATTTCATTACATTCTACATGTTCAATTTGAGGTACTAGGACCCCTTTAAAGTTTCATACACATATTGGTTCCGCATGACAAGAGCTCTCAGCCACATTTCCGCAGTTGTCCTGTTAAGGCAGTATGGATATAGATATTCCATTTATATACTTCATATAAAGATTTTTCAGCATTCCAATACAAAGGATATGAGCAATGTTTTCGTTAAAAGGATTGACACTGGCGGCAGGATTAACGAGTTCATCATCGCATGATATTCGACGTGAGCGATAGATAGGCCGATGAAATTAGTTTCCCCTGAAACTCGTTTCATTAACATCAATCTAATACGTTTCCTTGTATTGTTAATTATTTGCCGGGAGCCATAGACTGGAATTGCAGTGCGTATTTCTTAGTCTAAATTTAGATGTGTTTCTAAAGGCTACTATTCTGAAAAGAAATACTGATAATTAATTATTACCATTTCAATTTTTGGCGGCCCAAAACATGGTAGAATTTCCTCAGCATCTAAATACAGGAACATATAAAAACACTCAGGAGCAAGTTAACCAAGTTCAAGTTCAAGTTCGTAGAACATTTATTTTCCGTCTTTTTCAAGTTGTATATCACATACATAAGATTGTACAAGGAAGGCAGGACCTCAAAAAGGCATAGCTGCCTCACAAAAATACATTACATCACAAACACAAGAAACAACAAAAACATAATAGTTCCCATGGCAATATTAAGATGAGATGTTCCTCAAAGAGAAGTATTGCAGTCTAACAGAGGAGCTACAGCAAGTATGAAAATATTTGACGAGCTACAGCCTTGCAAAAGTTGCATATATCAAAGTTAAACGTTACATATTCATAAGTGCTAGTAATGTAAAACCTCTGCACAGATGTAAGCAAGACAATGAGTGAAATGCACTGTTTCCAACAGGATCCTGAATAAATCCCCTTACCGATATATTCAAATTTTAATGCACATCACTTTAACAAAGGTTGTTCCTAGCAACCTAAGAGCTCGCACGAAGCCTGCCCGACACAGCAACAACTAGTGTATGCAAAGTGGATTCCAAGTATTGAAATGGCGTAATAATGTATAGGTTACTAGAATAAGTCGTTACGAGGCCCCGACAGAAAAAAACAAAATCCACAAACTTGACCATATCAGCAAAGAGGTCTATTATTTCAAAAAGAGAGACGATTTATAATGGCATTTAAATAAACTCAAAGAAGGTGAAGTTTAAAATGGGCTGGGAGATTATTCCAGACCTTGAGAAAAGCGTACTGTGTGTTGGAATGAGACTATTTTTTTATGTTTTGGAATGTGAATTAACGAAGATGATCTAATTTCATACTTATGGTATTCGGAGTTTTCTTCAAATAAGTGACATAAATGATCAGGGAGAAGATTATTTGTACACTTATGCATAAATAAACCCATTTGGAATGTATTGATATCTTTTAAACGCAGCAGCTTTAACTCATTGAACAATGTATCTGTTCGAACACCACCTGGACCTATGTTTCGTACATTACATAAATGTCCAATAATATAAACATGTAATCTTTTCAAATTTGATTCAAATGTATTCCCCAAACAATGTTGCAATACGACAGGTAAGGTAAAATAAGTGTGCGATAGAGCATACGTTTTCTGTTTTATACAGGCAAAAAAAAATTGCAAATTTACGAATAATACCAATATTTTTAGACACTTGTCGCTCAACTTCTGCAATATGGAATTTCCAGGATAACTTGGAATTAATACAGGTACTATAAATCCTAGACCCGGGCTTTACAAAATACCTTTGGTTCAGTGCTCTAAGGTGCCAGGGGTTTGGTTTCAATACTCTTCGACGAGGATGGTAAGAATGCCGGTGACGAGGATGTCATTTGTCATTGAAGTGACGCGGATGTCGTCAAAGTAACATAGATGTTGCCGAGTGTCGTCGAACTGACGGGAATGTCGTCGAGCTCTGTCAGTGACACGGAGATGCCGCCGAGCCCGGCTCGTCGGTGTCAATCTATATTGGGACATTAAATCGTACTCTCATATGGCATTATATATTCACAGGTAATCTTACATCATGAACCACAGCTCAGTATTTAACTACACCTGACCAATAATAAAAGATAAATGGACAATGTGCATTAAAGGGATCGTACAGTTTTGGTTGAGACCTAATTTCAGGTTTCTAACATTTTTTGGTGAGATAATGAGAAACCTCTTATGAAATATGAAAGAGCGTGTAATTCTATGAGGAATTCAACGTTTATGTGATGAAAATTGGTTTTGAAATGGCTGAGATATGCAAAAAAGTGCGATTCTAATAAAGTGTGGGACCCACACTTTATTACGATTGCTTTGTTTTACTTTGTTTTTAGATGTTTCAGTCATTCCAAACCCGATTTTCATCAAATAAACTTTGAATTCCTCTTAAAATGGTAATTTCTGCACTATATCATAAGTGTTTTCTTGGTATCTCACAAAAAGATAAAAGCCCAATTCTCATCTCCACCAATACTGTACCATCCCTCCCGTTGAGGACGAGTCCCGAGTATACTCGGGCAGGTGTCTATGGGAAATGCGTGTTGTAACAAAATCAAACCGTCCTCAACGGGTTAACTATTGGGTGTTCAAACTCAAAAGTAATGGTGAGGAGGAGACTTCAGCTGTTGTCAGTGCCTGCAACATGTCTTGCGCGTGCGCTGCCCTTATGCATGGGGGCTTCTGTGCCATGAATCTCCTGCCTGAAATGCAGCGCTGCATTGTAGGCCGATCAGTTACCCCTCTAACCCTATCACCAGTGACTTAGAATAGCATACCCATGTCCTGCTGAGACAGATGTTCATATCTAGATAATAGATATAGATATGTATAGATAATTGTCGGTATACGTTAACGTTAATGTGTGAAGATTTGCACCAACCACAAAATTTTCCTGCTTTGATAGTGAATTAAGACTGCCTAGATGGAAATAAATTGACGGCTAAGATGTCAATGTGACCGCCCTGCACAAGACCTGCATTAAATAGGCCAAGATGAATTTCCACTCAATTTGCATTTTAACCCAAAAAGACCTATTTTGGTTCATTAGAGAAAATCCTAACTTGAGACTTTTTTGTAGGTTTTAAGCAAGGCGGTCTTATATGTGGATTGTAGCTTTAAGTCCAATATCAATTGGAATCATGAATGATACGAACAGATGCTGAAAGAGACGAATAAATTGAAGGGAGAAAATCATAGAGATAAGAGAGAAAAGTAAAGAAATTCAAAACAGATATTTCACAAAAACAGGGGAGGAGGGAGAGAGAGAGAGAAACAACAACAACAACAACAACAACAACAACAACAACAACAACAACAACACGCGAAGACGGTGTAAGCGATGCAGTCTGCAACGGGAATCAAAACTACGAAAGTAGGAAATATAGGGAAGGGAAAGAGAAAGGTATAAGGTTATGAGAACTTCAGTGTATGGGAAAGAGTAATATATGTGACCCTGCACCTCAAAACAAACAAAAAGTCGCCATACATGAATTTTTAGTTAAGACCATATTCTGAAAGAGCAGACTTTAAGCCTTAGAATGATGTATAACTGAAATCAATTAGACTCTCCTAACCTATCTAAATATTGGAAAGAAAGCACAAACTCAGGAAAAGTGTGAACTGAGAAAAGAGGCTCTGAAATACAGTGTCTATTCAAGCGCTTAATCTTTACCAAACCGTGCTGGGTGTGCGATGATTGGGACAAAAAACAGGAAGTAAACCACCAGAGTAACAACAATGAAGAGATTATCAGATGAAACGGAAATTAAGCATGCCTCATTAACACATTCTGTCCATAATCAATGCCAACTTTCAAAGCAGTAGCACTAGCCTTTCAAAAGTTATTAGACTTGAAAGTGAAGAGTGTGGACAAGGTTTTTCAGAAATGAAAAAGGGATTCTAAAGACACACCTAATCACACTATTCTACCAAAAATGTTCGGGATAAACTGCTAGAAAAACATACTTTCCTGCCCGTTTTATGATACCAAATTTTAGCATAATGTAAAAGAAGACCCGCTCTTTCAGAAAATATGAAAAAGTCAAGTTCGGCTAGGTTGACCCATTTCACTTATTTTCAGTTCTCACGCAAAATCAGTGTGTGCGACTATGTTCGTTTTGAGGTGCACGGTCACATATCCAAAAGTAAATAGTACAAATATTCAAGAAAGTAAAAGTAATAATTCAAAGATATGTCCTAAAAACATATCGGAATAACGGACCTTAAAGTTCCCCCAGATGGACATAAAGAAGCTTGATCCTTGTAAGTATCATTGCTGAGGTGATTCTGTTGTCAAGTGCATTTATTTTTCATGCTGTTCGTTCGCAAGTGATATGACTAGAGAAAAAAAAGATACATCCAGAAACTTTATGCTAAATTAGTTTTTGCATTCTAAAAAGTGATAGATTTTATTCTTTTACTTGTTTAAGTTATTTTCAATAAAACTGTAATAAGCTGCTGTCATTGTATTTCAGCAAAGTGGTTATAACGCGCATTGCAAAATCAGCTCGCGACATAACGATATACATTGGTTGTGATGCAGGGTCACATGTATACAGCGTGTCCAAGAAACAAACGAAACCGAGTTTTATTGCAAATCTTTGTGATCATAATCACATATTTGCTCTATGAGATGTGCATGAATGGAAAGGTATATCTCTATTCTTTCATTGGGTGCACAACTCATTGTTCATAATTCATGCATGACTGAGTTAGACAGTGATAGACAGTAATGCTGCTGAATTTTCACTTGCACGAGGAAATGGCGACTTTCAATTAGTTGATCAGGCTTTTCGGCAATCTTTTGCACAAAAAAAAGTTAATAGCCGTAATATCCATTCTTTTCCCTTTCATATGACAACTCATGCACAAGAAAAAAAAAATGTCTACGCATGCTCGAGAAAACTTAATTTTAAAGTAAGCTTCCATTTTACCAAACACGATGGATAGTAAATAAGGAGTCAATTAGCTTTTCCCGACGCCTGCCCGACCTGGCAGATAACAATGGCCTTCATGCTTCGATGAATGTACACAAACATGAAGGGAGACGGGGGTATTACAGACGGTTCGGGAATAGGGTTGTAAATTAGCACGTGATCGTGAGCTTGCCTGACCATGCAGCAAACCACAGAGCAAAGGGTGTTCATCAGCGGAATGCTGAAGGGGGAGGGGAGTAACCGACCGAAAAAAGCATTCCGAGTCCCCCCCCCCCTCAAAAAAAAAAAATGAAATGTTACAAGCGCAAGTTTAGTGACAAATAAAGTGATGTAAAATCTCTTTCTACTTCATCTCCCCCTTTAAAAACTTAAAAACCCTATCAGTGATGAAGGATGAACCATGCGTGAGAGAACTGTCCGAAGGGAGGAATGAAAGCAGTGAGATAAGTTTGAGGTATAGAAAACTATCAAAATATGTACAGTGCCACTGTTGTAACCTTTATTTCCCATAGCCATTGGACTGCATGCAGCCTAAGAATACACACGATATTAGTCTTCAATTATTGGTTTAGTCCCATAGCTTATTCTAAATAAATGACAACAAAGGCCTTTCTGTCTCATACAGTATTCTCTGTAAAAATACCTCCCCTCCCCAACATTCACTGAGACACTGCCATTGTTTTGTGTGAATTCAATTGCGCAGGTGAGCCCATTGTCTAATGCTAAGTCGGGAGAGCTGAATGCTTGTTTTTTGACTATCCGTAGTATCGGTAAAAAGGAAACATGTTTTCATGCACATTTTTTTTTTTTTTTTACTCAAGCGTGAGTTATTCATTGACGCATAAGGTCTCATACGAAAGAAGAAAATTTGAATATTTATTTTTAACTATGTTTTTCGACAACGTAACGTTAAAAGTCCGACAATTTCTTTTAAAGTTACCCTTTGCGCGTGCAAATGAAAATTTGATACCACCTGCACTGTTCGTTGTTCTAACTCAGTCATACATAACAACTGAACAATCAACATTAAGTTGTACATCAAATGAAAAAAGAAAAGGTTATCTTTCCATTGATGTATATCTTGCATAGAAAATCTATGATTTCGATAATAAAAAGGTTGAAAAGAAACTCGGTTCGTTTTTTTTTGTTTTGTTTTTTTTTTTTCTGGGACACGCTATATTTCCTGAGAAAACGTTCTGGAAGGCTCTGACAAAATGTTCCTTTTGTTTCACATTTAAGGCTAGTAGACTAAAGTATGGATTGAACAGTTAAATATCCGTCCTCGCCAGCTGGTAATGATCTGGCAACACAAGCTAAAAAAAAATTCATTCAGTCCATCAAATTCACGGGACAGCGTACGACTTACAGGAGCGTAATCCATGGGGATACTGACATTGAAATAGCTTTCAATAAGATATTTATGTGATCGACTGACGCTACTGTTGTCATGGCTGCAGCGAAACATTCAAACACTGCCACGATTGTAGAAAGAAGATTCAACGGAATAATCAGATCTATTAAGGCTTTGTCTAATAAAACATTATGGCCCGAATTCACGAAGGTGGTACAAATGAAACCATGGTTTAAACCATGGAGCGCCAAGTGTCGCATGGAATACTTCGTTACGAAATCAGTCATTTCGTCGATGAAATGATTATTTTGTGACGAAATGACAACATTCTGTAACCAAATGAACATTTCGTCCACGAAATGATAATTTCGTTAACGAAACGGTCATTTTGTCGACGAAATGACCAATTTCGTAACGAAATATTCCGTGCGACACTTGGCGCTCCATGGTTTTTGTCCATGGTTTAAACCATGGTTTCATTTGTACCACCTTCGTGAATTCGGGCCTATATGTGCGTTTGGAAAGATGTTGCAAGTGACTTCGCTTGAATAAAAGTGAGAATTCACTAAAGCAGAAAAAAAAAAAGGAAAATGAGAGTGTCTTTAAAAAAGAAGCGAAGTCTTCGTATTCAGGAACTGTAGTACCAACTCCTGCCAATTCGGAAATGCTTCAACAAGTACTTGCATTCACGTAATGTATGTTTTTATTTTCTGGTTATTTTTTTTTCTTCATTTATTCTTCGTTTCAGAGCTACTTTTCCGACGATTATCTGTTTGAAAATTTAATATTGTGATTTTGATTTCATGGTGCTTGCCAACCTAACACCTATCGTGAACGGTGTAGATTAAAAGTGTATAGCTTAAATCATTCAGTGTTTAACACTACTAGAAGTAATCTATTTCTATAAATTTATGTTCTTTACAGAAAATTGCATCGGAATGGAACTTAAGAAGACGTCTCTTTACATCGTTTGTGCGTTGCTGGTCACCTCTGTAGGTAAGACGACTGATGTAGTTAAAAAACTGAATAATTTTCACGTTATCGCTTGCATTATATCACCCTTAACAAATCTCAGTCACTAATCGAGGGAATAACAAAAATAGTATTTGCTGTGCTGGTAAAGCGCATAACACATAGAGTATGTCCCTATGTGCTCTCAGGGTAGGGAATGTTAAAAATATGAAGGTGTTTCTCTGGTGTGTAGATTTGAACCAGTTCCCTAAAAAAAAAAAAAAAAAAAAAAAAAAAATGTGGAGCTAACGAATGGAAGGATTCAAGAGCTAGTTTGAAATGTATAGGGGCCTACGACTTTTGACTGGAAGCCATCTTAACGATACGAAATGTAATGGTTTAAAACTCAAGGGGAGGCAGCACGGAATTATTTGTTATCCATTTAATTCATAATTTTCGATGGATTTATATGTATCTGATGTCCTTAAACTTTACTGATGCAGCTGATGTATTCTATTAAAAGTGAAGTAATGAATCAATCCACGTTTGACTTTACTGTCTTTGAACTTAATGCAGTGGAAACCACTTGAATGCGACAGCAATGGAAATTATTATCTTTGTATTTACCTATTTAATTAGCTGCAGGCCTCATCTTTTCGTAAGATTGTACGTAACAACGACAATATCAAGTGCACTAAATAATGACTAATTGTTACTCACATATATTGTGTATTTCAATCGCATTATATTCAGAGGGTTATACTTTTGTATAATCAAAGTAATATTGATGCTATTTGGAGGACTGCGAATGGGGCTAAATCTATCATCAAGAAAACAACTTAGAAGAGAATATATAAAGTAGGACAATAAATGACTATCAAAATGTAGTGTCAAGGGCGGTGTATTGCGTAGGGGAAGTTGCCGTACATAAATCCTGATCGGGAGTATCGCTTTTAATAGTCGGGAGAGTGCCGGAGATGTTCAAAATGTCAAAGATCCATAAAAAAGGAAGAGTTCCAAGATATAAATTGTAAGCAGTATTCATGCAGATTATTTTCTATCAAGCCTTATGCATGCTTATTGGTGATGGTGTTAACAGGTGTTGCAGAAAACATTTCCAGTTTTCAATAGATCCTTAATAGTTCAAACACTAAATGAAGAAAAACAGAAAGAAAAACACTGGCATTAATATGAGCGATAGCTGCGTAGTGTATGATTTAGTTGGAGGTAATAAAAAAATGAAAGCGTACATCAGTCTCTTTAAATTTAAGATTAATTTTCAAGTTAGGACTCAGAATTTCCTCTATTATCAACCTTCTAAACAAAACTTTAACTTTGCAAACATGGCAAAGGTGTCACTTGGTGTGTATGGGAGTGTGTATTTATCCCCCAGACAGTTGTCCTAGATAGTTGCTAGAATTTTTCAACACTTTATCATTTATTAATGAGGAATTCAGCTAGCACATCTAGTTTTAATTCAGCCTTTGGCATTAACCGTGTAAAGTCTTTTCACTGAGATGTCAATTTAATGGATTTTGAAGGAATCAAAGTAATGCGAATTGATTAATAACACGAAGATAAGAATATTGACTTTATCCTTGATGATGATGATGGTGATGATTATGCTGATGCTGCTTATAATGATGATGAACATGATATTGACAATGATGATGATAATGATAACTTCGACGAAGATGATTTTGATGGAGATGACGATGATGACAGAGATGATGTTCACCGAGAATGTTGCAGTGGAAAGAAAGGACATTAAATGGTATAAATGAAATTGACTTACTTTCTTTAGATGGCCAAAATATTCCTATACGCTTTTTGCTGTATTCGAAATAAGACACTAAAAATAAAGTGAAAATGTTGAAATGATTTTATTTTGAAATATTTTTTTTTTGTGAACTTAAGGAATTGACACTTTACCAAAGTTTACTGTATCTACAAGTAAACACTATCCATGGTTTGACAGATGACTCTATTTACATTTCCCTATCTTGGAAAAAGTGTAATTATTGAATAATTGACAATTGACAGCAATTGCATTACTCATCTTTAAATTCAAGTAAAGTATCTACAGTTGACTGTATTTTGATTTTCTCATCTTGATGTTATTAAGAATTCACAGTTGCCTATAATGATTTCATTTTTTCCTATTTTGGAATTAAATTAAATAATTTGCTGTTTGCTGCATCTATATTATTCCTATCTTGGAATTCAGTGGGTTTATCTATTCCTGTATGCAACTGAAGGAAAATTAAAATGATAGAAATAAATCGAATTTTAGCTTGCACACTCCGTGAAAAAAGAAGAGAAGATGAAGAAAAAAACACCTTTTCAACTTAACATTTCTCATAGAATATTCAATTAAAAGTTAATATACTACATACAATATGAAAGGTAATTTAATTGGCTCTCAACATGGTATGTCGATAAATACGAGAAATTTACCCATGAGTGAACACCTTAGTGCTTCTCTTATAAGACACAAAAATGAAAATTGAAAAAATGAGCAATGTGTCATAATGCGTATTAAAGTGCTCTTCAAGAAAGCAATGATAACAAAAGACAAATAAAACACAACAGGAGACATGAAAAAAATTGCAAAATTATACTATGATCTCTATAATATCTTTGAAGCCCTAAAGGTCACCAAAGGATACAAAAAAAAAAGTAATGGCGGAAAATGAAGTATCTTCGGACAATATTTTCAACTGAAAAAGAGAAAAGAAGCAATACCAACAAAAATGGCAGAGATTTGTTTTGTTTTCTTTCAAATTAGGAAAATAATAAACCACATTTGTGACCCTGCATCACAAAACCAACAGAAAGTCGACAGACGGAGATTTATAGTTAAGGGCAGATTCTGAAAGAGCAGCCTTTAACTCTTTATGTGCCACGTTCGCACGTCCGACTCAGTCGACGGCGTGCCAACTTCGCATATTCTGCTCAACAAACAAAGCCGCCAAGACCGCTCGATAGACCGCTAATTACTGCTAATCCAGCGGCACAATGAAAGCGTTTCATGTGCTTTTGTTCCTCTCGTATACGACTTGCATTCTATGTGGTGGTTGACTATCAAGCGATGATGTCAACTAGATTTGCTCGTATATTCTAAGTTTCTGTAACGGTTTTATGTGCAAAAGTCATGCCTTTACAGTAATGTAGCAACTGGTCATTCAAGAAAAATTGAAATAGATTCGTCATACAATTTATATCGTAACAAAGCTTGAAATTCCTCTTTGACTTTGCCTACTATTATGCCCATTCTAACAGAAATTTGTAGAAGTTATACAAATCGGAAAAACAGAAATCTTTCTCAAAGCATGACTACCTTCGCGTCTAAGAATAACGTGGCACACAGGGGGTTTCCACCATGGCACATAAAGAGTTAAAGCTTTAAAATGATGTATAAGTCAATTCAAATGGATTCTCCTAACCTTTCTAAAGATAGGAAAGAAAGCACATACTCTGGAAAAGTGTAAACTGACAAAAGAGGTTCTGAAGTACATGGTCTATTCAAGCACTCAATCTTTACCAAACCGTGCTAGCTGTGCAATGAAAGGTACAAAAACAGGATATAAACCACGGGAGCAACAACAATGTAGAGATTACCAGATTAAATTGAAATTGAGCATGCTCTATGAACACATTCTGCTCATGATTAATGCCAACTTTCAAAGCAGTACGTTAGCATTATCCTTTCAAATAGGATCAGAGTTGAAAATAAAGAGTGTGCCAAGGATTTTCAAGAAGTGGAAAAAGGCCTAAGACATATATATCTGATCTGACTATACTCCCCCCCCCAAAAAAAAAAAAAAAAAATAGGGTTGTAGAAAAAAATGATGAAAACACAGCGTCCTATTTATTTTATATTCCCGGACTATGGACACTGATGGAATAATCAAGAAGAACAATTGCTCTCACAAAGAAGAATATTCCCACGTAAAATCCAGGTGTGCGACTTTTTGTTGTTGTTGTTTTTTTTTTTTGCCCCACGGTCACATTTGGGTCTTATATTTGTTAGTGATTTCTTGAATTAGTAAACAAAGAGTGAACTGAAGAAATTCTGTTATTCACTCGCCTTTGTGCCTTTACTCCCTATGTTATTTGAAATTTGAGAAGACAGAAAATGCGTACTTTCCCCCTTTATACAGTTTCTCACTTTGTTATTATTTTAGGTTATAAAGACATAAAGATCGGGTTTCTCTTTGTTTTAAACTGGTATTTTGTTCTCATTCTTGAAGGGCATTTGCGAATAAAAGACAACTTATCAGTTTTTGCATTTTTTTTACATTTGTGCTTTGGAGGACAAATATGAATGTCTCCACTATGAATATGGAATATAATACATTGATTGATTTCCTGTAAAGATGTGAACTCGTAAATTTTCCTTTTTTTATGTTGAGTGTATATATATATATATATATATATATATATATGTGTGTGTGTGTGTTTGTGTGTGTGCGTGTGTGTGTGTGTGTATGTGTGTGTGTGTGTGTGTGTGTGTGTATCACCCTGCACCACAAAACCATAAAAAGTCGCCAGACATAGATTTTTAATTTGTTTTGAAAGAGCAGACCCTAAGCTTTAAATTGATATATAACTCAATCAAAATGGACTCTCCTAACCTTTCTAAATATTGGAAAGAAAGTACACACTCTGAATGAGTGTGAACTGAGAAAAGAGGCTCTGAAGAACAGGGTCTATTCAAGCGCTTAATCTTTACCAAGCCACGCTAACAGCTGTGCGATGAATGAAAAAAAAAAAACCGACAGGATGATAACCATCAGAGCAAACAAAAATGAAGGGATTATCAAATTAAGCTGAAATTGAGTGTATTCTATCAACACATTATGTCCATGATTGATGCAAACTTTCAAAGCGGTAGCATCATCTTTTCAAAATTTATTAGACTTGAAAATGAAGGGTGTGAAAAAGATTTCAAGACATGAAAAGTGGCCTCTATTAAAGACAAACCTGATTATTCTACTCTTCCCCCCGGAATGGTTGTAGAAAAAAGTGCTAAAAACACACTTTCCCATTTATGTTGAGGTACCAAATTGAAGAATAATGTAGAAAGAGGATAGCTCGTTCAGAAAATGTGAAAATACCCCCACCCAGACTGCTTTGGTTTATTCCGTTTCACCTTTTTTGAGTCCGCACATAAACTCATGGGGTGCGACTTTTTGTTTGTTTTGTGATGCACGGTCATTATAAATAGTCCCCAATGTAAGCACCATAATGATAATATTCACTTATTGACGTGCATATTTTATGGTTCTCCAGCGACTGCAGTGTCCTCCAGTGGGCATGGACGATCGACGTGTTCCGATGGTTACGGTCTGAATTACACCCTCCCCATGCTCAGGAGGAGGTGCACAAACGGAACCATCCCGAAGGTGATACCATTTTCCTCTCCCATAGGCAGACGCTGTAATCAGAGGAAGAGCAGACTGGGTATTCCGGAGGGTCATCGAACCTGTAGGGTACCGGGTAAGATGCGTATCTTCTATTTATGGGCGTTCATTAGTTAAACTGAGGTCCATGTCATTTTCTTTAAACTTTCCATACCGTAACTTTGAAACATCCGAAGCCGAAATATGTAAATAAAACCATAGGTTCATGTGCTTGCGTTTCTTCCATGTAGTAGAGCAGATAAGCCGAAGAATTGTGCAAAATTTGACTAAAGCATGAAACTTTCACCATTGTTAGTACATGCTATAAGATTAATTTTAAGATCGGGAGGTAAGTCTGAATTGACCTCTGATGACCTCTAGAGGTCAATGACCTCAAAATCTAAGAAAATTGATATTTTGCGTCATTGGTTAATGATAAACACAGTAATGATGTACTAAAACTTAATATTTGTCACAGTGAAATTGTCTTTATGTTCCACAGAGCCCTGACAGGTTTCTACCTTTGACCTCTGATGACCTCCAGAGGTCAATGACCTCAAAATGTCAGAAAATTGATATTTTGCATCATTGGTTAATGATAAAACACAGTAATGATGTACTAAAACTTAATTTTTGTCACTGTGAAATTGTCTTTATATTCCACAGAGCCTTGACAGGTTTCTATCTTTGACCTCTGATGACCTTCAGAGGTCAATGACCTCAAAATGTCAGAAAATTGATATTTTAATGCGTCACTCATAACTGAAACACGATAATTATGTACTAAAAACTAATTTTTGTAAGAGGAATTGCCTCAATGTTCCACTGAGCCTTTCGAGTCAGATTTCTACCTTTGACCTCTGATGACCTCAGATGACCTATGATGAGGCCAATGACCTCAAAATGTCAGAATATTGATATTTGGTGCAATTGGTTGATGACAAACATGATTTAGATGTTATATTCATTTGTATTACAATTGAATTGTTTTCCTATTCCACAGAGCAAGAGAAATTACTCACGTGTCTCTACCTTTGACCTCTGAGGAAGGTGACAGGTCAATGACCTAAAAATATCAGAATATTGATATTCTATGTATAGTCAATGGTCAACTTTGTAATACCCGATGTACAATCATTTATGCTATAAAAGAAGAATCTTGTCATTCCATGGAACATTGGTCATTAGCCTGTGCATTATATCCAACTTTGACCTCTCAGGACAATGAGAGGTCACTGAGGTCACATGTGTAGGCCTACCTGTATTGATGTTTGGCTTCATTGGTGTAATCGTAAATGCTTAATCATGTACAAATCACGCATTGATGTTTTGATCAAAGTATGTATGCATATTCCACAGAGCATTGGTTTATAGTAACAGGTCTCTGAAATGTGAGAGGTCAATTACTTCAGAAATAAAGCTTAAGTTTCTTGAGTGATGGCAGTGACCTCAAATACAACTGTTATGTTTGGGTTAGTTATGTAGACTAGCAAATATGGCCATTATCTCGACACTCGAGGAAAACAAGGCCCACGAGACTGATATACAGAGTATTTAATCTATTCAGTGTAAGTCTCATAGATCTTTTCCCCCATTTGTCGGACTCATTATGGGACTGGTTTGCCTAAGTGTCAAGCTCATGGGCAATATTTGCATAGTTTCCAGCTGGTGGGCCTGTATTGGCCAGTGTAAAACTGGTGGGTTGTTACAGTATGACTGCGATGAATGACTCATGGTCCTGGAGTATACAGTCCACAGCTGCGACATCATGGACCATCTTGAAAACTTCGACATACTGTGAGGCCCAACATGCATTCCACATGAAGCAATCCTGTGTATTGCAACTAGCTATTGCCATCCGAGACCTACCCAGGGAATAGATAAGCATTCATGGCAAACCATGGAGAAAGCGGATTGTGCAAAATATTTTGGAGTTCCAATAGGAGGCTCAGCTGGAATCAAATCGCCACAGCAGCTTAAAAAGGTTAAACTTCAACCAAAGACTCTCTCCAGACGAAGATACGAGTATCATAAAGTTCAGGTGTTTTGCTACTCCATGCCGCTCAGGACTGTCCTGAAATATGCATGCATCATCTGGGATCCATTCACCCAGGTGAAACATCATGAAGTTTGGAATGATCCAGAGAAGATATGCACTCTTTAGCTGCAATGACCATCATATGCAAAACAAGCAGTGTTACAGCCACACTTGAAAAACAAAACAAAGCAAAACAAAACATAACTACAATGGCAATCCCTGTAAGAAAGTACAGCTCAGGCAAATTCAGCGATGATGTTCTGCATCAAGAACCCCACAATATCCACTCCGCAGGAAGTTGTGGCTCTATTGCTGCATTCTTCAAAAATTGCAAATGACCAAAAATGTCAGGCATCATTTGAAAGAACACAAAGTAGGCCTACTCCCAAGAAAGGTGGCGGCTACTCTCGGCCACTGTCTCTTGTATCTCTTTGAAACACTTCAGGAGAGAGATACTCAATATTCAGCTCTGTTATTAAAGACACATATGTCTCTCTTTTTGTTTTTGCATTTGTTTGTTGTTTTTTGCTTCATATAGCTCTTTGGATGCCTTCTTTAACTAATTAAGAAAAGGCTCCATGGTAGAATATTACAAAATTACACAGTATAATGAAGAAGAAGAAGAAGAAGAAGAAGAAGAAGAAGAAGAAGAAGGAGAATAGGAAACGAGATCTGCTGTCAATGATGCAGAGCCAATACCAATCAGTTCCATGGCAGATCTTAGTCGGTACTGCAAAGGTTTGGATGTCTCTCTCTGTTGACAAAGGATATTCTAAAGCTCCAAGTAAGTCAATGGGGTGGTTTACATTGTCTGGGCATAGAGGGTTGGGTTGGGTATATGAGGATATGATGCTTTGTTATAACAATTAGGTCTGAGATATCTATTTTTTATGTTTGTTTTGACCATCCCGCATGGATCTCCAACGAAAAGGAATGATAATGTGTTAGACCCAGCCGCCACCGTGTTTTTTCAATAGATTTTGATATTACAGTGTAGTTGAGAAAAAAGTAACCGCTCATTGTCCTAGATGGAAGTCAAAATTGAACTGTGTGTGGAATACTCTGCATACAATTTTGGACACACACACACACACAAAATGCATTTTTTAAATATAATTATTATTTCATAAGCAGCAGGCCATTACAAACCAATGAGACCAGACATCAATATTCTTACATTTTGATGCATATCTTTCAATATCCTCCAGAGGTCAGAGGATCATCGCTAATGTTCATGTGAAATGAGTACATGCCTTTTGAATTGCTCACTTATATTGCTATAGAAATACACAATATGTGCATCATGTCAATCATTAAATATTGTATCAGTTTCATTTTCAGTCTTGGATTATTTTTTCTATGTACAACTAAAATCGTGGCAAAGTAAACAACTTTCACATCAAAATATAAACGAGAATACTAAAAAAGAAATAGATGTAATAACGTGCAAGGCAAATACCAGGCCTACATCATCTTAAGGTATACTGGTGAAGGAAATATTTTACTTGACTGGGATAGCGACCACTGAACAATATTTCGAGGTATTCCTTCAAAAGTGCCTGTGTGCCAGGTCGTTAAATCTCATTTCTCAAAATACAAGAGCTCTGTCGAATGGGAGTGGAATACCCTACCCTCGCCAACGCTGCGCTTCCTGGGTTCCCATCCATATAGACTTGGTACACCTTGGTGATCCATAATTTTCCAAATATTCCCCAAAACGTATGCATCAGATTCTTAAAAAAAAAAAAAAAAAAAAAAAAACACCCAAAAAACCTTCGTCTTTGGGAGGAGGGTATAGGTGAGATGCGCCCACACCCCATCAACTTCCGTATAAGTGATGACGCACACATTAAACAAGAGCTACACTGAATCACTGATTTCAGGTCTAAACCTGCAAAAATCCAATCCCCCACCCACATCCTCCCCCTCCCCCTCCGCTTCATTCCTTTGCACCATGAACTTATGTTTTTACATTTTTTCCAAGTCCCCCCCCCACGTGAAAACAGATCGACACCCCTTGCTCCTGTGCACATACCCGACTTAGATAATTACCTGAAAAGTTCTGCGGAATGAGTAGCCACTTTTTTGGTAACAGAAATGCATGATTTGTAAGCCCTACATTATAAACAATAATTAACTATTAACTATCGCAATATCAATATTAACATCCTCACATTTCATTCGAGGTAGTTGACCTTGTGTGATTTTCATAGGTGAACGGTAATGGCTCGTTAATAAACAGGGCCTACGAGTGCTCTCTAAAACATCATCATGTTTACCATTGATGATGCCAAACTATTCTGATACTTTGAGGTCATTGACCTCTCGAGATCATCAGAGGTCAAAGGCAGAAACTCGTCTGTGTGCCTATATGAAGACGATGTCATTGTATACAGATATGCTTGTTTTGTACATCCTTGCCATGTTTGACCTTTCACCAATGATGTCATACTTCAATATTCTGATATTCTGAGGTCATCGACCTCTCAAGGTCATCAGAGGTCAAAGGTAGAAACCTGTCTGCTCTTTAGAATATGAAGACAATTTCATTGTAAGACTGATATGCTTGTTTTGTACATCTTAACAATGGTTACCATTAACCAATGACATCACAGATCAATATAATATTTTGAGGTCATTGACCTCCAAAGGTCATCAGAGGTCAAAGGTTAAAACCTGTCAATGCTCTGTGGAATCAGAAAAATGGTTTCCCTGAAGTATAGATGCATGTTTAGTGAATCATAACCACATATATCATTAACAAATGTCTAAAAACATCGATATTTTGATATTTAAAGTTCATTGACCTCTGGAGGTCATCAGAGGTCAAAGGTAAAAACCTGTCAGTGCTCTGTTGAATCTGGAAATGATTTCTCTGTGGTATAAATGCATGTTTAGTGCAACGTAATCACATATATCATTTGCAAATGTCTAAAAACATCGATTTTCTGATATCTAAAGTACATTGACCTCTGGAGGTCATCAGAGGTCAAATCAGACTTACCTCCCGATCTTAAAATAAATCTTATGGCATGTACTAACACTGGTGAAAGTTTCATGCTTTAGTCAAATTTTGCACAATTCACGTGATTTTAAGGGCTTATCTGCTCTACTAATGGGACTTTCAAAAATATGACTAATCTGTCGTCCTGTACCAAACGTAATAGCGTTACAGGATCAAGACCATGATTGGCAACAAAATCTGCAATGACAAACTTAAATCCCCATAATTCTTTCAAAATCCACGCTATTTCTTCCAAATTTTCAAGAATTGCAAAAAAAGGTACCCAAAACGAGGAAAAGGCTTTTCAAAATTAGGGTTTATAATCTCATTCTTGAGCGAGCAGCGCCCCCACGCGGCAGAAATCACCGAAATATCTCAAATCCTTCTCATCGACGTTTTGTGTTAGGGGTGAGCAAGAGGACAAGCTTCATAGAACTTATGCTGTACTTTCAAAACCAATGTCATTTTCACGAAACTTGACCAAATTGTAGAAGAAGGCTAACTAATTCAAGAAAAGCAATAAAAAAAAAGGGGGGGGGGTTATGTGCTCGTTTTTGTGCTAGCAGCGCCTCAGTGCGACATATATCATTGTAAGTCCCCCAAATCTGATAAGGAACCTATGCAGTAATGCCCTGACAAGGTGGGTTCATAAAACTTGTGCTGTACATTCAAAACCCGTGTCACTTTCGCGAAACTTTACCAAATTGTAGACGAAGGCTTAATAATTCCAGAAAAACAATAAACAGTGGGGATTCATGTCCTAGTTTTTGTGCTGGCAGCACCCCCAGATGATAGAAATCACCCTAGGACCCCAAAATCTGGTTATAAACCTATCGTGAGTGCCCTGATTAGGAGGGCTCATGAATGCCATGTTGTACATTCAAAAGGCATGTCATTTTTACGAAACTTTATCAAATTATAGAAGAAAGGTTACTTCACAATAATGCAGAACAATAACATTGTAAAAATGGGGGGTTCATGTGCTCGTTTTAGTGCTAGCAGAGCCTCCTTGCGGCAGAAATCATCGTAAGACCCCCAAATCTGGTCAGGAACCAATGCAGGGATACCCTGCTAGGATATGCATGAATCTCATGCGGTTCACACGAAACCCCATTTTCATAAAAAAAAAAACACACAAAACAAAACAAAACAAAAAACCAAACAAACAAAAAGCGAGTCAAAATTGCAGTGATGTGGTGAAAAATATTCGAAAGGAAAGTCCATGTGCTTTTTTTATTATTTCCCTTACACAGCCATGTGGACCCAAGCGTGGAAAACTCCATAATGACATGCTTGTTTGTCTGTTTGTTTTACCCACTTGCTGTAACCTTGTGCAGAAAGTGAAAATGGAGGAAGAAGAATAAATATATAAGGAATGGGAGTTTTGGCATCAGTCTAACGGTCCTCCAAAGGAAAACAGATCTTAATACAATGACCTTGATTGTAAATTGCATGTGTTGGTTGTTGCAGTGGTTGGTAAAATGCGTGCTGTAAGCTGTGGAGATGTGCCCCCGAAAAAAAGAAGAAATAAATCTTGTTTTTTTTCTTTTGTTAAGCAAGATTTGGTAATAAAAAATTAATATCTGAATGGTGAAAGTGAGGAATACTTGTTTAATGATACTTTCGCGACCTAGTATTTAGTAAACAAACAATAAAAAAAAACAAATATTTTGTATTAGTAATGACAAGTTTAGATCTAATTTAGATTTTAACAGAGATACTCAGATTGTTTTAGTTGTTAGACCTAAAGATGAAATGTGTGTCATGTTTGTTTTGTCGTGTTGTTAACACCTAGTCCAGTAGACTATAGTAAACCCCGACTAGGGCCTATTAGGCCCTTGGTACCTTACTACTCGACTTGATCATGTTGATGAACAGATAATGAACTGCATGTCACAAAACAGATCTATGGATTGAAAATGGAAACAGCTCAGTTCCACTTCCAAGCTTCCCGATTCTGTCCATGAGTGTTGTGCTACCATGACCATTAGTCCAAGAGCATTAGGTGAAAATAGGCCTTAACCTGGACATTTTTGGTAACAAGCTGTTTTTTTCAGGAAAGGTCCAGGAATATGTCTAGAATAACATACTAAAAGTCCTCATAAATCCTCCTTGAGCGTTTTCCGCAATCCAAGATGGCGTCCAAAATGGCCGCCTCTTCTGTTTTTCTCATAACTTTGCAAGTAGGTTTCCCCAAAACACACTTTAAATGTCTACACATATGTTTTGAAGTATGAGGAACTCATTAGAATACATCTTAAGAGATGCTGAAGCACGCAAGTACCAATAAGACCGCTTGAGTTCTTCCAAAAGTCCAAAATGGCGTCCAAAATGGCCGCCATTTCATGTTTTTCTCATATATTTGCAAGTAGGTTTCCCCAAAACACACTTTAAATGTCTACACATATGTTTTGAAGTATAAGGAACTCATAAGAATACATCTTAAGAGATGTTAAAGCATGCAAGTACCAATAAGACCGCTTGAGCTCTTCCAAAAATCCAAAATGGCGTCCAAAATGGCCGCCATTTCCTGTTTTTTTTTCTTATAACTTTGCAAGTAGGTTTCCCCAAAACACACTTTAAATGTCTAAACATATGTTTTGAAGTATGAGGAACTCATTAGAATACATCTCAAGAGATGTTGAAGCATGCAAGTACCAATAAGACCGCTTGAGCTCTTCCAAAAATCCAAAATAGCGTCCAAAATGTCCGTCATTTCCTGTTTTTTCTTATAACTTTGCAAGTAGGTTTCCCAAAACACACATTAAATGTCTAAATATATATATGTTTTGAAGTATAAGAAACTCGATAGAATACATTTTAAGAGATGTTGGAGCACGTAAGTACCAATAACACTGCTTGAGCTCTTCCAAAAATCCAAAATGGTGTCCAAAATGGCCGTCATTAACAATTTTATCTCAAAATTGTTTAAATATATATCATTCATTAATAGACCGTGATATTTCATCCTGAAAATATTCAACAAACATTTCAATTAAAAATGTGGTTGCTGTCCATACAGTACTCAAATCAATTTGAATGTTAAAGTCTAAAAGTGTGTCCTTAATCGCTTATGACATTACGAGGGAACCATTTTACCATCAGTTTGATGCGAAACAGACAGGGCGACATATTTTGCCATATGGTCCATTTTCGTCACCTAAAGCTCGGAAATTGAAAAATTTGTGCTAGCCTTTTTTACCAACAGGATGCAGTTGATGGCTACCATGAGGTGAGTTCTATTTGAAACATTCAGTTATCATTAAGGAAGTAAAACTATTATTTTGGTACACATACTAAATACATGATGAAAATTTGTGTCTTCCTGCATGTACTACACAGTACTGTGTAATATCACTTGACAGGGAATTTCTGTGGAGTAGTTTATCTTTACACCTAAAACATTGTATTGCATCATTTTATTTGTTTCATGTAGATGAAATGAATTATAGTATAATAGAAATCAGAGAGTGTATGACACTCGTACCTATTGGTACATGTATGCTGTATTTGTATAAAAGATGCATTTATTGTGTATCATGTCATTCCTATGTTGTGATACGCTAGTATACATTCATTATTAATAATGGTGGACATTTCATAGTGCTTTTTCCATTGGATACAAAGTGCTATGAGATGTCGTCCCTGGTTGTCATAGGAGATAAAATATATCACCAGGCTGCGACAGTACAAGTGCAGTGCACATCTAGGGATAACAAAATAAGTAAGTCTTCAAGTCACATATTACATGACAGTGAATTTCTGTGGAGTAGCCGCTATCATCACCATTTTCCTCTCGGGTTTCCTTGCGAGATTTTCTCTGCCCAATACAATTCCTACCAGACATTCTGGCACCCCACAATGAGTTGATTCATCCGTAATTTAACTTCACAGGTATCAATATGTAAACATGCTACAGTATTGTGATTGTGATGTGTTATTGAAATTGCTGAATCATGTGATGGCATATCCTTCCTTCAAAGCATCTTTAATGTCAGCACATTACTTTTTAAATCTCTTTTGATTAAAACGTAGCAACCTGATTTATTATTTCCAAGCAGCTATGTGAAGTACGTTTCACATTCAAAAAGAAAACAATGTCCATGACATATTTCTGTCATTACAGATAATGGATGTGGTTTGCATCATTTGCAAAGAAACATCATCTGCTACAGTTGAAATTGGGGAGAAGGGGCGGAGGACACTTGTGATGTCAAGTTTAGAACGTGGTGATGGCTTCCATGAGATGTTTCAGAATGCAACACCACTACGAATCCATGCTGTTTGTCGCAAGAATTACACAAGGAAATGTTCCATAGTGTCTTTCTCAAGACATAATATATTTAGAGATTTAAAGTGCATATTGAGGTAACTTAGTCGCAGGGTCATGAGAAAAACAGGAAATTGCAACCATCTTTGGCGCCATTTGGGATTTTGGGACGAGTTCAAGTGGTTTTATTGGTATAGATATGCATGTCTCAAATTTGCGAATAAGAATTTATCTAGATTCCTTGACTCCCATAACATAAAGACATTTTAGTGTGCATAATTGGGTTACTTAGTTGCAGGGTTATGAGAAAACAACAATAGGGAAAGGGGCATTTCGGGCGCCATTTTGAATCTCAGGATTACCGTGTTTTTGAAAAATTCCCAATAAGTATATGATTCATTTCATTGAGTCGCAAAACAAGACATTTAAAGTGCGTGTTGAAGTATCTTGGTGTAAAAACAGAAACGGCAGTAATTTCAGACGCCATTTTAAAGAGCTTAAGCAGTTTTATTTGTTTTTGTGTGTTTCAAAATCTTCCGATATGTATTGTATTTAGTTCCTTATGCTTCAAAACATATGTTTAGACATTTAAAATGTGTTATAGGTAAACCTACTTGCAAAGTTATGAGAAAAACATGATATGACGGCCATTTTGGACGCCATTTTGGACTTTTGGAAGAACTCAAGCGGTCTTATTGGTACTTGCGTGCTTCTACATCTCTTATAATGTATTCTATTGAGGTCCTTGTACTTCAAAACATATATTTAGACATCTAAAGTGTGTTTTTGGGAAACCTACTTGCAAAGTTATGAGAAAAACATGAAATGGCGGCCATTTTGGACGCCATCTTGGATTGCGGAAAACGCTCAAGGAGGATTTATGAGGACTTTTAGTATGTTATTTTACACACATTCCTGGACCTTTCCTGAAAAAATCAGCTTGTTACCAAAAATGTCCAGGTTAAACCCTAATGCTCTTGGACTACATGTGCACTGTATCATTCTGCTCTTTGCTGAACTTTGCGTAGTACGTACACATTGTAACGCGTACAGTCGGCACGCGAGCCGAGCGAGGCCGCCCAGCGCGGCCGCGGTGGAGAGCTGTGGGGTATCCGTACGTACCACACTCTAGCTCGAACTACAAGCAGCTGCTCAGCTCAGCTAGCTCAGGTCATCACTCGTGGGTGCGCTTCTACGCTCTTTGTTACGTAACTGAAACCTGCGCAGCTAGGATGCGCACATACTCAACTGAGGAACGTCCTTAAAGGAAAACAAAACCCAAAGAGAAATGTGGATTGAGTGAAAGCAACAACATTAGTAGAATACATCAGTAAAGGTTTGAGGAAAATTGGACAATCGATGCAAAAGTTATGAATTTTTAAAGTTTCGGTGTTGGAACCGCGGGATGAGGAGACTACTAGAGGTTATGATGTCATGAGTCGAAAACAATATAAGAAAACATACAGGGAATTCCACAAGAATTCACTTTTCTAGCATAACGAAAGAGCACTTGACTAACCGTTTTCAGAAAGCAGGGGGAATAATTGCTAGCCTTATCATTATTATGTCAGTATCAAGTTGATACAATGTGTAATGTTTACGATTTTTTTTTTGGTGGAATTTCCTCTATATTTTCTTTATATTGTTTTCACACATGACATCATAACCTCTAGTAGTCTCCTCATCCCGCGGTTCCAACACCGAAACTTTAAAAATTCTTAACTTTTGCAACGATTGTCCGATTTTCCTCAAACTTTCAGTGTTGTGGTCTACTAATGTTGCTGCTTTCACTCAATCCAAATTTCTCTTTGGGTTTTGGTTTCCTTTAAGGACGGATAAGATTTCCTTTTTAGGATAATTCTTTTCATTGACTCTGTTCTACGCAATTTTTGATTTCATATATTTTTTTTTTCTTTCCATTTTTGATTTGAAATTCTGGGTTTTGTATTGTTTTATGCTTGAAGTGGATAATTATGATGTCGGGTCCTACACGTCAATATGTTTCTTGGGTAATGTTGACAAAATGTCTTTCTTATGTCTTATATGTCATTTTAATGTTGTTCATGTTAGGAAATGCTTTTATGCCTCCGCCACGAAGTGGTGCCGGAGGCATTATGTTTTCGGGTTGTCCGTCCGTCCGTCCGTCCTTCCGTCCGTCCTTCCGTCCGTCCGTCCTTCCGTCCGTCCGTAATGAATTTTGTGAACAAGGTAACTATCAAAACCTGTTGAGGTATCGTAATGAAAATTGGCATGTATGTGTATTAGGGGGTGAAGTCGTGCCTATCAACTTTTGGGTACACATGCTCAAGGTCAAAGGTCAAAAGGTTAAGGTCAAATACATAAAATTTCACTATTTCCGCCATATCTATTGATTGCCTGAAGATATTTTCTTGAAACTTAGTGTATACATGTATTACCCAATTAAAATTCTCTGGTGAAAGTTTGGGTCATGAGGTCAAAGGTCAAAGGTCAAAAGGTCAGGGTCAAATACATAAAATTTCACTATTTCCACCATATCTATTGAATGCCTGAAGATATTTTCTTGAAACTTAGTGTATACATGTATTACCCAATTAAGATTCTCTGGTGAAAGTTTGGGTCATGAGGTCAAAGGTCAAAAGGTCAAGTAAAAATATTAACTTCTTTTTTTTCGCCATACCTTGGAAAATTGTTCAAGGTATCTTCATGGAACATAGTATATACCTATACTGACTGGAAGTGATTATCTAGAGAATGCAGGGTTCATGAGGTCAAAGGTCAGGGGTCAAAGGTCAAGTGCAACACTTCAAAATTTTACTATTTCGCTCCTATCATGCCATGCCAGCAGGGTTATTTTTTTTTTTACACTTGGTGTATGCATACATGTGTAACCTAATAGAAATTCTCTGGAAAGTTTTTTTTTTTCTTCTTTTTTTGCCTCAAAGGTCAAAAGGTCAAAGATCAAGTGAAAGTGCTGAAGTAACTTTTTCCTCCATATCTCAGAAGTGGCTCAAGTTATCTTGAAACATAGTACATATTATGCATGTTCTACTTGAAAGTGATTATCTATGAATTTTAGGGTCAAGGGCCAGATGAAAATGGTAACAATTTACTATTCAATTCAGAAATTGCACTTTTTCTCCACACCTGTACCTTGAAAATTACTCAATGCCTAAATGTATGAATGGGTCAAAGTCGAGTTAAAGTCCTTAAATCCCTAGATACATGCTCTCCTATTCATCCAATTAAACCTAGGTCAAGGAAGGTGAACATTCAACACATTTGTGACAAACTTGTCATTTCAATATTTTGCCAATTTTGTGAAAATGTAATCACACATTGTCCACATGTACTATCTAGACCTATTGGGAAAATCATGCATTATGGCGGAGGCATACCAGTCGCCAAAGCGACATTTCTAGTTTTTTTTAAGTACATACACAAAACAAAGAAAAAAAATTGTTATGGACAATGGGCAATGACAATTTAAATGATAGAAATCGAATTGAATTGATTTAATTCAAAATTGGGGGCGCTGTCGCATAGTGGATAAGACTACCACTCCCGATCCGAGGACTCGGGTTCGAATCCCGCCCAGTGTTTACGTCCTTGGACAAGATTTTTTTTTTTTTTTTTTTTTTTTTTTTTTTTTTTTTTTTTTTTTTTACCTATGATGTCCCTCTCGACCCAGCTGTATAAATGGGGACCTGGCAACGCTAGGGTCATAATAATGGCAGGGCCCTCTGGGAGAAAATTGATATCTGCCAAAAACCCCTTCCCTCCTTAAAAAAAGAAGAAAAACAACAAATCGTTTTCCGATATTACATTGCTTTCGTGATGACTTATGACAAAGATGTCGATATCATTTCTATTTTCTCTCTCTCAACCTTCCAAGATTGCAGAACAAATCCGTGTGGAAATGGATGGTGCGAAGAGACATTTACCAACTACACCTGCCACTGCCCTAATGGAACAGAGGGGAGCAATTGCACAGGTACAAGCTTCCTTGGTTGATATCTATTTAGAGAGACGATTGGAAATCCGAAGTGTTTCATATTATATATCTGAGGGGACCTATTTAAGTATTTAATTGAGTTTCATTCGGTGTCTTTTCTGCAGCTTCCCTTATCAAAAACGTGCAAACACTAAAGGAAACCTGTATCTCCAGAAAAGGGTCAGGCAAGTAATTGTAAGCCTGTATCTTCATGTGTATTGCCATACGGCGAAGAGGGGGAGCATGCAAAAATAAAGAGATTGCTCTCGAAATCACATGTTTTCTTTGATGGGGGGGGGGGAGATGCTTCAGTGAATTTTCTTCATATGATGACATATCAGTTGCTGTTACAAGTGTGAAACCTTTAATCCATTCTAAACCTAAATTCATCACAAGTGTTTATATATAACGCAGTGGGACAATAATCGAAAACATAATTATGACATTGATAGATTACACATCAAATAACAGCTTGGACAATTTCAATTTGAGATTTATTGCATTTAAGGAGGTTCTTACTGCATAAGTTTGGAACATTTTTTTTTCTCCTTAGCTGCAAAATTGTGTATGTCTTCCTTCCAGTTTAATCTTATATTCTGTTCAGAGATCTAGCTACATACATATAAATATATTTCCATAATATCATGGCTTATACTTCTGCAGTTCTTTGAAATTATATACCTAAGTCGAATTACCTCCTCGAGCAGTCCCGAGCAACATTTTACATCAGCATAAACAGTATGTCCATAGTCCTTAAAGGTAGGGGATACCTTTTACAGACCTCCCAAAATGCAGGAAAACATTAAATATGAACCTCAGGGGACTTGTTTAGGCCACTGCTGAGAAATTTGGAAGTCAACAGTTATCTACAATTTGAATAATGCACACAACTCAACTACTCAGTAGTTCTGTGTGTCAGCCACACTTAAGCCTTTTTGTTGTAGTCTTCTGTATTTTTTTATCTGTAAACAAAAATCCAAAAGTATAAGAGCTGATGTAATTACATATAGAGTGTGTGGCAAGAATGTATATAGAAATGTTTGTAAGTTTTGATTAACTTTCTTCACAAAATATACATGATGGACACACATAAAGTGCATGGGTCTGCAAAGGTAGCCTAGTAATGTACTGGAATTTACGATGAGCCCCGAAAAAAATTCAATTCAAAATCTAACGGTCAATAAAAATGTTCTAAATGTTACCTTCCACTTTCAATACTTTATGGGAGTTTCTAAAATGAAACTCTCTTCAACATACCACTGTATTTATAAAACTCTTCATTTAAGGCATACAAATGGGATTCCCTACCTTTAAAGTACAGTTGTTTGGAGACAGAAGACCCGGGAAAGAGGAAATGGAAGAAGGAAAGCAAAATAGAGAGCGTGTAAGGCACTGAATCAGGTGTAAACATTTTGAGGGATGATGGGGGGGGGGGGGGGCAAACCAGAGATGAAAGAGAGAAAGGGAAGGCCAACGTTTGAGAATCATGGAGGTACGGGAGAAGAATAAAAAAAGATCTAACTGCTCAACGCTTTCTTTAACTTTGAAGTATCAACGTTTATCTTCACAATATATTCATGCTGTTTTTCAGTTTTGTCTTATTTCTTTTGATCTTTTATTTTCAAGACATCAATGAGTGCGATAGCAATCCCTGTCAGAACGGAGGAACGTGCAAGAACAAAGTCAACATGTACTCTTGTCTGTGTTTAGCGGGTTATAACGGGTTGGACTGCCAAATGGGTGAGTGGAGATTCGAGAAAAAAAGTAATGCATTAATGTGACATAAAATTCCATTCGATAAACTGCCTTTTAATCTTGCATCTTGCGCCGATATATATATATATATATATATATATATATATATATATATATATATGTGACCGTGCACCTCAAAACGAACATAAAGTCGCACACACTGATTTTGCGTGTGGACTGAAAATAAGTGAAATGGGTCAACCTAGCCGAACTTGACTTTTTCATATTTTCTGAAAGAGCGGGTCTTCTTTTACATTATGCTAAAATTTGGTATCATAAAATGGGCAGGAAAGTGTGTTTTTTTAGCAGTTTATCTCGAGCATTTTTGGTAGAATAGTGTGATTAGGTGTGTCTTTAGAATCCCTTTTTCATTTCTGAAAAACCTTGTCCACACTCTTCACTTTCAACTCTAATAACTTTTGAAAAGATAGTGCTACCGCTTTGAAAGTTGGCATTAATTATGGACAGAATGTGTTAATGAGGCATGCTAAATTTCACCTTAATCTCATAATCCCTTCATTGTTGTCACTCTGGTGGTTTACTTCCTGTTTTTTGTCCCATTCATCGCACAGCCAGCACGGTTTGGTAAAGATTAAGCGCTTGAATAGACACTGTACTTCAGAGCCTCTTTTCTCAGTTCACACTTTTCCTGGTTTGTGCTTTCTTTCCAATATTTAGATTGGTTAGGAGAGTCCATTTGATTTGAGTTATACATCATTTTAAAGCTTAAAGTCTACTCTTTCAGAATATGGTCTTAACTAAAAATTCATGTCTGGCGACTTTTTGTTTTTTTTTGAGGTGCAGTGTCACATATATATATATATATATATACATATATATATATATAATATATGAATAAACAATTATTAAATATGATTATATTCATTTATTTTTTCAAAATAACTATTGATATGTAGGGGGTGGAATCGCTCTTGGTCCTTTTATTGACCATTGAAGAAGTATGGAAGAGATAATAAATGGGAAAAAATAGGGGTACCAGTGAATTGCGGTTGAATGCTCACAGAAGCCATTTCGAAAAAAGGTCCCAAAAGCCTGATTTGACCCTTACAATGTATTTGACCCTTGAAAGGGACCTTGAGAGGTGACAGTGACCGTGAAATGCAGAAATGATATTAGGATCACATTCTCTAACCCCTTCAACCCTTCCACATGTCATTGGTTACTTTAATAAACCCTTTCAGTTTTGTAATTGTGACCCTGCACCTCAAAACAAACAAAAAGTCGCCAGACATGAATTTTTAGTTAAGACCATATTCTGAAAGAGCAGACTTTAAGCTTTAAAATGATGTATAACCCAAATCAAATGGACTCTCCTAACCTATCTAAATATTGGAAAGAAAGCACAAACTCAGGAAAAAAGGGAACTGAGAAAAGAGGCTCTGAAGTACAGTGTCTATTCAAGCGCTTAATCTTTACCAAACCGTGCTGGCTGTGCGATGAATGGAACAAAAACAGGAAGTAAACCACCAGAGTAACAACAATGAAGGGATAATCAGATTAAACTGAAATTAAGCAAGCCTCATTAACACATTTTGTCCATAATTAATGCCAACTTACAAAGTAATAGCACTATCCTTTCAAATGTTATTCGAGTTGAAAGTGAAGAGTGTGGACAAGGTTTTTCAGATATGAAAAAGGGATTCTAAAGACACACCTAATCACACTATTCTACCACAAATGTTTGAGATAAACTGCTAAAAAAACACACTTTCCTGCCCGTTTTATGATATCAAATTTTAGCATAATGTAAAAGAAGACCCGCTCTTTCAGAAAATATGAAAAAGTCAAGTTCGGCTAGGTTGACACATTTCACTTATTTTCAGTCCTCACGCAAAATCAGTGTGTGCGACTTTATGTTCGTTTTGAGGTGCACGGTCACAATTGCAGTTGACATTTAACCAGGATGGCGGCCATATTTGATTTCACCAATATGGCGGCCCCAGGGATTTTTAATCTCGGCGCCATTCAAAAATCGAAAGAGCATGATACAAGGGACCTGTGTGCCAAATTTGGTGCTTTTGGAAGAATTTGAACCAAACAACCCATTTTGAGCCCTCAATTATATCACTGTAAAGGTAATCGAAGATTGTGACAGCAATCCGTGTCAGAATGAAGGAACTTGTACGGACGAAGTAAAAATGTACTCATGTCTGTGTTCAGATGGTCATAGTGTTTAAGAGAGTAAGATTCTACAAGTATCATTTGCTACTATTTTTTCCTTCTGCTCCCGCGATCATATTTATCATGTCTCTTATTGTACTGCAGTTTAAACTTACATTTTATCTATCTTAAATCACTGTTATTGGTCTACTTATAAATTTTTTATTCCTGTATTTCACAGATATCAATGAGTGTAACAGTAATCCGTGTCAAAACGGAGGAACTTGTACGGACGAAGTCAACATGTACTCATGCCGGTGTACACCGGGTTACAACGGGTCGAACTGCCAGATGGGTGAGTCGAGTTTCGGAAAATAACTTATAACCTGTTATGCAATATTGGGCATTCTTTGCAGCACATTACATTTTATGTTATGGCATTTTATTATTATGATGTTTGCTCTTTGTTCTGCTTTTCATTTGTGTAGATCATCTTGCAGATATCAATGATTGTGACATTAATCCCTGTCAGGATGGAGGAACGTGTCGAGACGAAGTCAACATGTACTCATGCACGTGTTTACCGGGCTATACCGGGTCGACTTGTCAGACGTTACGTTAAGATTTGGTAGGCAGCAAGTAAAATAATAGTCTGTTATCAGACTTGTTGAGGAACTTGCACTTTACATACTATTATGAATATGGGTTATTCCGCGGTTAGCAAGTTACATTTTCGCAAATTTACTTATCATTTTTTTAACTACCAAATCAACATCTATTCATTTCAATTATCATTCCTGTACTTCACAGATATCGACGAGTGTGACAGCGATCCGTGTCAGAACGGAGGAACGTGCGAGGGCGAGGTCAATATGTACTCGTGCCTTTGTCCACCTGGTTATAACGGGTCGAACTGCCAGACGGGTGAGTTGAGTTTCGGAAAAGAAGGAAGTAACTTACACTGAACCTTTTCATTGAAATTAGATATCTTTGCACTCCGTTGCATTTTATATTTTGGCATTCTATTGTTATGATGTTTGTTCTTTGTTTTGTTTTTCTTTTGCGCTGATCCTTTTCAGATATCAATGAGTGTGACAGCAATCCGTGTCAGAACGAAAAAACGTGCGAAGACTTAGTCAACATGTACTCATGCCTTTGTCCACCTGGATATACCGGGATGAACTGCGAGACAGGTGAGTTGAGTTTGTGAAAATAGCAAGTAACTTACAACTTGTTAAACGAAAGTGGGTATTGTTTGCACCTACTTGTATTATTTTTATGTTATATAACTTAATTTCTCATGGTATGATTATGCTCTTTGGTTCGTTTTTCTTTTGCGTCGGCGTTTCTTCAGATATCGATGAGTGTTACACCAGTCCGTGTCAGAACGGAGGAACATGCCAGGATGCAGTAAATATGTACTCATGTCTGTGTTCACCGGGTTTTAACGGATTAAACTGCGAGACGGGTGAGTCGAGATTTGGAAAGTAGCAGACATGGCAGATAGATGATAATCTAATTTGTAATCGAAAGTGCTAAAGAATTGACTATTCATATAAATATGGGCAATCCTGTGGTTAGTATGTTACATTTATGCAAATGTACATATTTGTTTTGCTACTATCTCACCATCTATCTATTTCAATTATCATTCCTGTACTTCACAGACATCGATGAGTGTGACAGCGATCCATGTCAGAACGGAGGAACGTGCGAGGACGAAGTCAATATGTTCTCTTGCCTTTGTCCACCTGGTTATTCCGGGACGAACTGCGAGACAGGTGAGTTGAGTTTGTGAAAATAGCAAATAACTTACCGCTTGTAACACGAAAGTGGGTATTCTTTGCATCACGTTGTATTTCATGTTATGTAATTTCATTTCTCATGATATCATGATTATGCTCTTTGTTTCGTCTTTCTTAACTGTCGGCCTTTCTTCAGATATCAATGAATGTAACAACATTCCTTGTAAGAACGGAGGACAGGACGTCCAGGATAACAAGTTCTCATGTCTTCATGTCGGTGTTACCAAATAAATACGATCTGCTATCAAATTCGTTAAAGAAATTGCAATATATATATATATATATATATATATATATAAAACTTTGAGCAAAGAAAATGGGTTTCCATCGGTATTCGAACCCGAGACCTTCGGATTACTAGACTGGTGCTCTACCGACTGAGCTATCGAAAGCCCGGAGGTCTCGGGTTCGAATCCCGATGGAAACCTATTTTCTTTGCTTAAAGTTTTCACTATTTATTATTCATCATTTACGTGTGGTCACTTTTCCCTTTCTTCGTTTCAATATATATATATATATATATATATATATATATATATATATATATATTTCACATTCTGGAAGAGCAGTTCTTGTTTATTATTCTACAATTTGGGATCATAAAACGAATTGGATATTGAGATTTAGAATTTAATTTTCGAAAAAACTTTTCGCAGACATGGTAGAATAGTATACATGTGTCTTCTGGTAGAGTCCCCTTTTAATATCTTAAAAAGACTTTACACATTTTCTCACTTTCAACTCCTAATTAAGGTTAGAAAGGGTGATGCTACTACATTGAAAGTTGGCGTTGAATAGTCATGGATAAAAATGTAGTAATACAGTATGTGCTCTAATTCAGCTTAACCCGTTCCTTACGGCAACCTGGTATTCCAGGTTCCCTTGGCGTCTAAAAAAAACCCACTGATATACGGGAATCTGGTATACCAGGTTCTCAAAATGTAAACAGAAGTGCCTGCATTTGTGGCATAAATATAATATTATATCAATTTGTGTTCTGCTGCCCAGAAAAAATAGCTTTAATAGAGTTAAGATTAGAGTTTCTTTTATCACTTTCCTCTGTTTTCTTTCTGTAAGAAAACTGCTTGTATCGAAATATTACTTGCCTTTTCTCCAATGTAGTGTGAGCTTGTTGTCTGCAAAACTCGTTAAAAAAAATGTACATAGCGATAAATGTTAGCTAGGTAAAGCTACGGTCACAAAGGTTCGTACGAATGATGCGTTCGTACGAATGTCACTGTTCGTACGAATTCTGGAGTTCGATAGAGATTCGTAGACGGGGCACAGATTCTATTACAGCCTTCTTACGAATTTCGTACGAACGCTGTTTAATTCGCAAGAACAACTTTAGACCTTTAGAAACAATATGATTTATGACCCTAGAATTCGTACGTTTTTCGTAAGAATGCCTTGAGTTAATCTTTCGTCAGACTTATGGCCATCGTACGATTTCTTTTTGTCGTAAGATGGTCGTACACTCGTACGTGCAACTTACGGCACTCCCAAGTCATTCGTAAGAAGATTTACGATTTTTAAAGTGTTTTGTTGTATTGTTAAAAAGACACTGCTGCGTCCTGTCGAAAATTCTGTAATGGCTTGGTCACAAATGGCTTTACGATCTGCTACGAACGCCGTACGAACGATTTTAGACAATTTCGTAAGATCTTCTTAAGAAGGCCGTACGAAACCAGCGTTGGTAGAACGTTTGTAGACTGTTCGTAAGTTCTTAGCCTGGTCGATGGTCTTGTCCAAGATTTTTTTAACTTCGTACAAAACCCTCTCTTCGTAAGACGGCCGTATGCGAACGTCGTGCAAACATTGCAAGAACTACGCAAGATTTTTTTTTTTTTTAGGATCGAGAGACAATTCTAGAAGCCTTAAATTCTTTCAACTGTTACATAATTTTCGACAGGACATGGCAGCGTATTTTTAACAACCTCACAAAATACTTACGAATGACTTAAGAGTGCCGTGAGTTGCAGGTACGACCAATTTACGACAAAAAGAAATCGTAAGATGTCCGTAAGTCTGACGAAAGAATAACTCAAGGCATTCTTACGAAAAACTTACGAATTCTACGGCCATTGTATAACTGAAAATTATTTCGTTTCTCTAAAAGGTCTTAAGTTGTTCTTGCGAATTAAAAAGCGTTCGTACGAAATTCGTAAGAAGGCCGTAAGAATCTGTGTCCCATCTACGAATCTCTACAAATTCCAGAATTCGTAAGAACAATCGTTCGTACAAAGCTTTGTGACCGTAGCTTTATTCTTTTATTAGACTTACGGCCATCTTACGAAAGACGTAATAGCCCTCTACGAACAACTTAAGACGTTCTTACAATCATCGTAAGAATTTAAGGCTTCAAGAATTGTCTCTCGATCCTACAAAATCTTGCGTAGTTCTTATAATGTTTGTACGACGTTCCTACTCCCGCCTTACGAAGAAAGGGTTTCGTACGAAGTAAAAAAAAAAAAAAAATCTTGGACAAGACCAGGCTACGAACTTACGAACGGTCTACGAACGGTCTACGAACGCTGGTTTCGTACGGCCTTCTTATTAAAGAAGATGTTACGAAATTGTCTAAAAATCGTTGGTACGGCGTCCGTAGCAGTTCGTAAAGGCATTTGTGACCGAGCCTTTAGACTTGATTTCGCTGACCCCAGTCAGGTGGGTCCTATGTGTGCAACAAAAGGGTTTGAGTGCATCAGCTCACAGTCTATTCAAATCTTGCGCCCGATCGATGATTTACGATGGCACACGTGGTAGAGTGGGCATGAGTGGGAAGGGGGTACACCAACCGACCTGCAAAAAGAATCTCGTTTAGGGGTATTGAAGTCATTTGGAGAATTGCGGGAGGAACGGATTTATCTGATAATACATTCATTGTTGTCGCTATGGAATGTCACATCCTCTTTTTTTCCTCATTCATTGCACGGAGCACAAATTGGCAAGATAAATCGCTTGAACAGACCCGACACTCCAGAGCCTCCTTTCTCAGTTCACACTTTTCCAGAGTATGTGCATTCTTTCCATTATTTAGATAGGTTAGGAGGATCCATTTGAATTGAGTTATACATCATTTCCAAGCTTAAAGTTTGCTCTTCCAGAATCAGCCCTACATTGAAAAATCTATGCCTTGCGACTTTTTCTTGGTTTTGTGATGCAAGGTCACATACTTATGTTTGCATAATAGTTGTAATCTTGTGTATGGTGTTTTTTTATGTTTCCTTGCACCGTACTTGCTTAATCACGTCTATTTTATGTTCTAATTAATCTAATTATAGTATTTTTCTTTGTCAATTTATTTTATTCTATTATGTTTCTTAACTCGAAAGACATCGACGAGTGTGACAGCAATCCGTGCCTGGAGGGAAGAAAGTGTGAGGACGGAGTCAACATGTATTTATGCCTGTGTCCGTCGGATTGCGACGGATCGAACTGCCAAACAGGTTGAGTAGGATTCAAAAAGTGTTTGAATTCGTTAAAGTGGAAATCCAGTCCAAATACAAGTCACTCTGATAGAAAAGAGTAAAATATTATGAATTCAACAGTATAACTTTGATTGAAATCTGATGAAAAATAAGGATGTTATAACATTTTGAAGTTTCACTGATTTGGGGAGGGGGGGGGGGAGCAGTTCTTGATCACTCAATATGTGACACTGCACCTCAAAACAAACAAAAAGTTAAGACCATATTCTGAAAGAGCAGACTTTAAGCTTTAGAATGATGTATAACTCAACTTAAATGGGCTCTCCTAACCTATCTAAATATTGGAAAGAAAGCACAAATTCAGGAAAAGTGTGAACCGAGAAAAGAGGCTCTGAAGTACAGTGTCTATTCAAGCGCTTAATCTTTACCAAACCGTGCTGGCTGTGCAATGAATGGGACAAAAAACAGGAAGTAAACCACCAGAGTAACAACAATGAAGGGATTATCAAATTAAACTGAAATTAAGCATGCCTCATTAACACATTCTGTCCATAATTAATGCCAACTTTCAAAGCAGTAACACTATCCTTTCAAAAGTTATTAGAGTTGAAAGTGAAGAGTGTGGACGAGGTTTTTCAGAAATGAAAAAGGGATTCTAAAGACACACCTAATCACGCTATTCTACAAAAAATGTTCGAGATAAACTGCCAAAAAAAAAAAAACCCAAAAAACACTTTTCTGCCCGTTTTATGATCCCAAATTTTAGCATAATGTAAAAGAAGACCCGCTCTTTCAGAAAATATGAAAAAGTCAAGCTCGGCTAGGTTTACCCATTTCACTTATTTTCAGTCCTCACGCAAAATCAGTGTGTGCGACTTTATGTTCGTTTTGAGGTGCACGGTCACATATGAATATGCAAATGGCAAAGTGAGCATGTCATTCCGCACATCTTGCCATATTGTTTATACGTGAAATTTTGAAGTTTCTATTTTTTTTTTCATTCAAACGCAATTATGCCTGAAGCTCAAATCCTGGTATATCTAACTGATCACTATTCTAAAGTTATCCAACCACGAATAACTTCATGTTCCAGACTTAAATGGCAAAACATCGAATTTTTGTCATTTTTTGTACACGGTCAACCGAAATTTGTGAGGGTATGACGTGGTTAGCTCACTGATTTGCATATTCATATCCACTGTACAATAACTGTTTTTCAGAAATTAGCAAAACTTCCAAATGTCATAACTTCTTTATGTTTCATCCGAATTCGGTCGAATTTTTACTGTTGAACTCGTAAGATTTTACTCCTTTTTATCATACTAACTTAGATATGTACTGAATTTCCTCATTAAGGATAGTGCTGAATATTTTCCTCTCCATATCTCTAGACCACACGTTAAGCTGTAAAATGAAATAAGAAATACCTTGACTTATGATCTTTAGTTATTTTTTTGTTCTTGTGAGACAGATTCCATAGTAATTAGTATAATTGTCACAAGGAATTTCAGGAATAAAGTATAAAAGAAATCTATAAAAAAAGATATTACACGGGTACCAGCTTTAATACAACACACAAATTTCTTGTCTGTATGGAGGAACGTTTCAGGACTCAGTCAACCTGTAATCTTGTCTGTGTTTACAAGATTGCGTAAGGATTCGAAAGCTATTCATGTCGGAATTGGAACCCCTATAATTTTGTTACTCAAAACTTAACTAGAATTTTAAAGCTTTACAGTCTTTTATTTGTCACATATTAACAAAAGTCAATGTCAATGTCGATTGACTCTACAATTGTCCCAGTAACTCTCCCGAGGATGTTCGTAACCGACGGTGGCAATCAGCGGATTCTTATGGCCGATCTTGAAAGTCTCAAGTTCACCGTGTTCAGCGCTGTGACTGAAGAACCCTTCGACGTAGCGTATGACACAACATACGGGAAGCTTTATTGGTCCAGCGACTCTGGGGTTTGGCGCTCTTGTCTTCAGGGGGGAGAGAGAGCTCCGATGCAAGTTATCGCCAACGTGTGTAAGCAGAGTATAACACTTTTTATGCTTAAATGCGCGCACAATCGTCCATACACACAGAGGTGTGCAGAAAGAAGGAGAGAGAGTGAGAGAGAGAATGAGATTTGGCGGGGGGGGGGGGGACAAACAGACAGACAGACACTTATTTTTAGCTGATACACTGAGATCATTCATAGTCCGACGTCCCTCGTGCGTTCTGCGTCGTCCATCGACCGTCGCGTGTCTAAAGTTTTCGGTGTCATATTCAGTTTTGTCTTGCAAACCGAGATTCCGAAGGGAAGGAAATCAGATATATTATTTATTCATTATCTATTTATTTCAACATATTTTGAAACAAGATGCTGCTTTATATCAAGATCCTATAAAATCAAAGTATGTGGATATGAAATCACATAACATAAGTGTAAGAAATGGTCAAAGTTTGATGGAAGTAACACCCCCAGTTGAAATCAGTGATATCTCATGTATAGGATATGAAAAAACAGTGTGGTCAAAAAGTTGTATTAAAACAGCAATGACAAAAATGGTCTCTCTCTCTTCATATACATGGTATTATAGATTTATATGTATATATATATATATATATATATATATATATATATATATATATATGAAGGGTTTGTTTGCAAAAACCGATAAGTCCATTTTTGAAGATTTTGAAGTACGATCTCTGTCATAAAGTACAAAATAATACCTTATAAATGATGTATTGGCCACTACATATAAAGGTATATTTTTGAAGTTATGGTCAAAAGAAGCAAAAATTTTCTTATTATTCTCTTTATTTTTCTTGACCTTTAATCGCAAATATCTCCATTCGGCAAATATGGACTTATCGGTTTTTGCAAACAAACTCTTCATATATATATATATACGATACTACTGCTACTACTACTACTACTACTACTACTACTACTACCACTAATCTACAAAGCGCTATGAGATGTCATCCCTGGTCGCCACAGGAGGTAGAATATTTACAAATTACCAGTCAGCGACAGTTCAACTCCAGTGCACATATAGGGACAGCAAAATAAGTAAGTTTTCAAGTTTTGTTTGAAATGATCGAGTGTTGGTGATGATTTCAGAAGAGGAGTGAGCTTATTCCACAGCCTAGGAGCAGAAGAAGAGAAAGCTGCAGCTAGTTTTTTTTTTTTTTTAAATTTTAGCTGTTATACTGGGATCATTCATAGTCCGACGTCCTTTTTATAGTACGTATATTAGTACGTGAGAAAAGTGTGAACCGCAATAATGGCTGACAGTTCTCAACTATACACGTATAAGAGCCCTTAGGATGACAGGCGTTGTTTTATTAGTGACTTAGCTGGACAGTCTGTTTCGGCCGAAGCCTTGTCAGCAACTAAATCAACTTCGTAAGACAGTAATAAGGTTGTGGTACACTCAAACGAGCAGACAAAATATACATGCACGTGGCAATAAAGTTGATAATGGCACTGGTACAGAGCTTAACGTAAGGCAGGGGAACAATACTTGCTTCTTATATGTAGGCGGGGGGGGGGGGGTCTAACCATGCTCTGCAAAGGAGGAAAAATATGGGGGGTTTACAGGTTGAAATGAGTTCTGTTCTTGAAGTCAGAATTGGTAGTTTCTTCCGTAGACACAGGTTGCCCCGGTTTGTTTTGGGCGAGTACGGTTGGGCGTGCCTCACTACCCTCAATGTGAGTGGGTAGGGGTGCCTTCATCCTTCAGTCCCCAGATGTATTTATTATTTGTGTGTGTGTGTGTGTGTGCTCAGCTCTGTCTGGTGTCGTTTTTCCCTGTTTGTGAAGCTTGCTTTGTTGGTTGCATATCTTGATTTGGATAAGGTTGAGGTGAGGCCGATGTATACTTTCTCGTCGCTAGAGGTCGCTACCTTGTAATGATAATTATGATGATAATAATAATCATCATCATGATAATAATCATAATCATAATAATAATAGTAATAATAGTAATGATAATAACAATGACAACGTCTTATTAACCCAGGGTAACCTCTCCTGTGTTGCCACTGCTGTACCAGAGGGTCCGAATAAATTATTATTACCCTATCGTTGCCAGGTACCCATGCTATAATACACCTCGGTCGAGAGGAACATAGTGGGTAAAAACATCTTGTCCAAGGACGTAAGCACTGAGCGGGATTCGAACTGGGGTCCTCCGAACAGGTGTCGGGAGTCTATCTACTGCCACAACTATCCTACCTTCGCTTCATATATATGACATTTTTTTTTCGTGCATTTGTCAGGGATCGGGCAATCCTCCTTCTTTCTGCGGTTGCAGGAGTCCTTGGCTAGTTCTTGACCAGTGTTGATTATTGATTTTTGTTTGGTAGTTGTGCGCCTTTGTTAGGGTATGCATATTAACCACGCAGCTGTAGCTGACTTTCAGGGTATTCTTGTTGCATATCTTGCGAAGTTTATGCTCTTTTAGGAAGTGGTGTTTGACGAGGGCTACGGACTTTCTCCCAATGTTATTTTGACATGTTTTCTGTACGGAGGATTGAACTACGTTATATTTCGTTTCTTTTACTTCACTGCAGCTGCTGGTCTCTTTGGGTATGTACATCAATTTTGTTTGGTGTCCAAAATGTTTTTCTCGCTGTGTACCCTACATCTTGGGACTGAAGGATGAAAGCACCCCTGCTCACTCACATGGATGATCGTGAGACATGCCCAATCCTACTCATCAAAAACAAATCAGTGTAACCTGTGTCTGTAGGAGAATTACTACATCACCACGGCCAAGAAACCAGCAATTCTGAACTAAAGAACAGTTCTAACTTCAACCTGTTCAACATACAAAAAAAATTTTCCCTTGTAGAGTACGGTTAGAACCCCTCCCCCACCTCCCCGACTACATGTATAACAAGCCATTGTATCCTTGCCTTACGTTAAAGGAATGGTATAGTATTGGCGGGGATGAGAATTGGGCTTTTAACTTTTTTCGAGATACCAAGAAAACACGTATGAATTAGTACAGAGCATACCATTTTAACAGGAATTCAAAGTTTATTTGATGAAAAGCGGGTTTGGAATGACTGAAACATCCAAAAACAAAGTAAAACAAAGCGATCGCAATAAAGTGTGGGTCCCACACACTTATTAGAATCGCTCTGTTTTGGATATCTCAGCCACTTCAAAACCAATTTTCATCAAATAAACATTGAATTCCTCATGGAATTCTATGCTCTTTCATATTTCATAGAGGTTTCTCATTATTTCACCAAAAAATGTTAGAATCCTGAAATTAGGTCTCAACCAAAACTATACGATCCCTTTAAGCCCAGCACCAGTGTCACTATCAACTATAAGTAGCCACTTGCATGTATCGTTTGTATGCTTGCTTGAGTGCACCAGAGCCGTTTGTCTTTAATGCACTCTACAAGAACTGATATGAAGTTGATCTAGTTGCTGACAAGGCCTCGGCCGAAACAGACTGTCCAGCTAAGTCACCAATACCCCCATCTCACGAGACGGCGATTCCGTTACGATCATCAAAAATTTACAAAGCGCGGCGGATCGTGGCTTGATCGCTTTTAATCTTTTCCATCGTATCTTGAGCGGTTCAGAAGCGCGGAGGGTCACCACCCTCGCCATGGTCGGCGACCTCGCTACGGAAATTTTGAACATGTCCAAAACTTCCGTAGCGAGGTCGCCGTGGTTTTAGAGCGTATCACAATCGCCTCGCGAGCGCATTAGAAGCGCCACATTCGTAACTCTGATGAGGTAGCAACGCATTAGGCGTAACTCAAGCGCATGGAAAGCGGCCCCTATCGCCCATGAAAATTACATCTTGTACAATATTACGTAACAGGAACCAACCATGAACGATAGAAAGTGATTCACAGTAAAAGAAGGTGGACATGGAGAAAAACGTATAAAATGCATTTTTCCACGTACACTCAGTACGAATCTATTGTGTTTATTAGATTGTTTCTTTTCCATATACCATTGCAAGTCAATGAAAGTAAATTAAGTTGCGATCTCTTTCAAATATATCTTTATAAAATTGTCTCATTTTAGGATACGATTTGTAGTTTGCTCGTAAGCCAGTTCTTTATCAGTATATAGACATTTTCCCTTTTAATTGAATGGATGACTATAGTGCAGTTACACATCAGATTGTACTGGTATGTTCTAGTAAACTAAGATGTAAGGTTAAAACCATATTCTTCATATCCATGTTGGTTTGACACTGACATCTGTCTGAAGAAATTCAATCATGAAACCCATTTTATACCCCGATCGCTTGAGATCGTAGCATGGGCCCGGAGTAAACGTATCACTGATGTAGCGAGGTCGCGATAAGCGTACGAATATCACAACACAGTCGGTTCGATTGCAGAAGCAGCGCGTCTCGTCGACCTGAAAATGCGGCAACAACGCGGCAGAGTCGTATTATCATCGCGGCGCTATCGTCCACAACGCAGGTTGAGCGTGGAGAAATCGTAGTGTAATCGCCTCGGAGGCCAAAAATGGAGACGGACGGCGATCACGCCACGATTTGTGAAATCGCCACAGATCACCATGGTCGTCATGGTCGCCTTCCTGGTGAGAAGGCAGAGACGCCTTCCATCCTGCTATATATACATAAATATGAAAAAACCTAAATGACGTTGAAAGGTTTTTATCACATGTATATATATATATATATATATATATATATATATATATATACATATATATATATATATATATATATATATATATATATATATATATATATATATATATAGTAGGGTGGAAGGCGTTGCTTTATTAGTGACTTATATGATGATGAACACTAAATTGATCAGTGTTTCGTAATAGCAATGACAAAAGGAATCATGGGCATACATACTTGAGCAGGATTGTTTTAACCTACGACATGCTGGTCACCGGAGAAGCATCTTATCCACTACTACTGTAGACCACCTGTCAGAGCTTCCAGACAGTCACAGCTGGTTGTAATCGCCGTTGCATGCAACGGGTACTGCGTCAATTTTTTTTGTCTTGATTTGTTTGTTTGTTTGTTGTTGTACTTCTTTTTTTGCAACGATTGACATATTGCTCTACGTCGACGTAAATGTATATTTTATCAAAATCATACTCTCATTTGTGTAATGGGACATAATGCTACTCTTCGAAGAGAATAGATTATTCTCGACACTGCTTTTCAAGTCCTATCTCCAACTGTAATCCCATTTTCTCTTATTATCCACCAAACCTTGGAATCTTCCACCCCAAACATTGTCTTCCTTCCACTGAAATCATCACTGTTTAAGATCCAATGAGCACATTCAAATTGGCACAGATTCTGTCTCTGAAGGTCATACAAATCCATTGTGTAAACAGTTTAACAACCGTGAAAGTATACGAATTTTATACGAACCAGTCTGTTTTTTTTTCTTTTGCTGAAGCACAGTAACATAAAATATTATCAATTATTTTTCAAGATGCATTAATCCCAAAATGCTCTCCTATGCCTTATAAGCATTCACCATGATTTTCATTTTAAAGACTGGAGCTACTCCTTTTTTTCTTTCCTTTCTTTAAATGTCACGTTAAAAAGAAATAGCATATCACACCAAAAAATGAGGATCAGTCGATGTCTAAGATTGTATTAATCAATAAATGTTTCAAGCATTTGATATTTGAGGGTGCACCCCGTGAATCTATTCAAAATGAAGGCATTTAGCCAACCACTCACACTTGATGAGCACATACACTCTATATGAACTCACTGCATTCTTACTCCATACCCCTTTATAGCAAAGAAACTATTTGTCATCGTAGCACAAAGCCAGAAAAATGGATGCGCTGGCTTCCCTGACGATCGCGTAAAACATATACGATATTATAAATACAATTGATGTGTTTCCATCTATTTCTTCAGGCTGTTGTCTCTCCAAGCCATTTTCTCATTACATACATTCTTCGTTCCATCTCCAATAATGCATTTTACCATTCTACATTAATCAGTCAGATCAGAGTTGTTGTTCTTATTCACGTTTGTTGAAAAGCGTAAATCAGGACACCTTTCCATTACATTCAGGATTCTGTTTTTGTAATTTTAGATTGCTATATTGATATCTTGGTTTTACGTGTTATTTTGCAAAAAAAAAAAAGAGGAAATCTAACAACAATAACCATACTTCATTTGTATTTTGTAATAACATCATGTTCAATAATGAAAATTCAATAGAGAAAAAAACAACAACAACAACTTAACAGCAAGGTCACCATGGTCTGTTGAAATTATGATTGAATTAACATACATTTTTATCACTTTATTTCACTTCTAGACACAAAAGCAATCGCTATCACGCCGTCAACGGGGACGCTTTATATGACGTACACGAACAAGCTCACTCAGATGTCAATAGATCCAGACGGGGAGGAGATGGAAGTTTTGGAACTCCCTGGCGGAGCAACCATAATTGCTATGTTACTTTACAACCGGTAAAATGCCTTCTGTCATCGTAAGCGTTTAAAGGGGTCACGAAGGATATCACGTGATATAGATCATCATTCTATAGAGTTTCACGGCTTCTCTGAATAAAATGTCGTTTCATTTTCTTTCCTTCTTTCTTTGATGCCAGATGTATAACAACACTGCGAAAAGTCCGGTGTTAAAAAGTGAACACCGAGCTGGTGTTAAATTTTCGGTGCTCATTTATGCTGTTAAATTAACACCTCCGGGTGTCATTTCCAAATTTTAAACTGTTTTTTTGAAGAGTATCTTAGTAACTGCACTTCTTGTTGATTTTTAATTTAAACAAGACGATCAAGAATTTAACATTAAATACTAGATTTTTGAAAAAATGTGAAAATAAATTTACACCAAAGTAACACCAGCTGGTGTGGTCTCTTATTGAAGCTGGACGGGTGTTAAACCATTGATATTAACACCAACAAATATCAAATCAACACCATGTGGTGTCATTTTTGAATTAACACCAGTACAGTGTCAAAATAACACCAGGTACAGTGTCAAATTAACACCACGAAGTGTCAGGTGAACACTTTTCAACACCATCACAGTGCATTTTTAACACCTGTGGGTGTGGTCCTTTATTGAAGTTTGATCGGTGGTAGATTTAACACCCGTGGTGTTAAATCTAACACCGATGTTTTTACAGTGAAGAAAGAATAGGAGATCTGTCACATGGTAGCCTAATGCATTTATAGGGACAGAGGTCTGACAGCACATTATTATCATCGCCAGTAATTATCTTCAAAGGAACTACAAAACCCTTTGGATATTTAAGCTATCACAATTAGCCATGCCTTGAGAGAAAATGAAAAGATCTTTTTAGCAGGGTTTTATATAAAAGCATTACTAGTCCATTTTATTTGAAATCGTATACGATCAGAGACTAAAATTTTGGTTCTGTCCATTGGAAATTATTTGCAAAGAAGTGTTGAAAATTGGACGTCTATTGAAGTGTTGTCAAAAAGAAAGACCATGAAGACAGTGTCTGAAGAAGCGGTCAAGTCACCTTCTTGGTGTCTGCCATTCATTCCATGTAGGCCTGGGCATAACAATGTCTTCTGGCTAGTTACAACGCAAGTGTGACTATTCTACATACATCATCTCAGAACCTATTGTCTCTGATATTTTCACAAAAACAGCAAAAATCTTAGAGCCAGATGAAGACAGCTTTGAGAAAATTTGCTGGTGAAGTTTGGATTAAGCGGGGTGCGGAATTACGAACTAAATGAAAATTATCTCATATGAGTCGAAAACCAAAATTATCTTACACTGCAATGAACGCAGATTATTCAAGTTATTCAATATTGATTCGGGTAAAATGATGAAACATATTTCGTATTTTCTCGATAAAGATTTTTCAGCAGACATACATTGCTGCAGACAACGGTTATGATATTACAAAAATTACTCATGCCTATAGAATTGAAATGAAGCTGGTACTGAAATGTATTACCCATTAAAGAGAAACTATGTAAAATCAGTTACAGCTCGTTATTCCGAAGGTTCATTATTCAGAAGGTTCTTTAATCCGAAGGTTCGTTCATCCGAAAATGAAACAAAGCTCGTGATCGTTGTTCCGAAGGTTCGTAACGGACCCTATATCACTTCGGATCAACGAACCTTCGGAGTAACGAACCCTATTTCATTTTTGGATTAACGAATCTTCAGAACGACGAACTCTATTTCATTTTGGGATAAACGAGCCTTCGGAGTAGCGAACCCTATTTCATTTTCGGATTAACTAACCTCTAGGTAGGCCTTTAGGAAATTTGTGTGTTTCGGATTAACGAATCTTCGGAATAACGAACAGCACCCGTAAAATCAAGACACATTCAGACGTACTTCATCCTTTTTATGCATTGCTAATTCCCGTTCTGTACACATTCACATGTATATATGCATGTACAACGATAATGCAGGAACCCCCCCCCCCCCAAAAAAAAATATAAATAGATAAATAAAATGAAAATAAAATAAAGGAAATGAAATCATATGAAATCTAAACAAACACTCCGTAATAAACAACTTCGAACAATTGAGCACATGTTCAGATTAGATTAATATGTTTTTGTGTATGTATTGTGCTTTCCAATAATACCGGAAGATCCACGGTTTTGCTTTTAATTTCCTGATTTCGTATTCTTGCCAATAGCACTGTGTTGCTTCTCGTTCAACTCTCTACTGCAAAAACATTTGAGATAAAGATAATATAAGTTTTGGTACCTCAAAAGTTTCCCTGAATTTCCTTGTCTTAGTTTGTGTTTCAGGTTAAAGTACCTTTCATATAACTAACACTGTGAGACTTACTCGCCCCAAAATGCTCTCGTCACTCCAGCGGATATAGAGCACATAAAGGGTGAATTATGCACATTATGGTAAAAGCACCATATTTGGTACACATGTACATGATGCCAATACAAGTAATTTCTGATATGGAAGCCACTCTAAATCTGCCTGTGGCGGCCGTGGCGGCCATTTTTTCAAAATGGCCGCCACGTGATATAGCAATGCTGTGTATTTTGGAAACTATAAGTCCGATTGTCCTGATTCTTGTACCAAAGTATAGGTTTTGAGGGTCAGGGATTCCAATTAAATAAGGGGAAAAAACATGGCAACTTACTTATTAGCGGCCATTTTGAAAAACAAAAACAACAACCAAAAACACGGCTGCCGCTCTACATTCTATTCATATATCTTTAAAACCAATGGATGCATCTTCATGATTCTGGTAAAAAAAAATATGTTTTTGAGGTTCAATTATTTAAATGGATACATCTTTTCGTGTAAACAACCATCACATCCTATGTTTTGGCTGCCATTTTAAAACATGGACACCGCAATATATACTATACTGTACGTCTTTGAAACTAATTGGGGTCAATTATTTTAAACAAGCATTTGTTGATGAATAGAATTCGTTTTCATTTCGTTTTCATGTCTATTTTGATAAATATGACTGTTGCACTACATAGAGTATGCACACACACACAAACACACACAAACACATTATGTAGAGTGTGGCCTAGAATTAACGGAAACGCGAGTTTTCGCTAATATTTGCACATTTGCATTACACACTTTGATGTCAAAATGAATGACATAGAGTTTTAGAGAATTTATCTAGAAGAAGAATGACACTAAAATCATCCGATTTGGTCGAGTAGTTTTCATTCTACAGATGTTTTTGGTAAAGACGGGTCGAGCGTAAATTTCTTAGCTCAATTCAACAAATTTTAGCATAAAAAAAAAAGCCACTGCCTTGGGAGACTAACAAAGAATTGAGGCCGCACATCACAATGTGGAATGCTTGAATAGGATTATTGTCGAAAATTGACCTTCAATTGTTGGGTAGTCTCCGTTGCTGAACTTTGATAAAATAAAGTAAGAAATTAATGATCAACAAAAACATGTCGAGAAAGAAAAGTACTCAACCAAATTGGACAATTTCGTTTTGGTTTTGAAAAAAAAAAATCGTTTTCGTTTTCTGAGGGGCCACCCTCCATATATATATATATATATATATATATATATATATATATATATATATGTATATATATATATATATATATATATATATATATATATATATACCCTCACCTACCATATGTATTGTCCCATTGACAAGAATCGTTCACCTATTATTGGTAAATGAACCTCCTTTTTGTTGCGGCGTTTAGTTGATTATTGTTCATTGATTGTTGTTGATTGACCATACCTCTATCACATTCACTATTCAAGTAGGTATTGAACATCACATATTAAAGTACAATTGTTGCATACCTGAAACACTAAAGATAATTATGTTGAATATCAAAGGTAGAATAAATGGTGAGAATGGAATAGAAGACTTGGATGCATAGACAGGAAAGTACAATTAGTGTACTGTCATAGTTTCTAGCCACAAAGACATGATTATTGTAGTCTTATAAGACCTACTGATTTCTAAAGTCTGTTTTCAGTTCTTGTTCATTATTTCATAGTATGACATTGTCAAAACTGTTACACAAAATTATAAGGAATCATATGAAGGAATCGAACGAGCTCTGACAATTCAAAACAATTATTGTTCCTGATCATCCATTGATGAGCGGTGATGAACGTGAATGTATATATAGATGCAGGAGCGCTTTAGAGAACGTCTTCAGTATTTCTACTGGTGCCGGTAAGTAAGATCGATTTACAGAATATTTTATTCTGCAGCTTTATCTTCCAATGATTATGAACCTAAAAAATTGTATTTCTTTGAGGTTTTCCTTAAATTCATAAATTAGCATAATTTTTCTTGTAGTTTATATTTTGGATACGTTTATGTTACGTTATAAAATTGTGATGAAATGCCCACTGTCCATTTACCTGTAGAAGTTGCTTTTGAATTATGAAACTTTAGTCCTTATTCCATAAAATAATGGCAAATATATCGAATATATATTTGTATAATTTCTTTGGGGTTAGGGTAGGCCACTCAGTTCGACAGGCTAAAATCATTGATACAAATTAATGCATAGCTCAACCATAACAAGTAATGTATTCAGAGTAGAACTACACATAGAAACAGATAATTTGATTTTTCCTTGTTCTTGTTCTTTACAAATTATTGTACATCAAAAGGTAGAATTCACAACCACAAATACATTCAAAGAAAATGTTTGTCATATTTCTAGAAAAAATGTACATATAAGTTTTTTTTTTTTTTTTGCTTTACCTCTGTTAAAGGGATCATATAGTTTTGGTTGAGACCTAATTTCAGGTTTCTTTTTTTTTGTGAGATAATGAGAAACCTCATGAAATATGAGGAATTCAACGTTTCTTTGATGAAAATTGGTTTTGAAATGGCTGAGATATCCAAAAAGAGCAATTCAAGTAAAGTGTGGGACCCACAGTTTATTACGATCACTTTGTTTTACTTTGCTTTTGGATGTGTCAGTCATTCCAAACCCGATTTTCATCAAATAAACTTTGAATTCCTCTTAAAATGGTTTGCTCTGTACTATATCATAAGTATTTTCTTGGTATCTCGCAAAAAGTTAAAAGCCCAATTCTGATCTCCACCAATACTGTACCATCCCTTTAAACACGTTTACATAAAATGTTATCTTTTTAAGTAATTGGTAATTGGGTTTATTTGTAGGATAACATGGCTTCAAAAGTAAGGCTCATTTCAACCGAGAAACCAGCTCCCAGGAAAGAAACAGATTGGACCAAGTTCATCATATGTCAAGATGATGACACAAAAAACCTATCAAGTCCAGCTTTGTCTAAAACAAATTATGTTGGTATAGGATACAAAGCTTTGGGAGAAGATCTGATTTCTTTTCATGAGGCCGATTCTTTACCCACTACGCTGCAAATGACAATTAGATGTAAACCTATAAAGATGTATTGTTTAATAGCTATTATATTTACTTCATCGTTTGATGTGTATGATTCAGTGTAGCTGTAAGTATCAGAACAGCCTGGTCAATCATGAATTTTATAGACATACATAATTATAGTGTGTTTATATTTGATGTAAGTGACCCAAGAAGTTTTAGAAGTTTTCTCACACTTAGTGTCATGTTTCCAAAGAAAATAGATGTACTATATTGGTTGGAAACTATGATTTTCATTCCATGGTCCAGGGACCAGAGAAAGCAAGAGTCTATATTTCTAGAAAATGTATAATCTTGATTAACATGTACTTCAGACATGAAATTGTGAAGATCATGTTTTTCACATACACTGTACACACAGAAATCCTATTTAAAGGAAGTTGAGCATATTTTCCAAAATGCTTACAAAGTTAACTATGCCCAGATGTTCCACATTAGAATACTAAAAATGAGTGAACAAGTAATTGTTGACCCCTAAAACAAACGTTTACAACAGAATCAATCCACAATGGGCATCCCGCTTTCATAACACTCGCACGGTATATTTTTGTATTTGTATTTATTTATTTACCACTTGTGGGATGGATAGCCCTTTCAGCAAATTGCTGTTTTTCGAAGGGGTCCAACCAAAGTAAAAACAACATAACAATACACAAAACATTCAATATTGGAGAGTATTAAAAAACAACAGCAACAAATGGAAAAAAAATGACTGTACAAGAAATACACAAATTTAGCTGAAACAGTAAACAAATGTAAGTATACGCGAGGTACATATAAGGAAAAAAAAGAACTCAATAAGGAGCAAAAAAAATCAGAGGTAGGGAGGAAAAAAAAAGAAGAGAGAGAGAAAAAAAAAGAGCTAAGCAAAAATAATATGTCGTACATTTTACCAAATCAAAATGCCATAAACTCAATAATGTAAAGTATTCAATGCAATTGGAATGGTCTTCAAATGTGACCGTGCACCTCAAAACGAACATAAAGTCCCACACACTGATTTTGCGTGAGGACTGAATTCATATGAATTTCATATTTTCTGAAAGAGCGGGTCTTCTTTTACATTATGGTAAAATTTGGTATCATAAAACGGGCAGGAAAGTGTGTATTTTAAGCAAATTATCTCGAACATATTTGGTAGAATATTGTGATTGTGGAAAAAATGGCCGCCCTTCGTATGTGGACGTGAGTACTTCACGGTGAGAGCAGAATTCTTTTATCTGTGACGAATATGACCAAGAGTGTCTTTTAAGTGGTAAATTTTCTTCCTCTTACTTTTCTGTAACTTTTGTGAAACTCAGTGTGGATTTCGTATGCAACTGTGGTCACAATCATGGAGAAAAATTCACCGTACGCAAAGAAACCAAAGTTGATCAATGATCATGCGGACACTACGGTTCCTCCTCGTGAGTCTCCCGAAGCCGCCGGGGACGTTCTAGCGCGTGACCCCTCTGCTAGACGAGCGCTTCTATCTGCCACGGACAAGCCGTGCTACGCTGCTGTAACAGCCGCCGGCCTATCGAGCTCACAACCTCCACAATGGTTTGTACAGTTTTTCACTAAATTTGAGAATAGACTGGATATTCGCATTGAGTCACTGCTTGACAAAAAATTTGGCCACCTCACATCTACAGTCACAGAGCACGATGAGAAGATCAAGAGCCTCTCTTTTGATATCGCTATCCTGAGAGATACTGTACAGGCGCTTCAGACAGACAATGGAAAGCTGGAGAGGAAACTGGACGATCTTGAAAATCGTTCACGACGTAATAATCTTGTTGTCTTTGGGATTCAGGAGTCCGACAACAAGGAGGACTGCAAGAAACTCATTCAAGATTTCCTGCGCTTCGCAGATGTCCCCGAAGAAGACATCAATGATATCCAGCGATGTCATCGAACACCGTCATTTCGGCCTCAGGGATAGGAGAATGCTCCACATCACCCAAGAAGGATCCACATAGGTTTTGGTTCCTTTACTGCAAAGGAGAGGGCACGCAAGGCTTGTATCAACAAGCTGAAGGCTACAAGATCGCTGTACCTGGATCACAAAGCATTCGTTGCAGAGGATCTCTCACAACATGTTCTTCAACTTCGAAAATCCAAGGCTGGTGCATTCAAGCGGCTCAAGGAGGAGGGCAAGCGCCCCTTTTTTATTTTTCCTGACAAGCTGTGCTTTAGAAATCCAGACGGAAAGATCACCACAGCATAATCTTTAACACTATGGTATATTTTCTGGAAAGTCGGTTATCACATCGCCACCCATGTTGATTGTTTTTGTATTGGTTCATATACCTTGCTATTTAACTCAATCATTAAGATAGTCGTGACCAGGAAAGATGTGTGCTTTCATCATTTTAGAAAATGATCATTACCGGTACCATACTTGTATTAAAAAATAGTAGCACTTACACTAGTTTGACCAGTGAGCACCGAGTACTGTTACTTCTTGAAGGATATTTTTGTTTTTTGTTTTTTGATAAACACAAAGGGTATTTATAACACGTTATATTTGGACACAATTCAAATGTTATGATAAAAAATTAGGATTTGTTTCCATTGTACAAAGGTAACTATCACTATTTTTTTCTGGAATTATTTGACTTGTTTAAGATGACAAACATGGTTGACCTTTTGAGGAATTCTGTGTGTTTATTAAATGATGAGATACAGTTGTATACAGTCACCCCTAGAGTGTCAGGATAAGGTGAGTTAGTCATATCTTATGATTTAAGATATAATCTGGGGCTGAAAATCCTTTTGTATTTTTTTTTTTATGTGTATAAATTTTATATGGTGGAGACAGGGATCATAAGACCATTAAATTGTTTTTGTTTGTTATTTTAGAGTTTAAATTTCAAAACTTATGCATCATGTATACTGTATTTTGCATTCTTTTGTTTGAAGGCACTCTAGTCATCTTTTAGTTATTCAGTTTTCTGCTCGAATCGCCACATGCCTTGCACTTTTGGTTTGGGCTGTTTTTTGATTTGAGGCCCTTTACCTTGTAACCTAGTGCATTTCTTTTTTCTTCATTAGTTGTCCTAAATCTGTTTTTGTTTGATGATGTTGGTGTCAATCACTTTGAATCTTTTTTTTTTTGTTTATGCAGCTTTTTTTTTCTTGTGGAATGCTTTCAGTGCTAAAATTCATAATACTCAATCTGATTTTATGGATTATATATTTTTGTTATCTTTATTTATACAGATGTGTACTAATTCATTGTGTGTTAAATATTTACATTATGGATGTTAGATTATCAACTTTCAATTGCCGGGGTATACAAGTGTGATGCGCCTTGAACAAGGCTAATACCAATAAAGAGGTCCGCAGCAAGTTATCGCTCTCAGATCAAGACATGGCTTCCCAATCGTGGTCTTTTTGCAACGTTGTTGTGATGGTTTGGGTGCGATCTGCCAAGAATGGAGCGGAACATTTGATTGTCATGATGTGGTGATTGGGTTGAGTCGTGACAAATTGGGACCTTGTCCGGGAAAATGAACAGACAAGCCGTTTTCTTTCGCATGTTCCATGCGGATTGTGGTGAGGACTCTCACGTCTGGTTGTACACGTGTGCTGTAAGTACGTAGTGTATAGCGTCGATGGTGTATAGGCTCATGTCGTATCGGGCCTATGTACCTGCTTGCATGTAGGTTCTGTTAGGCCTCATGCGTTTTGGTGAGGACTCTCACGTTTGGCTGTACACGTTTGTTTTTAGTATGTAGACAAGTGTATAGCGTCGATGACAGGCTTATGTATTGGGCCTGCATTGTTTGCATGTTGGTTTTGACAGGCCACATGCGTTTTGGTGAAGACTCTCACGTTTGGTTGTGCACGTTGTGTATAACATTTATGCTGCGTAGGCTTTGGCAGTCATTGACTGTGTTTGTAGTTTTCAGACTACATTTTGTGTGAAGGCCTAGTGCAGATTTTGGTGAGGATTCTCACGTTTTGGACGTTTGTCGTTTTTGCATGAAGGTCTTCTGTAGACCGATTTGGGTGAGGATTCTCACGTTCAGTTGTGTGCGTATATAGTGCATAGCGTGGGTATTGCGCATTGGGCTCGCACGTGTTTTGTAGTCGCAGACGGTCGGTCTAGCGCGTCGTGTGTAGGGCTAGTGCAGTTTGTGAGTGTGCGTATGCTGGATGTGTATGTGTGGGGGCTTGCGTACACATTGGCTACGGGTCACGCCGAATTTTCTGGAAGATTAGCCTCGGTTAAAGGCTTTGATATATTTTCCTTAGTTTGCACAATCGTGCTATGTGGTCGTTTGTAGTGAGTGTGTATACTCATTCTATGTCCTTAGATCACATGCTAATGTGATGCCGTGGTGTTCTGATTGTATGCCTGATTCGAAGGCTTAGGGATTTTGATGTGTTCTGCTTATCGTAGAAAATTTTTGCCTGTTCTGCGCGTGTGACTGGGTTCATGCATACATGTGTACTCATATGCAGTGCATTTCTTTTGTTAAGGCTTTGTAGTTTTGTGAGGATTTGTGACTTCTTGCAAGTTTTGATTTTGATATTCCCACAATGGCTGATGTCGTGCAGAGCTTTGTTGATGAACCCACTCAGGAAGGTTTTAATAACCTGAGGAAGGCAGAACTGGTGGAAGTTGCTCGAATTTTAGAAATCCCGATCAAAACATCGGATCGAAAAGCAGAGATCAAGGACACAATTTCGGAGTTTTTTACCAATACTGGTATTTGGCCTGCCTCTTTGTCAGAGGATGAAGCAGGGACAGATGATGGTGAAATTATCACACCTTTGGTAACCCCTGCAGAAAGTGAATTGAAGAAAATTGAGATCCAGCTTCGGATGAAGCAGCTGGAAGTCGAGGCAAAGAAAATAGAACTCGAAATCAAGTCAATCGATGCAAAATCGAATGAACCTTCTTCCAGCAGTTCAGCAAAGTCATCAAAATTTGATGCATTAAGGCAATCTCAGTTGGTGCCGAAATTTCGTGAAGACCGGGTAGAAGAGTTTTTCCAGCACTTTGAAAAAGTGGCTGTGAGTTTAGAATGGCCCAAGGAAGTGTGGCCGACATTGATACAGAGCTCGCTGGTAGGGAAGGCCCAAGAGGTCTATGCGTCTCTCACTATCCAAGAGTGTTCTGACTATGAGAATTTGAAGAGTTCCGTGTTAAGGGCGTACGAGTTGGTGCCGGAAGCCCACAGGCAACTGTTTCGGAATTATAGGAGAAGGGATGATCAGACATTCGTTGATTTTGTGCAACACAAGCAGACCCATTTTGAACACTGGTTAAGGTCGTCTGGTGTTGATGATTTCCACAAACTGAAAGAGTTGGTGTTGTTAGAGGAGGTGAAGAGGTGTGTTCAGCCAGATCAGCGGCAGTACCTGGAGGAAAGGGAAGTGAATGGTGCCAGGAGAGCTGCTGTCCTCCTTGATGAGTATGTGCTTACCCACAAGGGTACTTTCAAACTTTCTTTAAGCAAGAAAGGAGGCCAGGGTGTGCCAAGAAAAGGAGCTGTTGCTCCAAGCATTCCCAAGCCCGATTTTGATCAAAAGCCGAACAAGGCTTGCTTCTATTGCAAGAAGGATGGACATGTGATGTCAGCTTGCTGGAAGTTGAAGAAGAAGCGAGAAAAAGAGGGGATTAGCAACCCCAAAGCATTGCCAGATGCTTTTGCTATCACTCGCACAGAACATCTGCCATCGTTTGAACGGGTGGCAGAGAATTACAGACCTTTCATATCTTCAGGGTATGTTAGTTTGACGCCTGATAGTGAGCAGGTTCAGGTTCACATTTTGAGGGATACAGGAGCATCACAGAGTCTCCTGTGTGCAAAGACATTGCCATTTTCGGTTGAATCTTCTGTGAATTCGGAAGTGTTTGTGAGGGGAGTTGAAGGTGGGAGTGTCCGAGTGCCTCTTCATAATATCGAATTGAAGAGCGATCTTGTCAGTGGCTCAGTTGTAGTAGGTATTTTGCCTACATTGCCAGTCGAAGGTGTCACCTTATTGCTCGGCAATGATATCGCTGGAGAGAAGGTTTTGCCTCACTTTCTCCCAAGTAAGACACCCGTGGTTGACGAAGCCACAGAGAAATTGGTTCAGGATATGCCTGATGTGTTTCCCTCATGTGCTGTTACCAGGTCAATGGCTCGTGAACTGGAGAAAGAGGAGCAAGAGGATATCTTGGCTGATACTTTCTTCTCTAGACTTGAAGAGTCTAACAGCAGTGATGATGCACATATGGACCATGGTCAAATGTCAGAGATTTCTCGTCAGAGTCTGGTTGAATTGCAGGGCAAAGACCCTGAAATAGTGCGTTTTGCACAGTCACTTGTACCTGAGGATGAGGAAGTGAATGAAACTGTGAAGTTTTACAAGAGGGATGGTATCTTGATGAGGAGGTGGCGCCCTCCTGATGCCACAAGTGATGAGGATTTTCGAGATATTCATCAAGTAGTGGTACCAAAGATGTACCGGAAGGAGATCATATCTCTTGCCCATGAAGCACCATTGGCAGGTCATTTGGGGATCAACAAAACCCAAGAGAAGGTGCTTCGATATTTCTTCTGGCCAGGTTTGCGACATGACGTCGCAGAGTTTTGTCGGTCTTGCCATGTGTGTCAGGTAGTTGGCAAGCCAAACCAGAAGATTCCCCCTGCCCCTTTAAGGCCAATTCCGGCCTTCGAAGAACCGTTTAGTCGGGTCATTGTGGATTGTGTCGGTCCTCTTCCAAGGACAAAGTCGGGTAATCAGTATTTGCTGACGATGATGTGTGCATCTACCCGCTTCCCCGAGGCAATTCCATTACGGACAATTACTGCCAAGAATGTCTGTAAAGCTCTTGTGAAGTTCTTCACAATGGTAGGACTTCCAAAGTGTGTTCAGTCAGACCAAGGGTCTAATTTCACATCCAAAATCTTCCAACAGGTGATGAGTGAGTTAGGTGTAGAATGTAGGAACTCAAGTGCTTACCATCCACAGAGCCAGGGAGCTCTTGAACGCTTTCACCAAACCTTGAAGAATATGATGCGTGTGTACTGCAGTGAGCATGAGAAAGAGTGGGATGAGGGTATTCCTCTCCTCTTGTTTGCAGTTCGAGAATCGGTCCAGGAATCTCTTGGATTCAGTCCTTTCGAGCTGGTCTTTGGGCACTCAGTTCGTGGTCCCTTGAAGATCTTGCAAGAAAAGATCTTGGTTGAGCCAGAGTCCAACCTATTGGACTATGTGTGTCAGTTCAAGGATAGACTTTCTTGTACTCGTGAATTAGCTGCAGGTCATCTGAAGGCAGCTCAGTCTAACATGAAGAGACTGTTTGATCGGAAGGTGAAAGAAAGGCATTTTGAGCCTGGTTCTAAGGTTCTTGTGTTGCTCCCTCTTCAAGGAGATGCCTTGAAGGCTAGATATGCAGGGCCGTATGTGGTTGAGAAAAGAGTGAGTGATGTCAATTACATCATCCTGACACCTGATAGGAGGAAGAGGAGAAGACTCTGTCATGTCAACATGCTAAAGGAGTATGTTGAAAATGTAGAAGAGGCTAATGAAAAGCCTGTTGCTACGGTTGGAATCGGTTGTGAAGTGGATGGTGAAGACAGTGAGAGTGATGATGTGGAAATTCCGCAGTTGATGTTGAAGAATTCTGAGGTGTTAGCAAATCTATCTGACACATTATCTCATCTTCCAGGAGTAGAGAGAGCTCAGGTGATGGATGTAGTCCATGAGTATGAACACCTTTTCAGTGATGTACCAGGTCGTACTAGTGTGGTGGTGCATGATGTTGATGTGGGGGACTCCTCCCCTGTCAAGCAACACCCATATCGTGTGAATCCATTGAAAATGGATGTTCTGAGGAAGGAAGTTCAATACATGCTTGAACATGACCTTATTGAGCCCAGTAAGAGTGGATGGAGTTCTCCCTGTGTGTTGGTTCCAAAGCAGGATGGTTCTTTGCGTTTCTGTACGGATTACAGGTTGCTCAATTCGAAAACAAAGTCAGACTCGTACCCTTTGCCCCGCATCGATGATTGTATTGATTGCGTAGGGAATGCCAAATACGTCAGTAAGTTTGACCTTTTGAAGGGGTACTGGCAGGTTCCCCTCAGTGAAAGAGCGAAAGAACTGTCTGCATTCGTGACTCCTGACGGATTCTTCCAATACAAAGTGATGCCGTTCGGGATGAAGAACGCGCCCGCTACATTCCAGAGACTCATCAACACCGTCACGTCTGGCTTGGTGGGATGCGAGGCGTATCTCGACGACATCATAGTGTACAGCCATACATGGGAGGACCACCTTCTGAGAGTCAGAGCACTGTTTGACCGCTTGACCAGTGCCAACCTTACGGTGAACTTGAGGAAATGTGAGTTCGCCCGAGCAAAAGTCGTGTTCCTGGGTCACATTGTGGGACATGGTTCCGTCAAGCCTGTTGAAGCAAAGGTGGAGACGATCCTGAACTTTCCCCGCCCACAGAGTAAGCGAGAGCTGAGACGATTTCTGGGCATGACTGGCTATTATCGGAAGTTCTGCCATAATTTCGCTGATGCTGCAACACCGCTCACCAACATGTTGCGGAAAGATTCGCAGTTCGAGTGGTCAGATGACTGTCAAGTTGCTTTCAACCGGCTGAAGGCAATGCTAGCGAGTTCTCCGGTTCTTGCAGCGCCGAACTTCGACAAGCAGTTCATTCTTATGGTGGACGCGAGTGACACAGGAGGAGGAGGAGCCCTGATGCAGAAGGACGACAACGGAGTTGACCATCCCGTCGCGTACATGTCCAGAAAATTCAACAAACATCAGCGACGGTACTCCACTGTCGAGAAGGAGACGTTAGCGCTCGTCATGGCTCTTCGTCATTTTGACGTGTATCTGAACACTACAAAGTATCCAGTGCTGGTGTACACAGACCACAATCCGCTTGTGTTCCTGTCGCGAATGAGGAACAAAAATGGACGCCTAACCAGATGGGCGCTAGTGCTACAGGAGTACAACCTCGTGATACAGCACGTACGTGGAAAAGACAATGTCATTGCAGACGCTTTGTCCCGTGGATAAGATAGAAGTACGCATATTTCCACGGATAGGACAAAAGGACACAGATGTGCTTATTATCCATAGATAATAAGACTGGTAATGACTTGGAAACATGAACAATACGAGACAAAAGAAATGTGTTTCCATGCATTTGTAAGAAAATTATATTTCTCATGTTGAAAAAAAAGAGTGTTATTGATTGCTTTGAAATGATGACACAAACATTGTGTACACTACTTTAATTTATTCGTTTTGTTCTTGTCTGCAGGGAAAAAGACAGCATGTTTTCCAAATTGTCGTGATTTTTGCACCAAAACAGGGCAAAATCATTTCAAGTGATATAGCATGAGTTTTGCTATGTTTTATGCTTTATATGGTGAAGAAAGGGGTTTTTAGTAATACAGCATATTTTGATACAGGGTATAATGTAGACATTGTATTAATTGGAACTGCAAATTAAGTTGCATTGCTGTTTGCAAAAAGCACACACAAGCACACAAAAGCTGTTGTTGCATTTTTTTCAAATGCTTAATCTGCAAGAGTTGGAATTTGTGGCATCACAGAATTGACCAATTATACACATTTTCCATAGCATAGATATCGACTGAGTGAAATTATGACACTATGATATTCATAATGTTGTGAATGTGTAAGGTTCATGAGACCATACAGGTGTACAGACATAACCAGGTTATATTCATGTGATATCTTGTTTCAGAAACAGAGAGAGTATAACAGGTGTTCATAATTGCATTGTTTTGCTATACGCTAGTCACTGTACATGCATTTATTGTCTTGAGGAACAAAGCTTTACAGTATTTGAACAGAAGTGTCAAGAAATTAGAAATGTAGAGATGTTTGTCAGACCAAACAGTTGAGCTGAACGCGTTGTTATGTCAGTTTTCATCAAAGGTCAGATTGCTACAAGCTCACCATGTAAAAATGGTTACTAAGTATAGTGAATGGAAGATTACTTCTGTTATTGGTGACATAATACAACAACAAAACCGTATAAAGTTCAGTATTCAACCTGCATGATTGTCAGTGTATGCAGGTTAATCAGTGATATGTGTAGCGGTTTTTCTCAAGCATATGCACATCAAGCTAAGAGAGAAGTTTGATATGTCCATACTTATGGTATATTGTTTCATGATACAATTACAGTGTATTTTGTTTTGAACCAGCAGCATTTCTAGACTTCGACTAGGTGTTGAAATGTTTGGCCATTTAATACTCATAAGCATTTCAGGAAAGCTAAAGAAAATACATGCTTCATGATTTATGACCAAGCAGAGGAAAAAAAAAAAGAAAAGAAAAGAAGGAATGTTGTGGTTGTAAAGTTTTGCGCGTATACGCACATGCTTGTTCCGAGCAGGTAGTGGATCTATATTTAGACTTAGCCTACGCTCAAGAAAGGTTTTGATAAGGCTCATTAAGTCTGAGCTTGTTTATGTGAAGAATCCACTTTAGTGTATGAACACACAACTGTGCATTTTTATGTATCGTGTTTCGGAACATGTTTGTAACGACTGTTTGCAGTTTGACTGGAAAGTTCTTCCATAACTTCCCGTCTTAAGGGGGGAGATGTGATGCGCCTTGAACAAGGCTAATACCAATAAAGAGGTCCGCAGCAAGTTATCGCTCTCAGATCAAGACATGGCTTCCCAATCGTGGTCTTTTTGCAACGTTGTTGTGATGGTTTGGGTGCGATCTGCCAAGAATGGAGCGGAACATTTGATTGTCATGATGTGGTGATTGGGTTGAGTCGTGACACAAGATCATATAAAAAGGCGAAAAGTGTTCCATTACTTACGGTCAATTGATAGTGACATAATTTTTTTTTACAGGAAACCCACTCTTCTCCTTGTGATGAATCTTATTGGAAACAGCAATGGGGTGAAAGGGCCTTTTTTTTTCAAGCTATACATCTAATAGTAGGGGTGTCGCTATTTTAATTCGTAATCATATTTCATTTACTCTTAATTCTTTATTTGCTGATCCTAATGGAAGATATTTGATTTTATCAGTGGTAATTAATAATGTACCTTTAACTTTAGTGAATGTTTATGGTCCCAATAATGATGACCCTGATTTTTTTCTCCAAATATTTGCTAAGATTGAACAATTCACTTATACCCCCCTTATATGTGCTGGAGATTTTAATGCTGTTTTGACACCTTTGGACTATAAAGGTGGTAAGCAAACTCGTGCAAATGTTAAATCTAGGGATATGATTTCAGTTTTAATGGAAGAATTCAATTTACATGATATCTGGCGAGACTTTCACCCGAACCTAAAACAGTATACAAGACACCAAAAGAATCCTATAGCTCTTTCTAGATTAGATTTTATATTAGTCTCAGAAAATTTTGTTAATAATTGTGTTAGTTCAAAGATTCTTCCTGGGATTCAGTCTGATCACTCAATAGTTGTTTTAAATTTTAAGGACTCGCAGGTAAAAAGGGGGCCAGGGTTTTGGAAACTTAATTGTAATTATTTACATAATGATTCAGATTTCATTAACACTGTAAAAGCGAAAATTGAAGAATTTAAAATTGTACATCGTTATTCTGAATGCAATCCTAATATTATATGGGATTCTTTGAAATGCTCAATTACAGCAACCTGTATAGAGTATAGTTCTCGGAAAAAGAAGGAAAGAAATTCCAAAAAAGAAAAATTGTTTAAGAATATTGAGGAAGTTCAGATGAAATTAAACAGAGATACAAGTAATAAACACTACATTGAAGAACTGGAAAATTTGTATTCTCAATTAAATAAAATTTTTGATTATGAAACCCAAGGCCTAATCATTCGTTCGAAAGTTCGTTGGATAGAAGAAGGAGAAAAGAGTTCGAAATATTTTTGTAATCTTGAAAAAAGGATGGGTGAAAAGAAAAGTATATATAGAATTAAAAACGAAATTGGTGTTGTAATCTCAGATCAAAATAAAGTAGAGAATGAAATTTATACCTTTTTTCAGACTTTATATAAAAATCATATTGCGGATAATGAAGAAATTGTGGATGATTTTATGGAATCCATTAATATTCCTACTTTAAACGAGAATGATAAATATATTTTGGAAAAACCACTTTCTAAAAAGGAATTATATGATACGCTTTTATCAATGAAACACAATAAGTCTCCGGGATTTGATGGGCTCCCCGCAGAATTTTATGTAGTTTTTTGGCAAGATATCTCTGATTTACTTTTAAATTCCCTAAATTTTTCCATGGAAAATGGCTTTATGTCTTCTTCCCAGCGGAATGGTATAATCACTCTGATTCCAAAAAAAGATAAGGACCCTTTGTTTTTAAAGAATTTTAGACCGATATCTTTATTAACCGTTGATTACAAAATTCTTACCAAAACATTGGCAAACCGTCTTAAGAAAATACTAGATCAGTTAATTCATACTGATCAATCTGGGTTTATGAAAGGGAGACATATTGGAAATAATATTCGATTATTAATTGATACAATTCAGTATACTGATTTTCATGAAATACCTGGAGCAATTCTTCTGTTAGATATTCAAAAAGCTTTTGACAGTGTAAACCATAATTATTTATTGAAAGTCTTAAAAAAAATTGATTTTGGAGATAAATTTATTGGTTGGATTAGGTCAATTTATTTTGGAAGAAAGAGCTATGTCTTAGATAACGGTTTTTTAACAAAACCCATCGACATGGAAAGGGGAATCTTTCAGGGTTGCCCTATCTCCCCATATTTGTTTTTGTTAGTTATTGAAACTATGGCTCAAGCTGTAAGACAAAATGATAATATTAAAGGCATCCCTGTGGACGGAAAAGAGTTAAAGATATCCTTATTAGCCGATGATTCCACATGCTTTGTAGATGGATCTATAAATTCTTTCAATACTTTGTTTAATTTGTTGGACACTTTTGCTGTTTGTTCTGGTTGTAAACTCAATATTTCAAAATCTGAGGCTGTATGGATTGGTTCTAGAAAAGGTTCCCTTGATTTTCCTTTCTCTGAAAAAGGCCTTAGGCACCACAGAAAAACCTGATAGAGAGATATCTTCGTCGCGACGATGTCGCATTGTGCATGTTTGATGATTTGCATATGAACAGGCGTCACGTGCATATGAATAAGCAACCGTGCATATGAATACACGTACTTTCTATTCATACCTTTGTTTATTCGTCCCGACGATAAGCGACGATAGAGAAAGGATTCCCTTTCACTGATCGTCGCTTTTCGTCCCGACTTACTAGCTATTTTCAAAGTTCGGCTTCTATTGTGCCTTGCGTTTCTTTTGTTAAAAACGTCGCATATCGTTCCCGACGAATCATTGTTCAACCGTCGGGAGACGTTCTGACTATATGGCTTCGTTTCAATGCCGTTCGTGTTCAAGTTTATGTTTTGTTCAGCTTTACTTGTCACAGCATAAAGCCCGTTATCCGTGTGATCTAAAACGTCGCATATCGTCCCGACGAATTACCATTACTGTACCACCGAAATTCCGTCTCTGTTCCATCGTCGAGCAACGTCCAAAACGCGTGGCTACAGCTAATCCGCTGGGTGATATGATTCGCAATGCCGAGTACGATAATGAATGGGAAGTTTTGCGTTTTCACGAGAAAAAAAAGTATTCTCGCTGCTATAGATAATTGTGAATAACAGGCTGACTTTCCGTCTTTTGTGCAAATGGTAGTTACGGCGATGTGAAAGGAGACTTGACCGCAGTCGATAGACATTGAATTTGTATTATCTTGTCTTTACGCGTAGGAAACACGGCGGAGAGATTTTGTCCGGTTTACAAACGAAAACTTGACCATCGTTGCAAAACTTATTTGATGGTCGCCGTTCGTTGTCAAACTCCGACAACTTTTGTCATATTTTTTGCTGTAGAATACATTGATTTTTTTTTTGTTATTTGACACAACATTGAATCAAATATTTGTATTTTAACAACGTGTTTACCTATTTATTCTGTTGCGGCATTTGCTTCAACTGATCGTCGGCCTTCGCGTGGTTGTAATCATTGTTAACATTTATGTCGTCTTGTAAAATTTTAGAGCGGGCGGAGAGATTCCGTCCAGCCTTCAAACGGGAATTCGACTGCAGAACTTGTTTCAGCTGTCAATCCCTGCTGACTGTTCTCATTGTTTGTTATGCTAAAAAAAAAAAAGGGATATTGATTTCATGTTGTCAACATACCAAAAATGTCAGCTGCATTCGCCTTTTAACCTTACTGTAAAGGCGGATTTTTTTTTTTTTCACCCACTTTGCGCAACCAGAACTAGCGCAAAAAGAAAATTATGCGAATGTTTTCTCTTGCCATTATGTTTCAGGAGATGATGTCTTGGTTTCGGTAAAATACGAAACTCTCTTTCACGGCCAAGTGCGAAGAATTGGTCACTAAGATGGTTGATGGTAGCTACGACGACTTGTAAGGAAACTTGACTGTTATCGAATTAATTGCTAAGCTTCAGGTGAAGAGATTTTGTCCGACTTCCAAACGGGAACTAGACTAACATTCTTATACTTATTTCAGCTGGTTGTCTTTCTTTGTTAAATTCCGTTGACTTCTGTCATTTTTGTAGCTGCATAGAATACATTGATTTCTGTGTTCTTTGACACATCATTCAATCAAATCTGTGTATTTTAATACCAGGTTTACCTTTTTACTTTGTTGCGGCATTTACTTCAACTGGTCGTCGGCCTTCGTCATGGTTGGAATATAATTGTTAAAATTTATGTCGTCCTGTAAAATTTTAGAGCGGGAGGAGAGATTCCGTCCAGTTTTCGAACGGGAATTCGACTGAAGAACTTGTTTCAGCTGTCCATCCCGCTTTTGTCGATCCCTGTTAACTGTTCTTAATGTTTGTTATTCTTAGAAAAAGAAACAAAACAAAGAAAAAAATGATTTCATGTTGTCAACATACCATAGAATGTCATCTGCGTTCGCCTTTTAACTTTACTGTAAAGGCGGATTTTTTTTTTTTCGCCCACTTTCCGCAACCAGAAACTAGCACCAAAGGAAAATTATGCAAATGTTTTCACTTGCCACTATGTTTCGGGAGATGATGTCTTCGGGAACACACACACACACATACGAAATAAACCACACACACACACACACGCACACACACACACACACACACACACACACACACACGGAACTCTTTTGTTTTTTTTTCACGGCCGAGTGCGAAGAATTGGTCGCTATAAGCCCCTTTTACACTTTCACGGATTGCATCACCGATGACCACGGATCGTCAGTCCGGGATCATCCGTACTATTTCCGGCATGACCGTGTTGACTTCGTGAAGTGATCCGACATTATCTTTGATCATCCGGCATGTCCGCCGAAAAAAAAAATGAGCTTGCTTAATTTTTCATCTCGGACATCACGGATGGAAATCAATACAAACTCTTCCTTGTCGGCACCGTCTACTCCGTGTTGCATCCGTATTCCTTCCTTGTAGGCACCGGCTACTCCGTGTTGCCTCCGTGAAGACATCGGAACGTCCGTATTAGCATCGGCTACATCCGGGATGAGAAATTCGTGTATATTTTGCCAATACACGCTCAGAAAGTCAATGAAATTTGCTCACATCTTCACCCATCAGTACAGCCAATCGACTCCTCTAGTACGTTTATATCGCATGAGAATCTTCAAGTGACCCACACACATCTTCTTGCTGTTTTTTTTTTTTTTTTTTTAGGGGGGGGGGGGGTGATTTGTCTTAGTTTGTTTTGCTTTGTTTATGTTGTTATGTTCCCGCAAAATGAGATTTTGCAACAAAGAGATATGCCTTTATGATGTCGACAAGTAGATGCGTATGTAATCTGCTGTAGATTTTCTGGTGTGCTTGTTACATATTACTTAGCTCTGGAAGCATGTCGCCCAAGAATGATAAAGTATCAAAAGAAAAAGCAAATGTAATGTGTCAACTTTTTGGGGATATCCGCGTAAACACCGCGAAGGGACCCAGTTGCATCCGTGTTCTTCCTTGATAATATCCGTGTTAGCTCCGTATCGTTTCCGCTGTGGTCCGCGTTCATTCCTTGTCTGTCCGTGTAGGCACCGTACTTGTCCTTGCAGCTTCCGTACTTGTCCGTGTAGACAACCAGTTGGGACTGTATTCACACCGGCATTGAAAGGAAAATCGATATTTTGCATGCCGGAACACCACGGATGACGATCCGTGGTCATCCGTGAAGCAATCCGTGAAAGTGTAAAAAGGGGCTTGTGATGATATTAAAAGATGGTAGCTACGAGTTGTAAGGAAACTTGACTGTTAGTGATATAATATTGTTTGGCATCAGGTGGTGAGATTTTGTCCGACTTCCAAACGGGAACTAGACTAACATTCTAATACTTATTTCAGCTGGTCGTCGTTCTTTGTCAAACTCCGTTACTTCTGTCATTTTTGTTGCTGTAGAATACATTGATATTTGTGTTCTTTGACACACCATTGAATCAAATCTTTGTATTTTAACACCGGGTTTGCCTTTTTATTCTGTTGCGGCATTTACTTCAACTGGTCGTCGGCCTTCGTGATGGTTGTAATATAATTGCTAAAATCTATGTCGTCCTGTAATACTTAAGAGCTGGAGGAGAGATTCTGTCCAGCTTTCAAACGGGAATTCGACTGCAGAACTTGTTTCAGCTGTCCTTTTCCGGCTGAGTGCGAAGAAATGGTCGCCAAGAAGGTTGATGGTAGCTACGACGAGTTGTAAAGAAACTTGACTGTTATTGATATAACAATATATTGTTAAGCTTCAGGTGGAGAGATTACTCCGATTTCCAATGGTTTGTTTCATTTAACATATTAAAGATATTTTCTTTCAGTTACATGCATTCTTTCAAACGTTGGGGTAAATTTACAATTATGAATGAGTATCTTATGCTTTGAATTGCACCATGTGCCCATTTCTATGCAAGAGCCAAATTTTCCTTTTCTTGAACTTGTTGGACACCTCAGTGTCTATATAGAATAGTTATTTCAGGCTAGAGAGGCGCATCAATTTTGAACTTTGTGTTTGAAAGGCTATTGTAATCTTAAAGACGACTTATAATATCGCTCAAATCGACTGAATGGAGCAAGCCCTCTTGCGATGCATGCTCGGATCTACAAAGACTTTATGTTCTAGTGCTCCGACATACCCAACAAAGAGACGGGACGAAAAGCATCGGTGTCTGTTTTCTCTGTTCTGTCCTCACCCTTTCCTCTATTCTTCTATCATCCCTCGTCTTCCATGATATCCCCGCCTATCATATAGGCTAACACTAGAGGCGCCTGCCCCCGGGAAAGGCCGAGACTTCACCGGCGTCGGCGGGCGGGTCCTCTACCTGCTTGCCGACGGGAACGGCGTAACCCTGCATGTCGGTGCAGGAGTATAGGCAGGCGATATCTTTTCTTTCTCTGTAAATATCTCGTTTGTAAATATTGATATATATATATATATATATATATGGGCATTTCCACGGTAACTCACGTTACATTTTGAACTCAAAATTAGGTTGTTGAGATCAATATCCTTAAAACCTAATTAGTGATATGAGTTACTATATGTGAATGAGTATCATGCACCTCCATCCTACCTCACAGCAACATTACATCCACAGACTCTTATGAGAACTATGAGAAAAAACACTACAAATGTCGGTAACTCACGTTACATAATTTGGACATGCAAAAATTTGGCATGTCTTATATTCAAAAGTTTCCTCAAACAAGAAACAGAGAGACTTTAAAGTCTATTGTGTCAAAGTCATGGACTAACAACATACATCACCGAGTATGGTAAAAATTTGAATTGTCTTACATTCTCCAGGTATCGTCATGTGAAGCGGTAACTCACGTTACGGTAACTCACGTTACAGTTTGTCCACATAATCACAAGACAATTTTTTGTCTTAATAATCCAAAGAAAACTTACCAAGACAACTTTTTTCACAAACAAAATCCATGAATAAAGAATCTAAATCAATTTGAACATTGATCTGACAGTAATTAATCCCAGTTTATCCATGAGATTACCAAAAGGCAGGAAACTTTACATTTAGAATACCAACTTGAAGATAAATTCATTTTTAATTCAGTCGTTTTCCAAGCTTTCATTTGTACTGAGACAAAAATTGTATTCAACAAAATGATATGAAACAGAGTCTATTTCATTAAATTACACTCTTTTCCAGATAACAAATGCATCAGAAATTGAGGGTTTAATTGAGAATTTGATTTGATTGTTTTTTTATTTTACTAGATTTAAATGGATTTCAGGCTATGTAGATAAAACAAGTCATCCATAAACTATTCCATTTAATATACTGAGTCATGAGACTAGAGACCTGTACATGTAGTCTGTGGAGACTTTAAAGGTTCAGAAATGAAATATTTCAATAAATCTTTTAACTTTTAAACAATGCAATTTATATTCCAATTATTTTATAATTGTTTGAATTACTCAATAATCAATTGTTTGTATGTTTGATTTGTTTACAAATTCTTATACGAAACTGGTACAGAAATTAGACTTGAATTACAGAAACTGCAGATAAGTTTTAGTTATCTGCTACCAGTATTGATCAGTTTAATAAAACATGTTCATAAATGTTTTAGCCTTAAAAAACAATGGCTTTGGTCTATAAAATGTCAAGTAGCCATTATTCAAATTGTACATACAAGTAAAAAGTATATATACCAGTATTTTCTAGAGTAATCAAGCAGACTGAAGCAGTAAATCCCAATGAAAAACATGAACAGTAAATATTTTGTGATCAGGAGGCTAACTATTAATATCACAAAATGTTGATAGTTTGCTTTAAGGTACATGACTGTCCAGCTCTTAAAGAAAATGTCTGATAATGAGGTTCACATTCAACAAGTTTTTGGTAATAGATCAGCATGTAAAGTAAATTATAGTAAACATTTAAAAGTTTCATTCTAGGATTTTGCAACAATATAGCTAAAACCTCAGAGTAGAATAGTATAAAACACATAAGCGTGTCAAATTCACAATGTTCAGTTCTCAAAAATCTCAGAAAGAACAGCAGGAAGCGAGCTCCAATCTTAAAATTCAGTTCATACATGTAAATGTTTCAGCCTCATGAACAATGGCTTTGGTCTACACAGGTAGGTATAAACTATGAAATGTCAAATAGTAATCACTTGAATTACAAAAACAAGAACTTTTCAAGAGTAATCATGCAGTGATTATCCCAATCAGGAGGCTATTAATAGTTGATAATTTGCTGGAACAAGGTCCATGCAGCTTTAGAAGAAATGTCTTTTAACAACTTTTGTAACAGATCAGTATACATGCACTGTAATACTAAATAGTAAATATGGAACAGTTTCTTTCAGAAGTTAACATGTGATGAACATGTGTAACTAATATATTGTACATGTAGACCAGTTGGTTTGGTGATAGAGAGAGACCAAGAGAATAACAATCTACTGGAAATAGAATCTTAATACAAGAGTTCAGTAATCATGTACTCATTGGTTACTTACAATCACAACCTTCATAATTATCATTTCTTGGTATTAAAGAAAAATCATGTCGGTAACTCACGTTACATTGTGGTAACTCACGTTACATGGTAACTCACGTTACAATTTTAAGACCTCTGTTATGAGAATTTGAAGCAAAGACTATAAGTCCCATCATATTTCTTGTATGTGTGCTGCATAGTTATTTGATAATCCAAAATACCATGTCTCATTTGGGCATAGTAAAATTGCTAGGTTAAAAAGTTCATGTTTCGGTAACTCACGTTACAGCAGCTTCTCGAGCTATGAAAGAGCACACTGGTGTCCGAAGTACATATCTAATATCGTGGTCTCCACTTTATTTTCTGCTAGATTAATATATTTTTGATTTGTAAAACCAAACAAAGTTTGATTTGAGCCTCAAATATAAAAAATAATCAGAAAGAGCAACAAAAATGCATTTTTAGGGATTTTTAGGTCAAAAAATGCTTTCTGGCTTCAAAAGGTATAAAAATGCACAAAAGGGAACTTTTCTTAAAGGTAAAGTTGGTTTCACACACTTCAAACTATGGCTAACAAAGTAAGATTATCAGTTGTCCTGAAATATGCAGGTAAAATTTTGGTGGTCATGTCGCACAACTCACGGAAATGCCCATATATATATATATATATATATATATATATGGTTATTATTATTATCATTATTATTATTATTATTACTATTATTATTATTATTATTATTATTATCATTATTATTATTATTAGATTTTGTAAATAATTAGAAGTATAGTGTAGGTTTTTATAATTGAATTTAAGTGTATATTTAAATTGAATATATTTTTTGGAGTAAATTGCCCACCCGGCACACCCGGCACACCCGGCAGAGAGCTCCACAAATCTAAAAGAACAACATCAGCATCGGTGGTACACAGGATGTGGTTGCTTAGGCGACGCTTTCTATTGTCCGGATGGGGATGAAGAAGGTTCTTTTATAACGTGAAACGTTCAGCGTAGCAAACTTAATCTCCTGAAAGTGGATAGCGGGAGTCCATTCAAAAAGAAACTGCCGCGTACTGTTGACGTGCTTGTACATTATACGAAAAAGCTATTCTTGCTTGTTGTGATGACTACACGCTGGCACAGCGGTATTCACACTGTTGCTGATCACTGGATGATCTGACAATTAACCTACATGTTGCATAATATTTTAAATGGGCCATTGGAAGTTTGACGGAAATTTGTATTCATGTACATTGCTAACCATTCTCCTTTCGTCCGTGTATATGAATTCGTCAACATAGAATGAAATTTGAAGATTTGGCGCCTAATATATTTGAACCGAATTTTGGAATATGCTTCAGGTTCTCTTCCTGCAGATGTTAATCCCACAATGTCGATCAAATTATAAGACAGTTAATCTTTCTGAAGCGGTGGACACACAAAATTGTCATGTCAGTGATCATCCTAAGAATGATGTGTAAAGAAGACGAAGTTTAACCTTGCCTTTGGTTTTGTATTGTTTTACCGCTTAAGTTGCAACATGCGAACACAAGGTTTTACTGTAAAACGAGGAATAATTGCGTGCATGATAATTTTGCAAATTTCCCGAGAACCAAGAGATTAGCATGCAAGTGTCGTGGATAGGTGGTACGTTAGGGGGCTGTGATGATGTGGTGATAGACCCCAGGACTCAAATGAATGAGTGGACGCAGGATTGTAGTTCACTTGACTTTATTGGTGTCAGTAAATCGACACACAAAAAAGAAAACCCTGCAAGAAACAGGAAAACAATCATAAGTTTGTATTCAACATTTCATTTCTTAATAAATTGATCCCCCTCTTTTTGCAATGCAAGAGCACTTCCCAAAATGTGAAAACTATATGTATATATGGTGCTAAATCTACAAATGTAATTACTTTCCATGCAGATCAAGATAGAAGCTATGATGCAATACACAATAAATTGTCTTCAACACTCGTGGACTCACTATCCACACAATTATCTCGAATATCCAAACTTCCCAGGATATCCACAAAACTCTATAACTCGTTCGTCGCCCGATACATGAACTAGTATTGTATCAATGAACTCTAATCAGCCACCATCTAAACTCGCATGTACCATCTTAACATGCACTCGAATAAACAATTTAATCATTACCCCATAGCGACTATCATAAATCATGTACATACCAATAATTACTTCCATGTAAATCTGTTTCAGTTTCTGCATACCGAAAGCTTTCCCCCTTTTTAGCAATAGATAAATCACCAAAAAAAACATTCATTGTTGTATCATACACAGTTGTACATTATACACAAAAATGGTGAACAATTGCTCATAAATCATTCATGCCTACCCTAAGTCAGGTAGCAACTCGCTCTTTGAAAGTATGAACCCTCATCCTCAGACATGAGAACACCAGTACCGGAGGGCTGAACATCTCACCCATGAACACTAAAAATAAATACAGTAAATTGATTCTTCAGTATACCACTGTACTGTCATAATGTTCATTTAGGAACACAAAGATTCAATTCTCTTCTATCAAACTTTACACAAATTTCTCGATCAACATTACAATCATTCAACTCAAAAAATGAATCAATTATAGATTTACTTGACCATGCTTTGAATACAATACTCATCGAAATTATGATCATTCTATACATTAAAGAATGAAATTATTATAACAACCATTGATTAATTTATAAACTGGCGCCATGTAACATCATTAAGTCATGGGCGCCGCCATATTGAATAATCTAAACCATGGGTGCCGCCATTTTGAACAATCTAAATCATGGGCGCCGCCATTTTGAATTGACTCAAATTAAAACACCCTCCACCTAAATTCACACTTTGACATATATACCACAAATGATTTCTCAGTTCATATTATTTCCGTGAAAAAAACAAAAATCACGTCAACTCAAATTTCTCCCATTTACATTCCAACGGCCCTATTTATACTGTCATTAGTTTAACTCAAACAAATTTCACCCGACATCTGTCAGTTTCATAACAATGTACACGTGTATACAATTAACTAATAACGTATTTTTATACTGTCACAAATCTCTTTCTCTTGATATCTATAACACAATGTAAAGGACTTACAGTTTGTCTTGTCCAAAAGAAACTGCCAAAAACCAAAAGACATCATAACAGGCAGAAAACAGCCAGACTCAACCCATTGCGGCAGGTTGCTTGTCCTAGCTACGGTGCGAGAGTGCGAAGTGAGGTGTGTGTGGTGCAGAGTGCAGTGCAAGTGTCCAAATTTCCCGCGGTACATACGAACAGCACAAAGGGCGCATTCATGTGCAACTCAACCCCTGGAAAATGACTAATATTCATCCGCCTACTGTCCATTTCTGTTTACAGCAAAATTTCACAAAATTATGAAAATTATCCTTCTCACTCCTATTTCTAAACACACTAATCTAACCTTCCATTTTCCAACTACATATACCAAATTACGCATCACAAATAGGGAGTACATTAATTCCAGACACTAATTTCTGATACATCGATCGGTGCATGGTCATCTTGAATACCTAAAGCATTCCGAATTCCTGACTGTGATTACCAAGCACGTTCGACAAAAAGCTCTTTGTAAACAACTCCTGTTTCACAACAACTGTCTAATGAGCTGTAATAAACTCACAATAAAACTAGTAGTCTTCAATAAAGTATTTTCATCACTTTCTCAATTTCCATTTCCCGTCATGTCCCCCTGGAAAGAAAATATTCGTCTCGAATATTTCAAAATTTCATATGTAATCTCAGAATTACAAGTAAGTCCATAAATTTCCCAATAAATTACTCAGAATTCCATATGAAATTTCAACAAGTGAAAGAGCATACTTCTCTCTCTCCTTTCTTTCAATTCAGTAAAATCTCAATAATTGACTGTCATATCAAATTTGATCACATATTTTAACCCTGAACTTTCACACCGGTAATCCAGTGATTGCAGACACTGGTAATCTGGATGGATTACGATGAATTCCTTTGTTGCTACGAGCTGAGCGTCTAGGTCCATCATTACGTTGATCCCCTTCGACAATTTCCTCAGTCTGATGAAGGGTCTCAGGTGGATTATAACAATATCGAAAATGACGAAAATCAAACTCTTCCGCCTCATCGTCGTTATCATCATCATCATCATCATCATCATCAATATTGTCAACATCCCCCAAGTGTCCTGTCTGCATTTCTTCATCGGTAGAGCAGTCACTGGGTAAGACTTCTTCCAAAACATGTGGTTCTTCCTGTCGAGGGTCAGGAATAACTTGTCTTCGATTAATCCATCGTGACGCTCCACCCATCGCTGGTCTAACTTCATAAAGATCCTCATGCTCATTCTTATTCACAATTATGTGAGTTGCTTCAAAGAATTTGTCCTGAAGTTTGTGTCTACCATCAAAAGCATTCCTTTTGAGTAGGACTCTGCTTCCTATCTCTAAAGATGGATCTGTAGTACGTTCGTCGTGCTTCTGTTTCTCTTTCCTAGCTGCCTCCCTCAGTCTGCCAGAAACTACTTGCTGAGCTCGCTTGATTAGTTTCTCTTGTTCTGCAACATGATTTGCTTCCCACTCTCCATCTAATCGATCCAATAAGTGATCTAGTGGTAGTTCAGGTTGTCTACCAAACATGAGGAAGTGTGGTGTCTCTCCAGTGACTCTGTGGGGCGTGGTATTGTACATATATATCAAATGTGAGATCAATTCCGGCCACTTCCGTCTTTCTCGTGGATCCAATGACTTTATGAGGCCACACAATGTCTGGTTGAATCTTTCACATTGGCCATTCCCACAAGGATGGTAGGCTGTCGTGCGTGATTTTGCCATTCCATACATCCGACACAACTCCCTAATCACCGCTCCCTCAAACGATCCTCCTCGATCGGAATGCAGTCTGGCAGGGACCCCGTAGTGCACAAACCAGTTGTCTCTCAATGCTTTTGCCACAGTTACTGCCGTCTGGTCACGGCACGGGATAGCCTGGGAAAACTTACTGAAGATATCTGTGATGACCAGTATATCTTCAAACCCGCCAGACCCACGATCCAGTTTTAGGAAATCAATGGCCACTATCTCTTGAGGTCTGAACGCCAGTAGATGTCTCATTGGTGGTCGAACAGTAGGTGTTGGAGTCTTAGTTAAGGAGCATCTCAGACATCGCTGTATGTGCCTCTTTATCTGATGATACATCCCCGGCCAATAACACCTCCTCCTAAGTAACTCATAAGTTCTGTTCACTCCTTGATGTGCCCATTTATCATGAACCATTTCGATGAGAAGTGACCGCAAGGACTCGGGTACAAGAAGTTGTTTGAAACTCCCCATGATTTGATCAGGAACTACACGGTACAATACACCACGATGTTCTGTGAATTTGGGCCACTCTCTAATCCATCCATTCAGTCCTGCTATGCTTCTGTCATACTCCTGACCAGGCTCCCATTTCTGCTCCCACAACTTCCGTACTTCATGTATGACTACATCTTTGTCCTGTAGAGTTTTCAAATCCTCATGAGTATACGATGGTAGGATACTGGGTATAACATTGTTGTCCGCTGTCTGGATAGGGACCTCAGCTACAACCCGCATGGTCAAACATGATGTCACTCCTTCAAAGACATCTCTCAAATCTTCAGAACTTGCATTGCCTGGACACCGACTCAAGGCATCGGCACATTGGTTCGTCCTACCCGGTCGATACTTCACTTCAAAATCATATGAAGCAAGCTGAGCAATCCATCTCATCTCTGTTGCACTCAGACGGGCAGTCTTCAAATGAGCGAGTGGATTATGATCAGTCCACACCAGTGTGTGCCTCCCTTGCACATAAGGACCAAACTTTTCCGTAAGTGCCCATTTCAAGCCCATAAGTTCCAACTTGAAACTAGACAATTCAGAGTATCTTCTTTCGGCTCCCCGCAATCCTCTACTGGCATATGCAATCGGATGGATCTTTCCATTCTCATCCTCTTGAAGCAAGCACGCACCTAGTCCTTGGTGTGAAGCGTCCACTTCAATTATGAAGTCCTTATCAAACTGTGGATACATCAGTACCGGGGCCGAGACTAGGGCGTATTTCAATGTCTCAAATGCCTCTCTCTCCTCATCTCCAAACTTGAAAGCACGGTCAATCTTTGTCTTCCTGCTGGTCTTCTTACCCTTCGGTTCTGATGTTAGAGCGTGCAGTGGTGCAGCAATCCTTGCAAAGTTAGCTATGAAGCGGCGATGATAAGAGGCTAACCCCAGAAACGAGCGTAATTCTTTGGTATTCGTCGGCTCAGGCCATGATTTGACTCGTTCTACTTTTCCTGGATCTACTGAGATGCCATTCTTTGACACGATGTGACCAAGATATGTTACTTCTTTCTGTAGGAAGTGGCACTTTCGGCCTTTAACTTTCAAGCCATTCTCCTCCAATCTTGTCAACACTTTATCAAGACGCTCAAGATGTCCCTCCAGGGTGTTTGAGTAGATGAGGATATCGTCCAGATAGATGACCACCTCAGACAAATTCATGTCCGCAAATATGCACTCCATTACTCTCTGAAAAGTCGATGGGCTATTGACAAGTCCTTGTGGCATTCGAACAAATTCGTAAAGTCCCCATGGAACCCGGAAAGCAGTCTTGTCGATGGAGTCCGGATCCATAACCACTTGAAAATATCCGTGAGCTAGATCTATGGTCGAAAAGTAACATGCTCCACTCAAAGCCTCCAGGGTCTCGTCAATACGAGGCAAAGGAAAACAGTCCTTTAGTGTTCTGTCATTCAAACGACGATAATCAATACACATCCTCATTGCCCCGTCTTTCTTCTTCACTAATACGATTGGGCTAGCATAACTGCTCTTGGAAGGACGGATTATTTGTTGAGAAACCATCTCTTGTAACATCCTCTTTACTTCTGACACTTGGGCTGGGTGTATTCTTCTATATGGAAGTCTGATGGGTGGCCCGTCTTGTGTTTTGATTTGATGAGGAATTATGTCGCAACGACCAACATCAAAATCCCCCTTGGAAAATACATCTTCGTGCTTACTCAACACAGTCATCAGAGGCGTCTCTTCATCAACTGAGAGACCTTCTAGTTTGATACCCAAACGATGTGGAGTCTTTTGAATTTCTCTTTCCTTCTGGGGTGTATCTGCTGTTGCTCTCACTGATCCAAGGTTTTCCGCGACACACTCTGAAAAATGTTCTTGCAGTACTTCGCACACAGAAACTTTCACATTGTTTCCTTCCACATCTAATAGTACTTCTTCCTTTGGAATTACTGATGAAGCCTCTGTGATCATAGTATGGGAGTCTAACTGTACTTCTCCTTCAGTCTTATTTGCTATCAACACTTCTATGCCTCTCCCCGACTGAACTGAATGACATCCTTCATAGACCTCCACTAATTCATTGCCTGAAATTGAAGATGGTCGCACAATCACATTGTTGATAACTTCCTTGGTTGGTTGTTGGACAGTTGCTCGGAAACTGCAAACCACTTTGCGAATGGAGTGTGGTGGTAGAACTTCCTTCTGGGTAGTACATACTTTAAAAGTCTGTGTTTCTACTGCATCAGATTGAGGAACATTAGCTTCTTTGCCTGAAATCACCACTCCCCTCAAATGTCGAAGGATGTTACATCCCAGCAACACTGGATATTTCCCTTCAGATGTACATGCTTCATCTGATACTACCAAGAAACTTCCTAACAGTTCTTGTCCTTTCACAACAATGGGCACTTCAATGTATCCATGAATAGGAATGCGAACTCCTCCGACACCTATCACATTTAGAAAAAGACCACTTGGGGACTTCAGATCTCCCAGCCTATCTTTCAGTTTCTCATTATAAAAGGAGGCAGGAATAATTGAGGCCTCAGCGCCAGTGTCCATGACACAACCCACTTCTAATCCTCCAATTGACATCGTGCATGAGGGGCTTCGGGCTAACAGCCGATCCACCAGTTCAGTCTCCATTCGCTCTGCATGTATATCGACGCTGCCCTGCCTAGCCTCAGGGTTCTGGGTTGCATTGCTTTGTGTTGAAGTAGTAGATGAAATATTCTGGTTCTGCATCTGCGGACAATCATGGCTAATATGTCCTCGTCCCCGACATTTGTAACACACTGTATCTTCTGTACAAAACCTCCTGGTGTGACCCTTCTGTAAACAGTTATAACACCTTTCATCACCGAGTCTTCTGGGCTGACTTGTGGTTTGGTTCTCCATCAAAGTTTTCACACACTTTGTAAGCTGAGATACGTCCCTGCGAAGTTGTGACAACTCTTTGTGATAGTGTTCTTCTTCCACATTAACCTTCTGTGCCGCAGGACAATCATCACCTACTTCCACGTAAGCATCATTCACCCTTGGCTTCCGCTGGGGTTCCTGGTCTCGGAAGAACTCGAGAACGTCTTCTCTCATCTCTATAAAAGTCTTTTTCTTCGAACCGAGTTCGATTCTTCGCAGTTCCCGTTGGACCCAGGCTTGGTTTGTTCCGGTAACGAATCTCTCCTTCAAGGATGAATCTCTAAGTTGTTCTAAGGCCTTTCTCTCGTCTGAACTAGATGCTGCCTTTTCCATTCTGCTGTAGATGCGCATAAGTGCTCTGCTGTAGTCTGCCAATGTCTCAGTACCAGACTGTTTCCTGTTATGAAACTCTGCGGTTAAGGACTGCACTGTTTCTACTGTCCCAAACAATGACTTCAACACACCAATCAGCTTATCACAGTCCTTTTGAACACTTTCCCCTCTGCAGAGAACCTCCTCCTTTGCTGCTCCAGCCAAGTGATCAATGAGAGACTGCGCCTTCTCGCTACCCTCAAGATTATAATGCCGTGCATAACTATCAAAGTTATCTAGCCACTCCTGCAAAGACAAGTCACCAGCAACCTGAGGGATCCCCCTATACTTGCTCAATTTGACAGGCGGTGGTGCCTTTTGCACATTCAGTCCCTGAAGTACACTCGTAAGGGTTTGTAACATTTCTGTCATTGATTCTGCCATCGTTACAAAGAGCTGTTGAGAGAAATATCACTGGGAAAGAATTGTACTTTACAACTTATTTTCTACATGTGTTAATACAATGCTTAACTCTATGTTAATCTCTACTTTAAAACCAGTCCTGTTTATGTCCGGATTCCCAGCTTCCCTCCAATTCGTCCCATCAGTGGTAGAGATAAGGTTCAGTTCTATTCTCCCTCGCAGCAGTCAGTCCAGATTCCTAGTTGACATCAGACGACAGTCTCGCGCCATAGACACGACGACATCCAGCAGAAGATCCAGCGCTGAATACCCGACCAGACATCCCGCCCGGTCAGATCAAACTGTGGAGTTGCTACTTGCAGCTCGCCTCGACGAAGGGGTTTTGAAGCGACGAACATCCCTGCGACGACCATCCCATCCTCGTCGCCAGTTTGTCGTGGATAGGTGGTACGTTAGGGGGCTGTGATGATGTGGTGATAGACCCCAGGACTCAAATGAATGAGTGGACGCAGGATTGTAGTTCACTTGACTTTATTGGTGTCAGTAAATCGACACACAAAAAAGAAAACCCTGCAAGAAACAGGAAAACAATCATAAGTTTGTATTCAACATTTCATTTCTTAATAAATTGATCCCCCTCTTTTTGCAATGCAAGAGCACTTCCCAAAATGTGAAAACTATATGTATATATGGTGCTAAATCTACAAATGTAATTACTTTCCATGCAGATCAAGATAGAAGCTATGATGCAATACACAATAAATTGTCTTCAACACTCGTGGACTCACTATCCACACAATTATCTCGAATATCCAAACTTCCCAGGATATCCACAAAACTCTATAACTCGTTCGTCGCCCGATACATGAACTAGTATTGTATCAATGAACTCTAATCAGCCACCATCTAAACTCGCATGTACCATCTTAACATGCACTCGAATAAACAATTTAATCATTACCCCATAGCGACTATCATAAATCATGTACATACCAATAATTACTTCCATGTAAATCTGTTTCAGTTTCTGCATACCGAAAGCTTTCCCCCTTTTTAGCAATAGATAAATCACCAAAAAAAACATTCATTGTTGTATCATACACAGTTGTACATTATACACAAAAATGGTGAACAATTGCTCATAAATCATTCATGCCTACCCTAAGTCAGGTAGCAACTCGCTCTTTGAAAGTATGAACCCTCATCCTCAGACATGAGAACACCAGTACCGGAGGGCTGAACATCTCACCCATGAACACTAAAAATAAATACAGTAAATTGATTCTTCAGTATACCACTGTACTGTCATAATGTTCATTTAGGAACACAAAGATTCAATTCTCTTCTATCAAACTTTACACAAATTTCTCGATCAACATTACAATCATTCAACTCAAAAAATGAATCAATTATAGATTTACTTGACCATGCTTTGAATACAATACTCATCGAAATTATGATCATTCTATACATTAAAGAATGAAATTATTATAACAACCATTGATTAATTTATAAACTGGCGCCATGTAACATCATTAAGTCATGGGCGCCGCCATATTGAATAATCTAAACCATGGGTGCCGCCATTTTGAACAATCTAAATCATGGGCGCCGCCATTTTGAATTGACTCAAATTAAAACACCCTCCACCTAAATTCACACTTTGACATATATACCACAAATGATTTCTCAGTTCATATTATTTCCGTGAAAAAAACAAAAATCACGTCAACTCAAATTTCTCCCATTTACATTCCAACGGCCCTATTTATACTGTCATTAGTTTAACTCAAACAAATTTCACCCGACATCTGTCAGTTTCATAACAATGTACACGTGTATACAATTAACTAATAACGTATTTTTATACTGTCACAAATCTCTTTCTCTTGATATCTATAACACAATGTAAAGGACTTACAGTTTGTCTTGTCCAAAAGAAACTGCCAAAAACCAAAAGACATCATAACAGGCAGAAAACAGCCAGACTCAACCCATTGCGGCAGGTTGCTTGTCCTAGCTACGGTGCGAGAGTGCGAAGTGAGGTGTGTGTGGTGCAGAGTGCAGTGCAAGTGTCCAAATTTCCCGCGGTACATACGAACAGCACAAAGGGCGCATTCATGTGCAACTCAACCCCTGGAAAATGACTAATATTCATCCGCCTACTGTCCATTTCTGTTTACAGCAAAATTTCACAAAATTATGAAAATTATCCTTCTCACTCCTATTTCTAAACACACCAATCTAACCTTCCATTTTCCAACTACATATACCAAATTACGCATCACAAATAGGGAGTACATTAATTCCAGACACTAATTCCTGATACATCGATCGGTGCATGGTCATCTTGAATACCTAAAGCATTCCGAATTCCTGACTGTGATTACCAAGCACGTTCGACAAAAAGCTCTTTGTAAACAACTCCTGTTTCACAACAACTGTCTAATGAGCTGTAATAAACTCACAATAAAACTAGTAGTCTTCAATAAAGTATTTTCATCACTTTCTCAATTTCCATTTCCCGTCACAAGTGGAAGTTCTTGCCTACACTATATGCATTGAATGCCATTGAATAAGCATAATTATTATTTATGCCATGGTTACTTTAATGATATTAAGAATCGCAAATCTTCAGTATTGCAGGGATGAACCATAAAAATCAAGCATAATCATGACTGTTTTATGCCAAAAAACATTGTTTTTTTCTTTTTTTTTTTGTTTGGGTGTTTTTTGGTTTTCCTCTTTTTTTTTTCGGGGGGGGGGGGGGGCGAGGGCGCCGTGGCACGGTGGATATTTAAGCTTCACGACTCCCAGTCGAAGGACCCGAGTTCAATTCCCTCCCCGCAGCGATTACGTCCTATTCCGTCCTATAGCAACTCTATATACGATAATAATGTCAGGCGGGCCCTCTGATAGCTAGAGCACTGATAGCATTGAAGAGGCTACTCTAAATAGAGAAGACTTTTTTGCAATTATCATCATTGTTATCGTTATTGTTATTATTATGATTATTGCGGGGTTGTTGTTGTTGTTGTTGTTTTTTTTTTTTTTTGGGGGGGGTACTATTGCTACAATATCATTAGTCTTGCATGAATGCGGTTAGGATATGTTCTACCTCCTATCTCTTTGTAACATTCATCTATCATCTTCACAACAAATTTCAAGACATCATTATGTTTGTGTCATGTACTGTAAAAGTGGATATTTTCGCGCGACTAATTTTTCGCGTTTGGCCGGGTAAGAAGAGATTCGCGTGTTTTTAATTCCGCGGAATAAAGACATCACGCACAGGAACATACAGCAAGCAAAAAATATTCACGTGCTTTTATTTTCACGCTAGTTTCTGGTTGCGCGAAATTCGCGAAAATTTCAACACCGCGAAAATTTCCACTTTTACAGGTAGTAACTAGTTAGTAGGGATATTCATTTCACTTTGAAATACTGCGATAGTAATTGACATAATCAGACAATGATTATTTTTTTTTTTAGTATAACAGGAAGGGCTCATTGTGAATCCAAAACCCAAAGAGAAGTGCGATTTGAAATGGCTGAGATATAGGTGCCCGCCTTTTACAAGGATCGCCATGTTTCACTTTGTTTCTGGATATTTCTACCATTTCAGAACCGATCTTCACCAAATGAAATTTGATTTCCTGTCAGAATTGTATGCTCTTTAATATTTCTTTCTTTTCAAAGTACGTTGTATCTGTAAAAAGGCTAATAGCTGAATCCTCATCTCAACCAATTATACTAGTTCATGCTTAACACCTCGAAAAAAAAATGCGGACAGTTTATCAGCATGTAGCACATTGATTTGATGAAACTGCAATACTGAGGCTGTACTTTTTTACATGTTTAGATTAGTTTCGTTTTGATAGCAGCGGAATAGTGTGCAATGAAAGCCGACTTATGGATGTTATCATAATAAGTTATCGAGTCTTATACGATACACTGTTACCTGTAATCTTTAATTGTAACTTTTCGATTTTCGTCTTTTACGTTAACTTTCTGTATATTATTATTATGTATCAAAATGGACATGCGCCATTTTAGATATTGAATAGAGTTATTCTTGACTTTAGATATCAAATACGAGTTATTCTTGACAACGGTTTGTTACATTAAACATATTCAAAGTGCTTTTTTTCAGTACCATGCATTCTATCAAATGTCTAGTAAGTTTACAACTAAGAATTAGTATGCTTAGAATTGCACCATTGGCCCATTTTTATGCAAGAGCCAAATTTCCCTCTTTTTTGTACGCGGTGGACACCTCAGTGTCTATATAGAATATGAGAATGATAGTTATTTCAGGCTAGAGGGGCGCATCAATTTTGAACTTTGTGTTTGAAAGGCTATTGTCATCTTAAAGACGACTAATGATGTCGCTCAAATCGACTGGAGCAAGCCCTCTTATGATTCATGCTCGGATCTATAAGACTTTATGGTGTAGACATTCCCAGTAGTATACACGAAAGAGACGGGACGAAAAGCATCGGTGGTACACAGGATGTGGTTGCTTAGGCGACGCTTTCTATTGTCGGGATGGGGATGAAGAAGGTTCTTTTATTATGTGAAACGTTCAGCGCGTGGTCATCTTAATCTCCTGAAAGTAGCTAGTACAATATAGGAGTCCATTCAAAAAGAAACTGCCGCGTACCATTGAATTGTATATCAGAGAGGCTTACAACCTGTTTCTTTTCTCGGACGAAACGCTAAAGCAGTCCTGCTTAGCGACGGCGTTCACGCTCCATCTCACGCACTACCATGAGAAGGAATAGCGATACCACGCATGATACATGAAAACATGTTTAAAAGGCGAGAAAACTAATGAAGTTTAAAGTTGACTTCTCCTTCCTCTTTCAATGAAAACAGAATAATTGAATAGATCTATTGAAGCGGATTGTCACTGCTGCGAACGATCGCCATAGCATCGTTAGTCTTGCGAGCAAATCGAAATCCTAATACTTTTATTTTTGCCTGATAATATGAGTAGTAACCCTTTAAAGGACTCGTAAATTCGACGTTTCAAACAGTATAGTAAACAATGAAATGTATTTCAAAAACATTTGGATGCGTTGGGTGTTAGCATTTAATAGCATCCATCTGCATTTTATTTTCCGTGCGTATTGCACACAGAAACGCAAGCAAACATTATACTGTGAATACGCTGTAAAGCATCGTATCATTATTAAAAGTGTATTCATTCTTCTTTTATTTTCAGCCTGCTTGAAGTAGTAGTCAAACCATGTAATCAGTTAGGCAGCCTATGTATAAAGATAGTCGTTACTCAATATTCGTTTGATTTGTTACTGTGTGGTTACGATTACGAACGTTGGTTATGAGTCCGAAACACTCGTTCATATTGAACTACATGTATAAAAGTCAAAGCTGTTTCGATAGTTCCATAGCTCGGTACGAGTTCAAAACGCAATCGAAATCATCAGAATGCTATCATAGGCGGAAATTATAGCTGTGGAAAACTTGTATTAAATATAGGTCAATAAAGATTGCCATATCCAATCTCCGTAAAAAGGTTTTGATTCATGCCATCCTCTGAGCATTTTGAGATATTTTGCTTGTGTTTTGATTATGTTACGATTTAGGTTTGAACTATGAAAATTGAAAGGTGTGGTTACCTCAACGATGTCGCAGTTCCATTAACCATGATGGGTAAAGGGAATTCATGACTTTATAAGACTAATCGTTGCTAAATTGAAGATCAATTCTTTAAACCATCACTTATGTCTTGTAAATAGATACGTCTGTAATCATAACCAAAATGCCTTAGGAAACAAAAATCATCAAACGTTTATAAGCGTCATCCGACAAATTTACAATTGACAATGCGAATGTATGATTGCCCCATTTGCATGTAGCTGTAAGCTATCTTTACGTTGAAGTTAACTTCCCTCCTTGAGAAAAAGAAAAAAAAAGTCGGGTTTTCGCTAGAGGTACTTATTAGGAAACGGTATAAAAACAATTATCAAGAGATAACCTATACAAACATGAAACAAACGCATATTCTGTTCGTTATATGAATGGATCTGTTTATTTGTTTGTTTGGTCATTATTTTAATGGCATTGATTTTGTTTTTTTTAATGGCATCGGTCTTGGTCGGGGGAAAGATAACAAAAAAAAATGTATCACTCTGTTATCAGATCAGGATGATTGCGAGAAGGGTGTACATGTATTCCCGCCTTTTTTTATACAGGCAAACAATAAAAGCTTTGTATTCTATTATAAAAGCCTGGAGGCAAAAGGCAGTTTCAACGTTCAACTTATAGTAACCATAGTTTATCCAGGGCTCGACACTAACGGTGGCCCGGTGGCCCGGGCCATCAAAAACGCACATTGGGCCACCAAAATTTCAGAAATGAAGACTTTGGTGGCCTGATCGGGCCACCAAAAAAGGACGGATGTTTACCTTTGGGCCACCAAAAATAAAAGTTAGTGTGGAGCCCTGGTTTATAGGACATAAAGTAAGTTAGCGTCTCACTGACTGTGGTTCTTTTGTTTTGGCAAAACATGAACACAAAGGGGGTCTGAAATTTTTTTTTTGTACATAGTACTTGTAGCAGACATTTATGCAGATTCTCCAACAGCATCGCTCCATTACGTCACTTCCTGCTATCAATGCCGAAGAAAGGATGACGGCTGCTTGATTATCCATTCCTTGAGATTGCAGGAAGCTCACCTTTCTTGTGTGTGTGTTTCGTTGTGTGTGGTTCTGTGGTACTCAGTTACAAGGCGTGAAGGTCCGAGTCTTTTCATTCTGATTACACATTTCAATACAGGCAACTGATTCGAGTTTCGCAAAGCTTTTGAGGCAAATTCTTTGCACACTTGACTTCTGAACTGTCAGGTACACGTACTACACGAAAAACATTCTTATTTAACAAACACATTTTGTGTAGCGACAAAGCTTTCTGTCATTTTCTCAAATAGGCCCTACTTCTAAAAGTGCTCAGATGAAGAGATTTCACAAAGAGAACACGAGTTAAAAATGGGCATCAGTTATTGTTCCGATTTCCCTCCCTGCCGGCAATAACTTATTCAATAAGTCTTTGGACTGGGAAAAGTACACATATATTCATTCGGCGAATTAGCGAATGAATTATTACACGAATTGTCTTTGCGAAAAGGAAATTAACCTTGTATATCTCCAAAGATAAACTTTGAACAGCCTGTCACATAGTAGGGAACAGCTGATTATTATCATTATTTGAATGAATTATCTATTGATGAAGCCAATAACCTTTGTAAATGTACACACGGAGAGCTGTCGTAAGTTCGCTATTTTGTGTTTTAGCTGTTATAAAATATCTCACATTATATATATATATATATATATATATATATATATATATATATATATATATATATATATATTTATATATATATACACACACATATCGTACTTTGTGTCTACACTTTTCAAACGCCATTGTGCGTCATGCCAATCACCACGTAATGTGGTGCGTGTATATCGCCGATCAGAGTCTTGCTCAGCTCATCAGTATTGCGCAATTCTAAAGCCCTCGCCGCCGCACGCTCTATGCCTTTTGTCTTCAATGGGGTCAAGAGCAATGCTCATTAGCATCTTATGCTCTACAACGGAAGCGGAGTCTCGATCGGGCCAGCCTTTTGTCAAGGCCCTCTCGCTGTATGGTGAAGAAAGCCCAAATGTAGCTGAGTGGGGTTGCGCGCTGGCGCGGTCGGCTGGGCTCGCTTCACTCGCCCATTACAGCGAGAGGGCCTTGACAAAAGGCTACGATCGGGCAAGAACAATAGGTGCAAAGCGCACCGTAAAGTCGATGGTTGGAAAAAAAAAATTGCAACGGAAAAAAAAAATGTCTCAAAGCAACCGTGATTTGGGACACTTTCACTAATTTTTCCACACTGAAATTTTCTGAACAGATAAATAAAACACCAAGGAATCATTATCCGTCATAAAATAACTTCCCTATTTGACCCGAGTAGTGCATCCCCTTCATCTCTGGCTCATTACAGGAAAACTCCACGTGCGACATAGTACTCATTGTGAGAGAGCGCCACACCGAATAGACGTCACCTAATAGGTTGCAGCGTGAAAAGCTTAAACTTCTTTAGACGAGCATGGGATCATTTTCTTTCTTTCTTTCTTTCTTTCTTTCTTTCTTTCTTTCTTTCTGTCTGTCTGTCTTTCTTCCTTTCTTTCTTTCTTTCTTTCTTTCTTTCTTTCTTTCTTTCTTTCTTTCTCTACATATGTAAAATAAAGAGAATATGTGCGGAATCAAACACAAAATCCTTACGTTTTGTTTTCGCGTTACCCGACTATTGCAATAATGTCGAAAGATAACTTTACAACGAGAAATGACAGTGTTTGAGACAGAAAAAACAACAACAACAAACGGGAAATAAAGATTTGTTGGATTTTACTTTCATCACTGGGTAATACTGTTCCGTAGAATCTTTGGTTAGAGGGATTTAGCATTGCGTGCTGGCCAACGCGGCTCTAGCTGAAAGTCAGGGGATCGCGGTGATCGAACAGCAATTACTCGTTTACCTTCCTGTATATCAAAACATCCTTTGAACTAGCGCGTATTGAAAGTAACGTGTAAAGGATGGAGAAAAAGACAGTTTGTTTTGAACAAAACAAGCACAAGTGTGATGATGGCACAATACCAATATACACACTGTCTCGAATAAAGAGAATCAGGCGCTAGTGTAGGGCCTATTTTCATACCCATGGGGACTTATCAAATTAAACAATTACCAACTTGCACCAAAATGACGAGAACGCTAAATATAGAATTTCCGATCACCTTTATAAATTTGAACCGAACCCGTTATCGCGAATTACGGCAAATTGCATGACATCGATCAAAACAACTCGTGACTATATCTGTTCGATCTGAAATTGAAATTAGCCTCCTACACTCTTAAAGGGAAGATAAACCCCAAGAACAATGTGGATTGAGTGAAAGCAGCAACATTAGTAGAACACATCAGTGAAAGTTTGAAGAAAATCGGACAATCGATGCAAAAGTTATGAATTTTTAAAGTTTTGGTGTTGGAACCGCTGGATGAGGAGACTACTAGAGGTTATGACGTATGAGTGGACTACAATATCAAGAAAATATAAAGAAAATACTACAAAAATCCATTTTTCATGAAAATTACAAATTCCATCAACTTGATATTGACATATGTTAAGGGTAGCAATTATTCCCCCTGCTTTCTGAAAGCGGTTGGTCCACTGCTCTTTCATAATTCTAGAAAAGTGAATTTTTGTTGAATTTTGTTTTTGTTCAAACTTTCACTGATGTGTTCTACTAATGTTGCTGCTTTCACTCAATCCACATTGCTCTTGGGGTTTACCTTCCCTTTAAAAAGAAAAGGGTAAATCAACATTTAAAAGGGCTGAGGAGTGACAACGTTTTTAAGGTAATGTTGCATTCACCCTATCTATCCAGCTGAATCCAACGTTAGATGTGCTAGATACAGCTAGAAAAAGGGTGAATACAACATTTTGAAAACGCTGTCGCTCCTCGCCCCTTTTAAAACGCTGTTTTACCCTTTTCTTTTTAAGAGTGTAATGCTACGTGTTTTGGTTGAGCAACCGCCTCGACAGACCAACGGACATTATGCGCAATATGTAATCATACAGCCAACTTCACTTTCAGATTGTGTACGTGGCGGTCGTCGCAAAGCGAATAACTTTGGAGCTGTATTTCTTTATTTATTTATCTATCTTTTTATGGCATTCAGTTACATATATATATACCTTCCATTCAGTCCTAGATTGGAACTACTTTCTCGATGTTTTCCTCTCTATCTGTCTTTCGGTATATGCAATGCTGAATTTCGTGTAGGATATTTTCTGCTATTACTTTTCGAACAAGAATCCGCCTTAGGGCTGGGTTCCACTGCCGATCAAATCTGCATGTTATGATCTATAGTCCGACAGAGTGTTAAAAAATATCGTGTATAGGAGGAAGCCAAAACCAATGTCGATCAAGGTAGATCGATCACATCCAGATCGATTCCGATCGCGTCCTTGTCGAGAGAGATTTGATTGGCAGTGGGAATCCATCGTTTCCATACTTGACTTCATGTATAGTTGCTATTACAGGGCCTACAGTTCGGGACATAGAGTCAAACTTTCGTTTTATAGGCCTTTACTGATGGTATTACGCGTGCATTGATACATAATAAAGGCATTTCCTTCCTTTGTACGTTAGCGTGGGGACGATTAGTGAAGTTCACCACGATAATAATGAAAGGCTTGACCGTCAAAAGAAAGATGACCCTTTCCCAGGAACAATGAAAGCAGTGTCCAGCTGTCTCGAAAGACACCATCCTGGCGGAACAATACAAGAAGAATCGAATAAGACACGCTGATTCAACAACACACACAACGAGACTCGTTTTAGACACAGCTCGCAGAGGGTGCGCTCACTTGTGAGTTGGGGTATCCCTCTTGCCAACTAGCTAAGAAATCATGTAAGCCATTTTAATAGTGTAAAATTTGTATGAATTTTACATAGTAATTTTGGTGCAAACACCACACATCACGAACAGCTTCTTAGTGTAACTGATTAGGCCTATGATAACACAAGCAGTTGTATGGGCATAGTATTCGCGCTGTTACGTCACTGATAGGCAATCACGGGACGGATACACTGATTTGGTCTATCAACAAACATCAATTAGAAAAGTTATCTTTTTCGATTCTCTGATTAGATAGAATGATGTGGAATCGGGTTCTTTAGTGTGATCACTGTAAAGGTAAGATTATATGCCTAACTAAGACTTGACTCATTTCAAAAGAGCGCGTACCCTTATGTGATCCCCAAAATTCATAAAGAAAGGGGGAATGGAGTAGGGGATATAATAGGCTTTACCAAACATGCCAAATGGAGCAGCATTGCGCTGTCGACGATGCTTTTAACACATGTCCGAAATCATTAATTTTCCTTCAAAATATATGCAGCTGAGAGTGATCAATTTCACTAACATAAAAGTCTTAATCTCATTTCGTTCTGTCCCTTCTTTTTCATTAATAGAAACCATAATGATGAACGAGGATTCAAATCCTTAGGTTGTGGCATTTCTATTGCGTTTGACGGTTAAATTGCGGTATTGTGAAGGTTTCCAATTGACAGGACACATAATTCGCTGTAATTTAGATCACCTGTAGAACGCGGGCATCCAATATTGATCATTATTTTAGGAAATATTTGTGAAAGATCGTGAAGATATCTTACGATACTCAAATTTACATAATCATACTACCAAATACCCAACGTCGAAGAGCTCTGCAAACTTCATAGTTGTGTTGATGATATTAAGCGATGGTCTCGCGATAATCATTTGAAATTGAATTCTGATAAATCAGAATTGTCAGGCGGGCTTGTTTTCTCACAAAAATTCATCTCCCAGTCCGTCAGAGATCTAGGAGTTATGGTAGATAAGCATCTGAACTTTAAAAAACAACAACAAACGAACAAATGAAATAACACACATATTAAGAACTCATGTCGTTCTGCTGCTTCAGGGGTATTTGTAAAAATACATTATTAATATCCGTAAGTTATCGGAGCAGTCTTCCACCGAACGTCTAATTCACGCATTTGTTACTTCTCATCTTGACTACTGCAATTTCCTTCTTGTTGGTCTCCCTGCTTCGAGTATTGCACCAAATTCAAAATTCAAAATACAGCTGCAAGGCTTGTAACCCTGACAAAAACATCTGACCAAATTACTCCAGTTATCCAATCCCTCCACTGGCTCCCCATACATCAACGTACCACCTTTAAAATCATCCTTATTGTTTACAAGATAAATATTATGGATTAATCTTACCTCCCTTCCGCTCCTCCACTTCAGCCTGTTCTCTCTCTTCTCTCCAATTATCACGTGGTCCCGCACATACCCGCTATGGTGATATAGGACCTTTTCTGTATTTCCCCACCCCTTTGGAATAAACTCCCTCTCTATATTCGTATAGCTGAAAGTGTTGATATGTTCAAATCATTGTTGAAAACTTGTCTGCTTACTCAATCCTAATCTTGTTGTTGTTGTTGTTATGTACATAATGCTGTATCTTAATTATACCTCAATATTTTTAATGTATATATCGGGCATCCTTTCTCTTTATAAGATTATTGGTGCTGTTCGTTATTCCCAGGTTCGCTATTCCGAAGGGTCATTAATCTGAAACGCACAAATTTCCTATACCGAGGTTCGTTAATCCGAAAATGAAAAAGGGTTCGTTAATCCGAACATTGCGTTATTCCGACGGTTCGTTATTCCGGAGATTCGTTAGATTGAAAATGAAATTCGGAATAACGAAGCTTCGGAAAAACGAATCTTCGGACTAAAGAGTCTTGTGAATAACGAACCTTCGGAATAATGAGCTGTTACCAAGATTATTGGGCATTGGCAGGTTGATGTGCGATGCGTTGTAATGTGCTGCATTGTAAGCAAAAGTAAATATGTTATTTTTTCTTAATTGATCAACTTCATGTACATTAAGTGTAGAGAGTTATATACGCCTACGCATGATCATCTTGATCTCAGTGGCCTCAAAATATAATTTAGAAGACATCCCAGTGCAGCTGTAACAAATCTGTTAATCCAAAAATTACACGAAGGTTCGTCATTCAAAAAGGCGAATTATCTATCTATGCCGAAAAATAAACGTATGGCTCATCCTGCATGATTTAGAAAATGAAATAAAGTCTCATCCACAGTTACAAAATAAGGAGATGCAGTTGAAAATAAAACAAAATGACCGGATTTCACAGCACACTCACCCGAAAGAGGAATACGTATCACACACGAAACCGCTTTCATCAATATTGGAGCATTGTACTATACATGGTGAATGTATGCTTTGCGTAAATCCAGTTTCCGAACACAAAAGCTATACTCTTGATAGCTTAGTCAGGGGAGCACAATTGACTGAAAAAAAAAATCATATCAATGAGATACTTCAACAGACTAAATAGAGAAATCACAGGCTTGCTTCTTAAAGAGTTAGTATTGATATTATACACTCGATTTATTTAGTGCTCCACTGTGAATCGAGCGTAATAATACAGTTTTGGTTATTGCTGAAAGCAAAACAGAAGAACACTTCGAATCGCAGCGTTTATGATTATATCATTATGCTTTACTTTAATGTAGCTTGTAGATACATGCATAGTACTTCCCGTGTCCGAGGCACGAGGATAGAGGTCATGAACTTCATGTCCAGTTTTATCATTTTTAGTATGTCAGTGTAGTTCATTCTTTTAATGCTAGATTTCATCAGCTCCCTCCCCCCATGTTCAGTCTGATATATCAATACCCGCCTTCACGATGTGCAAAATAGCGCGTTACTGAACATGCTCCAATACTCGAGGGTTTTTTTTTTTTCCAACTTCTCAGACAAAAGAGCGTACACGCGAGGATTGTACACTTTTTGGTTCAGACGCTCCAGCCACCCTCGGAAAGTTGAGGTTTTTTTTTTTTTTTTTTTTTTTTTTTTTTTTTTTTTTTGCAACCGTTCACACGTACAGAAAATAACCCGCTAATTGCCAATCGATGAAACTATTGTTCTTGTGCCTCACGTGGTGTGGAGAGCACGCTGTTGTTAATGATGAGAATAAAAGAACTCAATCAAGTTTCTAAACCCGACCGTTCAAGTACTGCCGGGGCAAATACCGCGCTCATTCAGAAATATCAGCAAGATTTCTGAGGTTATGCATCGCGCTACTGGTTCGCACTAATTTTCTGTTGTGTGTGTGTGTGTGTGTGTCCACATGTGCAAAAGACTGGAGTTTGCTAAAGGGTAACAAAAATTGAGTTCTGTAACATGCTAATTTGTGTACGTGTGAACCCCCTATTACAGGTATGTTGTAAGACTTTTGTTGGACTTTCCTACAAAAGGAGGTTTGATTCTAGCCTGCTCGCTTGCTGTGTTCTATCATTTATTTTGCAGTAACGTGTCTGTTTGTATTGCTGGTACGCCATACGGAATATTGTACCATGAATCCACCTTCCTGGGGACCGTTTCATGAAACTTTTTGTCAGTGATTTACACTGACAACTGTTAAAAGCTACTGAAATCCTTGCATCTGATTGGCTGATGGCAAATTTGTCGGTGAAAACCTCCGACAAACTCGTTGATGAAACGAACGGCATAATTCTGTTAAAATGTCGCCTTATCTTGGCTTCTTTAACAGTAAAAAAAAAAAAAAAAAAAAAAAAAAAAAAAAAAACACACGTTGAACAGTATTGGTGTATTACACATTAATGTTAACACTAAAACAAAACAAAGGGGTTATTCGTCGCTTCATACTTACAATCAAATCACGTGTAAAAAAAAATGATGATATAAAAAAGGTCCCGAATGCCGAAGAAAATATCGCTTTCCTAGATGCCGCTGCAACAAGCTGAAGTTTATAGTGTAAGAGCTATACCTATCCAATTACACAACAGTAGGCCTACACAATATCATGGCAACATATATTGAAACTTCTTTCGATCTCACACTCATAAAATCTGCGTACCACTGCGTGTGAAAATTAGAATGAACATCACGGACATATCAACTGAGAAGTTCCTCTAGATACTTCTTCCCGACTTGGCGATCATCAAACAGTAAAAGACGTGACTATTAATTTATTTGTATCGAATGTAAACTGTTTACTGTAAACGAAAAAAAAAAAAAAAAACTATACGGAGTGCCTCCTCCGTTTATTGTCTTTGCCGTAACCATGGAGCTACTACGAAACCAAACAAGAAGCACGCATGGACGGCGCGTTTCATTGAACTTGATAACCACGTGTTTCGCACTTTGGCACATATTGCACTGCGCGAAACGTAGCGATTACCGTACTTGTGGCGGACATACTGACTTTGGTCAAGGAATGAAAATGGAATACATTAAGAAAAATATTATGATATTGAAATACTGACATCATGAAAATGTTTGGAAACAACGAATGATTATGGAGTATAGAAATGAAAATGCCAAACAAAGATTTTCATTCGCTCATAGGGAAGCTCTCTAGAAGAGATGAAAGCATCTCCCCTCGTATGGCAGTATAAGTTTCCCCAACAAGCTGATGTTAGTGAGGTGTACACCAGGGCTCGACACTAACGGTGGCTCGGTGGACCGGGGCCACCAAAATCGCACGTCGGGCCACCAAAAAAAGTCGGATGTTTGCCTTTACTTTTGGAAATGGACAGCGGTAACAGTCGACTCCGTATAAGATGCTAAAATAAATGTCAGATGTTGTTTTTATTTTTGGAAATGAATAACGGTAATATTCGACTCCGTACGGTACTAAAATAAATGTCGGATGTTTGCTTATACCAAGGATGCTTATACTTTTCGATTTGAATAACGGTAAGATTCAGCTCCGTACGGTGCTAAAATTAATGTCAGAAATTCGATTTTGCGTTCGGAAATGAATAACAGTAATATTCGACTCCGTACGGTGATTAAATAAATATCGCATGCTTGCTTTGACGTTCGGAAATGACTACTAATGATATACAACTCCGTACGATGATAAAATAAATGCCGGGTATTTGCTTATGCGTTCGAAAGTAAATAGTAATAACATTCAGCTCTGAAAGATGTTAATATAAGTGTCGGAAATTTGCTTTGACGTTCGGAAATGAATAACAATGATATTGAACTCCGTACGATGATAAAATAAATGCCGGATGTTTTCTTTCAAGCTCTGGATTTGTGGAAAGATAATAATGTACGTTCATCACTTTTTTTTTTTTCATGATTCATTCAAGAATTTCGGGAGTCTGACAGCCATCGGATCTCGTTACGATGTTTTAGTATTGTTTACAGACAAGTATGGTAAACATGAGAGCAAGGCTTCATAGAAGATGAATTACCCTGGTGGCAATCATTGAACGACAATTTCAATTCAATGGGCAATCGTCGGGACCACTCGCGATGTTAGAAAAAATAAACACCTCAGCATCGAGCAATTTCTATTATTGAATGAGCAATCGACGGGACGATGTGCGACGTTTCAAACTCATACCAAACGGTGATTTAAGTTCAATGGGCAAGCCTAGGAACGATGCGCGACGCTTTAACAATTACTAAACGCGTCTCTGACCAGTGATTCAAGTTGAATGGACAATCGTCGGGACGATAAGTGCGACGTTTGAACAATTATGGATTAACAAACTCGCCACGGAACGGTGATTTAAATTCAATGGTCAATCGTCGGGACGATGAGCGACGCGAAACCATCACCAAAACCTTTACAAAGCGGTTAGTCAAGTTGAATACGCAGTCGTCGGGGACGATGTGCGACGTTTGAACAATCACTGAAACGCTTCACCGATCGAAAAAAGACCTCCTTAATTGATTAGTCGCGACGAAAAGAGACGACTTCGTTCCGACTCGTCGGAACCATCTTTTGTTGATATTTATAATGAGCCAAAAAGAGCGCAGTAATGAGCACATGAGGCCCAAAATTTGGATCGTCGGGGACGATTGGCGACGATCTTTTGTCTCATATCGTCGCGACGAAGATATCTCCCTAACACAGTTTTTCTGTTGTGCCTTAAATGGACACAAAATCAATTTAAAACCCTTGGTATAACATTTTCTTTGAATGTAAATCAGTTATTTAATTTGAATTTTTTGCCCAAATTAGAATCAATTAAAAGTGTGCTTAATTGTTGGCGAGCCAGGAATCTCTCTTTAATTGGGAAGATTTGTGTTGTAAAAACCCTATTATTGCCCCAACTCCTCTATAAAGATTCCTAGTAAGTTTTTCAAATCTTTGAATACTATATTCTATAAGTTCATTTGGAATGGGGGCAATGATAGGATTAAAAGGCAGTATTTATGTAATGATTACTCCCAGGGTGGTTTACGAATGATCGACCCCTCGATTTTTGCTCTTTCTCAGAAATTGAATTGGGTTAAAATGTTACATGATAAAAGTTTTGACAGTTTCTGGAAACGTATGGAGCTTTCAGTTCTAGAGAATTTCTCTCCGGTACCGGATATTTTGTGGAAAACTAATGCTCCAGAATCTATTTTAAATAAATTGCCATCTGTTCAGTTAGCCGATTCTTTAAGATCCTGGTATTCATTCTGAGAAAAATTGGTTAAAATTGAATTTGGATCTGCTTATTCTGAAATAGGTGCATGCCACTCTTTATGGTTTAATAAGAATATTCGATCCAGATCAAAACAATACTTTGTATATGACAATTGGTTACAGAAGGGTTTTATTTATATTAATGATTTATTGGATCCTGCTCACCCTGGGAGTAAATTATTTGAAGAGCTGGTGCTTGATTATGATATAGATAAATCTGATAGGAGGAAATATAATTTTTTAATGAAGAATATTCCACAAGAATGACTCACACATTCAGAAATAAATCAAGATCTTATTTTTGAAACGACTGTAGGTAAACTTATGCAAACTCGTAAGGTTTCCAAGTATGTATATGATGTAATGTTGGAAAAGGTCATCCCAGTTAATCATTTTTCTTTTTGGAATGACTTATTTAATCTAAATTCTCCCATATGGGAAAAAATACTTACGAGAAATTTGACAAGCACCATTGATACTCGATTACGATCCTTTTTTGTAAAACTGTTTCATAGGGCAATAGCCTTAAATGAATTTTTATTTAAAATCAAGAGAAAAGATTCCCCATTATGTTTCTTTTGTAATAAATCGCCTGAAACTTTTTTACATTTGTTTATTTTATGCCCCCATATACTACCTTTATGGCAAAAGATAATAGATATTATAAATCATAAGGAAAAGAAAAATTATATATTTTCTAATTTTGAGAAAATGTTCGGTCTCTATGAAGACTCTGATATATCATATGTCTTTTTATCTGTAAAGTATTTCATATATGTCTGTAAATTCCAGAATAAAACCCCTACTTTCGAATCTTTTCAGGCTTACTTAAATAATGATAAAGAAATAGAATATAGAATTTCTAAAAAGAAAGGCAAACTTGGTATTCATTTTCAAAAATGGAGGTTTGACATTTAATTTGCACTGTATTTTTTTTCTACAAGGTATCTTTGTCATATTCGTAATGTGATATTTTAAGTATCCACTTTGTTTTGCTGCACTTTTTTTATTATGTGATTCTGTAATTCGATTGATTTTTTATTCTTTGCTTGTAAATGGCATATGCTTTTTTACCAATAAATACTGAATGAAAAAAAAAAAGAATATTGTGATTAGGTGTGTCTTTAGAATCCCTTTTTCATTTCGGAAAAACCTTGTCCATACTCTTCACTTTCAATGCTAATAACTTTTGACAGAATAGTGCTATTGCTTTGAAAGTTGGCATTGATTATGGACAGAATGTGTTAATGGGGCATGCTTAATTTCAATTTAATCTGATAATCTCTTCATTGTTGTTACTCTGGTGGTTTACTTCCTGTTTTTTGTCCCATTCATCGCACAGCCAGCACGGTTTGTTAAAGATTAAGCGCTTGAATAGACACTGTACTTCAGAGCCTCTTTTCTCATTTCCCACTTTTCCTGAGTTTGTGATTTCTTTCCAATATTTAGATAGGTTAGGAGAGTCCATTTGATTTGAGTTATACATCATTTTACAGCATAAAGTCTGCTCTTTCAGAATATGGTCTTAACTAAAAATTCATGTCTGGCGACTTTTTGTTTGTTTTGAGGTGCAGGGTCACAAATAACGTTTAAAACTCTCAACTGAAACAAATCTACCATATATTATATCTAGGTCATTCCATAATTTTGCGCCACGATAGATCAAAGATCGTATACCATAATTAGTTTTGGGTTGGGGGAGTTTGAGTTTTTGTTTGCCAGATCTCGTTACATATGGGGTTTCACGCACATGAAACATACTGCTTAAATATGATGGACAAAAATTATGGGTTATTTGGTACATAACGCATGCTGAGTGCTTTCTCCAACGCACACTAAGTCTTTCTAGTTTAAGTACATCATACAAATTTTGCGAAGGAAATAAATAATCCACATTCAGTACAATCCGAAGTGCCCGATTTTGTAATACTTGTAATTCATTAAGATAGGACTTGTATGTGTTTGCCCAAACTACATCGCAGTAGTCAAAATTAGGCTGAATAATTGATTTGTAAAACAATAATGCCGTGCGTCAATCAATATACAATCTTATTCTACGAAATAGATATAACAACTTTAACACTTTTTTCTTCACATAAACAGTATGTTGTTTCCAACATAAATTCTGATCAATAATAACACCTAAGTATTTACAACATTCGTTTCTCTTCATTTCATTATCATCTATATAAATATGACAACTGTTAAGTACTGTTTGGTACTTTTTCAATCGCTGATGTGTACCGAGAAACATTACTTCACATTTCTTTGCATTCACGGTGAGTTTATTTTGTTTAAACCAGTTGGATAACCTAAGCAAATCAATATTCAATTTCCTGGTAATATCAGTTGGCTCTTTCGATGCAGTAAACAAGCAGGTATCGTCTGCGTACAAAGATAGCTCGCAATGATTTACATTGCATGGCATATCATTAAACAAAAAATAGAAAATAATAAAGGGCCTAGAAGTGAGCCCTTGGGTACACCACATTTCAAATCAGATTCAGTAGATATATAACCATTCACAGACGTATATTGTTTTCTATCTTCAAAATTATTTCTGAACCACCTCAGTGCATGTTGGCCAAATCCATACATTTCTAACTTCTGCAATAATATACAATGGTCGACAGTATCGAACGCTTTCTTGAGGTCGATTGTCACAAGACCAACAATATTACCTTTATCAATCGCATCCAGCCATTTTTCTGTTACGTTTAATAATGCAGTTTGCGTTGTGTGCATTGGTCTAAAACCTGATTGACATTCTGTTAATATCTGATTTTCATTCAAAAATGTATTAACTTGATTATATACAACCTTTTCCATTACTTTGCCCAAAATCGAAATAACAGATATAGGGCGATAATTTTCAATGTCTGATTTGTCGCCGCCTTTGTGAATTGGAGTGATACGTGCGCACTTCCACTGACTAGGTATAATACCTAGTTGCAGTGACTGGTTAAGAATGTGTGTCAGTGGGGATGGAATAATGGAGGCTATTGGTTTCAGGAGCTTTGCGGGGAAATTGTCTGGTCCAGTAGATTTATTCAATGGGAGGTTCCGTAGTATTTCCTCAGTGTCTTTGGGCAATACCTTGTCAAAAAGGAACGTATTGGTAAACAGTTGGGGTGTTTGGGGATACCTTATTTCCTTCTCCGCAGAGTCACATGCACTGTGTAGATTAGAACCTATGGTACAAAAATAATCGTTAAATGCATCTGATAACTGGAGGGAGGCCATATTTATTAAATGGCCGCCAAAACAAAGGATGTGATGAACCTATTCACTTCGCTAAAACATCATTGTATTGAAAACCTTCACACCAAAACTATACTTTTACACTTGAATCGCGATTATATATCTTTTGAGTTCGAAGATATACAATATTCATTATCTGTTGTATGGCAGCCATATTTCTTAAAATGGCCGCCAAAACGTAGGATGAAACGATTCATATTCACTTGCAGTTGAATTTATCGGAATCCTTGACCCCAAAAACATATAAGTTGGTGCCAGAGTCATGACCCTTTGTCCATACATTTTAAGGATATGTTATATCGAGCATGGTGGCCATATTTTTTCAAAATGGCCACCAATAAGTAGGTTGGCATGGTTTTATCCTCTCAAAAATTATTTCATTGGAATCCTTGACCCTCAAACCTATACTTTGGTACAAGAATCACGACAATCGGACTTATAGTTTCCAAAATACACAGCATTGCTATATCACATGGCGGTCATTTTGAAAAAAATGGCCGCCACGGCCACCAAAGGGAGAATCAGAGTGGCTTCCATATCAGAAATGACTTGTATTGGCATCATGTACATGTGTACCAAGTATGGTGCTTTAACCATTAAGTGCATGATTTTTTTCTATATCCGCTGGACTACATGTCTTAGTAATCACGCAAGTAACTGCGACCAGCAGCCCCATACGCATATAGCGACCAGCAGCCCCATACGCATAGCGTAATGGGGCTTCGCATTGTAGCATTTATGATCATGACAGATTTAGTATCTCGGGTAAATATCAACTCAAAATCTAAAAATTTCTTCAATTTGAAGACTTACCAATTAAGTTGTAGTATTGAAAACAGGCTTCGGGGAACGTTTGATTCTGCCAATAGTCCCTTTCTGTTCGAATTGATGACTGAATGTGACTCGGTCGAGAGGACCTTGGGAGAGCTACATACACTGAATACTACGGCCAGCGCATGCGCACACATTACATGCGCACAAATTTCAAATCCATGAACGGATAAGATGTTTGTGTGCGCATACGCTGGCCGTAGTATTCAGTGTATGTAGCTCTCCCAAGGTCCTCTAGACCGAGTCACATTCAGTCATCAATTCGAACGGAAAGGGACTATTGGCAGAACCAAACGTTGCCCGAAGCCTGTTTTCAATACTTCAACTTAATTGGTAAGTCTTCAAATTGAAGAAATCATTGGATTTTAAGTTGATATTTACCCGCGATACTAAATCTGTCATGATCCTGAATGCTACAATGCGAAGCCCCATTACGCTATGCGTATGGGGCTGCCACACGCTGCTGGTCGCAGTTATCATGCATCGTACAATACGTGTACTACCTCGCCGCCGTACGGCGGCGGCTCTGGTACGAAACCATTAGGCCTCACACTCCTTTTCCGGGCTCCCATAGAAACCTGTGTTAAATGTAGCGTATTCCATGAATCATAAAAAAAAAACAATCGAATCATAGAATTTTTTTTAAATTGCAGCAGATGAAGGGAAATTTTCTCTGCTTTCAAGCAAACAACATATTTTGGGATGTTGTCCAGCTCTAAAAAAAAGTTAAGAGCCTCCATACGAGACTAGTCATCCAGTCACTCTCAAAAATGATAAAAATAGGAAATTACCTCATACATCAATAAAAAAATCATTAAAAATACAAAAACCCTGATTCATTCAACTTCTTCATAACCTGCAGAAGCTCCTGTCCTCAAGCAATGTCAAACACTACCAAAAGTGGCAAATTTTCACTTGACTGATTTTTTGGGTAAAAAATAACATTACCTCATCTTTGTACTGCCTTCCCGTTAGGCAATGCGCGACTTGAATTAGGAGCGTGAGGCCATTATTGCATGATTACTAAGACATGAGAGCACTTTGGGGCGAGTATTAAAGTCTCACAGTGTTAGTATATATGAAAGGTACTTTAACCTCAAACACAAACTAAGACAAGGAAATTCAGGGAAACTTTTGCGGTACCAAAACTTTATAATGTTAAAACGAAACAAACACAAAAACAAACAAACAAACAAACAAACAAACAAAGAATCAAAACTACCCGAGTGAAGGAATAGTACAAGAATGAGGAGGAGCAGGCGCTGTTAAGTGATCAATTAATGATCGTGATTTCTCATTTTCTATTAAAGTATCGTTTTTCCCTCTACATCTTTTATATTCGACAGTGATGCATACCACTCATATTAGAGGCAAACGTAACTTATCATTCAAATACTTTTCCCATTTGGACAAAACTTGTTATTTTTTTCTTTGTGTTTTAGTAATGTGTACTGGACAAGATGGGAAGAAGAAGGAATAATGTGTAAAAGCCTTCCAGACGGAACTTATTGTACTCCTCTGAGCACACCTGGTAACAACGGCATGACCGGCTTGTCTCTCGACACAAGTTGTGAGTATTAAAGATATATAATGAAGTGCATAAGTCAAATTCTCCCTATCGCATATAACCGATATCAAGCGATATCTCCTTGCGATACCGATATGTGATCGGTCGCTCTTGGGACGTACAGTTCCGGTTTTGCGGTTTACCCACCTTACGTCCTTCATCTATAGATATTTTCCATAATTTCGTTGTTTTGCATCATCGGCCCAGCATTCATGGGCCGCTTTGCAAAAGAATCTCATTCCTCAAAAAGTTACAGATTAGAAAATAACTCTATTATTCGACAGATTATAAGGTAGAATTTAATACGAACTGTGAATACTAGTACTTCGGCGTTAGATGTGCATAAAAGCGTACATTTACACATCGCGCGTTCATAACCGGAAGTTTATATCCCAAGAATTAAAGGTCGAGTCATGACTCGGATTTAAGGTCAAATATTGAAAAATATGCAAACGGTGAGGTGATCTTGCAAACAAATGTCAGCCTGCATCACAAAACGAACAAAAAGTCGCCAGATATGGATTTTTAGTTAAGGGCAGATTTTTAAAGACCAGACTCTAACCTTTAAAATGATGTATATCGATTCAAATGGACTCCCCTAACCTTTCTAAATATTAGGAAGAAAGCACACACTCTAGAAAAGTGTGAACTGATAAAAGAGGCTCTAGAGTACAGGGTTTATTCAAGCGCTCAATCTTTACAAAGCCGTGCTAGCTGTGCGATGAAGGGACAAAGGATGTAAACCACCGGAGTAACAACAATGAAGGAATTATCAACTTAAGCTGATAATGAGCATGTTCTATCAACACATTCTGTCCATGATTAATGACAACTTTCAAAGCAGTAGATTATCCTTTCAAAAGTTATTAGACTTAGAAGTGAAGAGTATGCAAAGGATTTCAAGAAATGAAAAGGAGCCACTAAGACATATCTGATCATTCTACTCTCCCCCCCCCCCAAAAAAAAGGGTTGTAGAATAACTGCTGAAAACACACTTTTCCATTCATGTTATGATCCCAATCTAAAGAGATGTAGAAGAAAGATAGCTCTTTCAGAAAATATGAAAAACTCAAGATTGACCTGGTTGACCCATTTCACCTTTTTTTGAGTCCTTATGTAAAATCAAGGGGTGCGACTTTTTGTTGGTTTTGTGATGCATGCTCACAAATGGTTGGGTTAAAGTGTGTTTACCTTTATGCACCATCATCACAAAGTTTTTTTTTTTTTCATAATTCCCGCTTACATATCATTTCCACACTAATCTCACTTGGGCTGGCTTTTAAAGCCTGGCAGTTCTAGACAAAGTCTCTTGATTTATAAAGAAATTATTTCATTTATAGAATTTATTGAAATATCCCAGGGCCTTACATATCGAATAGTAAGAGCTGATTAAAAACGATAATTGACATTGGATAATTCTTCGGGTTAGCGTAGATAAATATTCTTTTCTTTTTATCATTCAGCTTAGTCGTCTGTATGCAGCATAAATATCTCATCAAATCTGAATGGCAGATATTACATTTTGACTTATTCTGCCACACCAGAGATAAAAGTACATCACTGTACTTGAATGATACATTCAGTGGAACACCCTTGTACAGTTCACTGTTGCTTAGAGTTCAAAGGAAAACAGTCTGTAAACATTTCGTGCTAGACCTTGATGAAAGTACCCGCTTCAACTCTTCATGTGTCATGTTCGCACATTTGAATTAGTCGACGATTTGCTTTTTATCTTTTATGAAGTACACAACAATGCACAAACCAATCAATAAATCGCAAAATGCCACAGTACGTTGAAACCATCATAGCCATATAATAGCTTTGTCATAGTAATGTTCATACATGTAATATCAAAGCTTGCAATTTTTCCTCAACTTTGTTGTACTGCATTTCTAACATGAATGGTTCCACTAAAAAGTAAACTGCTGTTTCCCAAAAGCTCTCAATTTTTATGCTTTGCGATATCAGAATAATGTGACATACAGAGGGTTTACACCGAGGCGCAAAAAGCGTTAATATCTAAACAATAGATCAAATTATTAAAATTGGTCGACACTATTCAATATTGGCTACATGTTAATAAAATTTTCACAAATCTATCTTTTATCGCACAGCTAGTGGACTTCTCTATTGTAATACGAAAGGAACCGACATCGAGATTTTCATTTGATCATTTAGTATTTTCTTTAAAGTCTAGACATGTTTCAGTTACTCTTTCTGCAAAATGTGCACTAAGACTAATACTACTTCTACTAATGATAAAAGTAACATAAATGAAATAAGCAAATAAATAAATCAATAAATAAAAAGAATCGCTGAACAAGTTTTGCATGTACCTAGGTAATGCTTTCCTTGATGCATGTACATAGCCTCCAGCTCTTCAACGTTTTGCTGTGTATACTATCATTCAGTGGTTCCTCTTCAACGTTTGCTGAGTATATTATTCAATGATTCGGATGTATATGGCAAGATCTATCAAAACAATTATTGTCTTGGATGTGAGGTAAAGAATGTTGTACTAGTATATCATTGTTGAATCATAATTTTGCGCTTGTTCTGCACTGTTATTCAAGGGTTCGGATGCATACTAAAGATTTATTTTTTTTTAAAGATGATATCTGGACTGTAACAGGTTTTATAGTGGGGAATTCTGCGCTAGTGCAAGTTATTATTGTTCATTGATGTTAGAAACGTGAAGTTATAGATCTGAACCAAAACTATACGATCCCTTTAAGATCAAATGTTGAAAAATTTGCAAACGGTGAGGTGATCTTGCAAACAAATGGTTGGGTTAAAGTGTGTTTACCTTTATGCACCATCATCACAAAGTCATATCATTTCCACACTAATCTCACTTGGGCTGGCTATTAAAGCCTGACAGTTCTAGACAAAGTCGCTTAATTCATTAAGAAATTATTTCATTTATAGAATTTATTGAAATATCATAGGACCTTACATATCACATAGTAAGAGTTGAATAACAGCGATAATTGACATTGGATAATTCTTCGGGTTAGCGTCGATAAACATTCTTTTCTTTGTATTATTCAGCTTAGTCGTCTGTGTGCAGCATAAATATCTCATCAAATCTGAGTGACAGATATTGCATTTGACTTATTCTGCCACATCAGCGATAAAAGTACTTGAATGATACATTTAATGGAACACTCCTGTAAAGTTCACTGCTGCTTAGAGTTCAAAGGAAAACAGTATGTTAACATTTTGTACTAGACCTTGATGAAATACCCGCTTCAACTCTTCATGTGTCATGTTCACACATTTGAATTAGTCGACGGTTTGCTATCTAATCTTTGTGAAGTACACAACAATGCACAAACCAATCGATAAATCGCAAAATGCCACAGTACGTTGAAACCATCATAGCTATATAAAAGCTTCGTCATAATAATGTTCATACATTTAATACGAAAGCTTGCAATTTTTCCTCAGCTTTGCTGTACTGCATTTCTTACATGAATGTTTCCACAAAAAAAAAAAAAAATAACAGATGTTTTCCAAAAGCTCTCAATTGTTATGCTTTGCGATATCAGAATAATGTGACATACAGAGGGTTTACACAGAGGCGCAAAAAGTGTTAATTGTCTATAACAATACATCAAAATATCAAAACTGACCGACACTATTCAATATTGATTACATGTTAATCAAATTTTCACAAATCCGTCTTTTGTCGCACAGCTAGTCGACTGCTCTATTGTAATACGAAAGGAGCCGACACAGCCTTCTACACTAACTTGCCTCCAGGGAGCCCAGGGCAGACTAAGATACCCGGAGTTGACATACAGAGTGCAGTCAGCGGCAGACACCTGAAGGATGTGAGCATATTCAACGACACAGTGTACTGGCTGCGACGGGACGGTGTGGTGGTCACCAGAGACTACACCTCGGACAGACCGACTTCAGTGCTGTATCCCATAACACGGGATGAACTCGGAGGTAGCAACAATCTTCACTTGTGGAGAATGGTCATTGCTTATGGTGACTCTCTATAATCCTACATTGTCGTCATCGTAGTCACTTGGACATTTCGATTATCCACCAATATGATAAAATTACGTATCATTTTCACCATAGAGTTTACACTTTGTTATACATTGCAAATGATTAATATCCGAGCATATTTTGTGAACATAATGCGACTGTTATACACACACACACACACACACACACACACACACACACACACACAAGACTTAGCCTAAATTACATGTAAATAAAACATTTTGCAATGCCGCAGATGATCAGTTTATCTTTAATTTCATGTAGGCCTAGTTGTCCGTTAGATTTGTAAATGTTGAAAAACAAACCTGACCCAATAACAAATAAGGTCCCATCAAATTGTATATTCTTAGCAGCAATTACAAATAAATCATAGTTATTACTTTATTCATTTGTCAACTTTTAGATGTGACATTTAATTTCGATATAACTAGATAGCATGCTATCACAATCCTCTCCACGTTGTAAATACGTATACTACGTGTATGATGTGACTGGCAGTCATTTCCATACTTGCTGCAGGCAAGTATAAACAGTGGGCAGTTTGAATGGTACTGGGTGACAATGACCCCGTTATCTGCAAGCCATGCCAATTTACTTCATGTTATCAATTCATATCATTTCAATTGGCAGTTAGACTTTTTTTGAGGGCCTTAATATTTAAGACATGGAAGGAAGGACATACAGCTTTGTCGTGATAAAACAAGTAAACAACCCGTCATTCGGAATGAAACCACACATTCGAGGTTGGCGACTATGGACCTCCACTCTGTTCTGTTCATGGCCGCCTTACTACATGCGGCCACACTCTTTCCTGTCCACTCCTTTATGTTGTTACACCATCCACTGGGCTGGCGTCCTCTACATCTGCCGCCTTCTATAATCCCTTCCAGTACACTTTTATTTTGGATGGTCTGATGTCTTTTAACATGGCCAAAATGTTTAAGTTTTCTTGATTTAACGTCTGAATATGCGCACATTTTCATGAGAGCATAGACGCATATACCCAAGGTTTTCCGGTAATAAAGAAATACATAACGACACGCGTATGAATTAAGCACGATTATTTCCTTTCTTAGGCAAGCAAGTGTAAATCGAGATTTTCATTTAATATCATTTAATCATTTACTATTTTTTTTAAGTCTAGACAACATGTTTCAGTTACTCTTTCTGCAAAATGTACACTAAGACTACTACTACTACTAATAATAATACAAGTATTATAGATAAAATAAGTAAGTAAATCAATCAATATAAATACAAAGAATCGCTGAACACGTTTTGCACATACATAAGTAATGCTTTCCTTGATGCATGTACCAATAGCCTTCAGCTCTTGAAAGTTTGCTGTGGTGTGTATACTATCATTCAATGATTCCTCTTCAAAGTCTACTGTGTAAATTATTGAATGGTTTGGATGTACATGACAAGATTTATCAAACAATTATTGTCTTGGATGTGGAGTAAAGAATGTTGTGCTACTATATTATTGTTGAATCATAATTGTGCGCTTGTTCTGAATTGTTATTCAAGGACTCGGATGCACCTATTAAAGATTATTAAAAAAAAAAGATGTTATCTGTAACAGGTTTTATAGTAGGGAATTCTGCGCTAGTACAAGTTATCATTGTTCATTGATATGTGAGAAATTCTCTCCCAAGTAGGCCTTACACTGTTGGATTTAATTGACGAGCGTAAACTTGTTGTAACACTTCATAAGACTTTTCAATGTAATCGGAATATTTGTGGTAGAATGCCACTCCTCGAGAATGTTTGTTCATGATGTTGTTGAGAACTTGACTTATTGCTCATCTTTATATGCAGATACGTGTGTAATCTTAATCTTATCTCCACAAAAATATATTGTCCAAGTATCTAGGTAACTCGTATGTGGTGAACGCATTTTCGTAATTTATGTCATATTCTTTGTTATTATTAATCTTCTATAAAGAGGTTAAGTGTATGTAAAGCTCCGTCGAGATAACTTCTTATTATAGAATTCAGTTGTACATTAGATGGTATTAGGTCTGTCTTTTCATTTTGCTTGGCCGTTTGACTTTGTAAACGTAGAAGCAAAACAATCTGTCTCAATATCAACTAAAGACTCCATGAGGTATAAATTGTAATTGGGAATATAATATTTTAACCATATCAATGTATACCTTCAAATTTGGAATATAAATTTCAATTTGATATAAGCGGATGGCATCCACTCCACGTTGTTAATACACTACAGTCGCGGATCCAGAGGGGCGCAACCGGCGCACGGTCTCCCCCTTTATTTTTCGTTAAAAACAAAAGAAATAAAAAGAAAAATAATGAAATGAAACCCGGAGGTGGCACCAGAAATATTAGTCACGCCACCCCCCCCCCTCCCCCTTTACAGGATTCCTGGATCCGCTCCTGCACTACATGCATGATGTGAGTATAGCTGTCATTTCGCGCCTGCCATACTTACTGCAGGCTACTCCCGATTTGGGACTCTTTTCTTTTTCTTCGTTAATTTGCGCCCACATAGGCCGGCAGCGCGAAGCATTTTAATAGCGGCAGCCCACGCATCGAGAGTCGACTAAGCTCGTATTCTTTCAACGCCATCTACGAGGAAATATTGGTATGTTCTGTCATTGACTGTCTACTGTGTGGAAGACAGGACGATGACAGCTCGGTTCGGTGTAATAATGTCAGAGGTAAAAATGGCAGAGGTAAAAATGTCAGAAGTAAAAATGTCAGAGGTAAAAATGTCAGAGGTAAAAATGGCAGAGGTAAAGATGGCAGAGGTAAAAATGTCAGAGGTAAAAATGGCAGAGATAAAAATGCCACAGGTAAAAATGTCAGACGTAGAAATGTCAGAGGTAAAAATGTCAGAGGTAAAAATGTCAGAGCTAAAAATGTCACAGGTAAAAATGTCAGAGGTAAATAATTATGTCAGTGGTAAAAATGTCAGAGGTAAAGTTGTCAGTGGTCGAAATGTCAGTGGTCAAAATACCAGAGATAAAAATGTCATTGATAAAAATTTAGTCGTAGAAATGCAAGAGGACGAGGTAAAAGTGACAGAGATTTTTTTCTTCATGTTTCTTTCTCGCAATACGCGCTTTTCGTGCCTTCTCCTGAAATAAAGCACGAGGGAGACCGGGGAGAAATGGGACAGGGGAAGAAATATGGAACACTCATGTAACTTGAAAAATGCTCGGCCAGTCAACAATCCAATTATATCAGTAAAATGATGAGCCTCGGTACTCCTGAAAATGGACATGTTAACCACTATACAGCTATACAGGTATCTTGTCAGTAAAATATTAAACTTACTATAGATCTGGTAGGTCCTATACTATGTCAATAGATATTTTGATAACTGTGCAAAGTTCTGAAAATAGAATTGCTTGATAACAGACATGCAGGTATGCAAAATTGGCAGGAATCTTTTACTGTTTCTGTTACCACTGGGAGAAATTTAATAGGGCAGTGTTACATTTCTCCCCGCGGCATATGTAAATCCTATTTTGGTCATGATGGTTATCCAATTTCTCTCCAGGTTGTCTCATTTCTCCCCGCTTGATGTCCCATTTCCCCCCAAATTAGGGGTTAAACAAATCATTAATTACACGAACATGTTATATATATATATATATATATATATAAGGGTATCACTAAATACTCTACTATAAAATTCAGAACCTATACTACATAATTATGATTGATGAGATATTTTAAAAGTTACAAGGAATCTTTCATGATGATGCAAAAATGTCCCATTTCTTTCCTGTTTCCCCTACATTTTCCTGCATTTTCTTTTCTCACGGATACCCTCTGCGTTTTAATGGAAAGGACCAAACCTCCCACCCAGCCCCCAATGTCTCTAAACTATTGCAAATGGAGCATGTACAAAAATTGTCCAGAATGAAAACTGTATTCCTTCACGACCAGTAGGGCCTACTTACATGTACAAAATATTTCCCTCGATTTCCTCACTTACAGGTAGAATGCATAATCGTCTCACCTGGCCTCTTTCTGGTTTATCCGAAACATTTTCATCGGGTTGTGAGATAAGAGTGCATAAACCGTTACGTAAATGATGCACGTTATCATAAACATTGAAACGAAAAAAAAAAAGTTTAGTTGCGCGAGAAGTATAGAAGTATAGGCCTACTGTATAAAGGCTTCGCGTATCATTTTACAATGTACTCTCTAAAAAAAAAATGGGTGAAAATATTCACTCTTAAAGGAGTGAATACAAAAAAGAGTGAATTTAGAGTAAATTTTGAGTGAAAATGAACTGGAGTGACCTCAGGGATCACTCCAAAATCTTCGAGTGATCCTGAGGTCACTCCAAAATGAGTGAAAATGAACATTTTCATTCAAAATTCACTCCAATTTCACTCTAAATTCACTCTTTTTTGTATTCACTCCTTTAAGAGTGAATATTTTCACTCGATCTTTTTTAGAGAGATAATACAAGTGTATTCTATTTGTTCGGTTACAACGAAAATTCGTTAAGGAGGGAAAACTGCCGGTCCCGAGCATTTCGTTATAACGGGAGTGCACTGTATTTTGCAAGAGCTTACGTATGTCTGCCGATACATCTGCTGGAGTTTGTTTTTTGCGTTTTGTATTTTTACTTCTACATTATGTCGTGATCAGGCCTTATGAGATAAATAGGCTCCTACGAAACCTGAATGTGAGAAAATAACATAGAACAGGTGAAAAATTAGCGGTTTGCTTCGACTATGTCTCCTTCACTTCTTTACACTAAACAGTTCAAAAAATGAAAAATAATGACAATATTATACTAGCCTGGACGTGAGTGGAATTTGTTTGTATAAGAGTCATGTGTATGTGAGAGTATGTATATCTGCGTATAGAAGTAGGCCCTATATGTTTATACCAAAAGTGGGTTCGTGCGCGCGTGTGTGTGTGTGTGTATGTGATAACTTCATTGGGTGAAACAACGTAGGATTATACTGTTTAAGGGGCTTGCAGCATTGTTGGAACCCCCTTATAATGATAAATGATATCAATAATGATATTAATAATAACAATAATAATTTCCCATAGGCCTGCTAGGTTCTTAGCTGGTTTAATATTCCTCTGAAGAGACAGATTACGCCACTGCACTTGAATCAAACTCAGAATAATGAGAGTGCTCTAATTTTTGTACAACATAATTCCAGGAATATTCTTCAAATCTTTAGTTTGGAATTGATAATTCGATAAATACAGTTTGCTCTGGCTAGTTTATTATTCAAAACCTCTTCATACGTTTACCTCTGACGAAGTCGCTCTCATTACTTTTAACATTTTTACCTCTGACATGACCTCTGCCATTTTTACCTCTGCCATTTTTACCTCTGACATTTTTACCTCTGCCACTTGTACCTCTGCCATTTTTACCTCTGCAATTTTTACCTCTAGCATTTGTACCTCTGGCATTTGTACCTCTGGCATTTGTACCTCTGCCATTTTTACCTGGCACCGACAGGGTTTGGGTTGGCAGTGGACTATTACATTGCAGGCAGGTATCAGACTATGTAGACGGTTGGCAGTGTGAGCGTTTGAATGTCTCCGATAACTATAGGTTATTCTCAGTGACGTCAGTCCAAAACATAACTAGAGCACTCGCAATCGAGCACATGTATCCTCCGAACCCGTCTCCCATACCCCATCTGGATTACTTTTTAGGCCAGGATGCTGTATGGTAACTGTCGCAGGATACAATAAAATCCGACGAGAAATGAGGCTAGTATATATAGGACATACAAGGAATATGACATGCCATCCTATAAAAGTTTGAACAATGAGAGGCAATGAAAACTAATGTTACCTAGAGTAACTCCCCATAAACTTCCATAGCAAGTTTGAATAAAATCTGACAAGAAATGTGGCTTATACAGCATATACAAGAAATGTGACATGGCCTCCAAGTCGGAACACTGAGGGCGCCGTCACCACAAACTGTTGTGTCCTTCATGTAGAATGACCACCCAGACACCTTTTTAGCAAGTCTGAGTAAACTCCAGTAACAATCAAGTTATTGCCTAAATAAGCATGCATTTTTGCAAATTTTGACATGATCAGGATCACCTTTGACCCTGTAAAAGGTGGAACAGTAAGGGTAGCATTATCACTACGTAAAGGAGTATAGATTTGACTATGATACATTTACATACACAATTTGAAAAAAAAAAAAAAAATCGGTCGAGGAACAAGGCCAGCGTCGCGCACACAAGCAGACCCTGTTAAATTTACCTTTTCATGTATAAAGACGGAACAAGAGAGGGTGCCATCACCAAAAACAATAGGCTTCTTTTTCTTACCATAATACACCTTCATGCCAAATTTGAAGATGATCGAAGAAGAACTGCAACCAGTAGAGCGCTCATAAGAAAATCTCTGTTGCGACACGGATTGTCGCCCCTACACGGATGTCGCCTCCTGCTCGGGGCGACAATCCGTGACGGGCGCTGGCGGCACGGATTGTCGCCCCCTACACGGATTGTCGCCTGGCTATAATTCTCTAACGCGAGAAGGCCTCGTCGCAAGGCTTCTTGACTTTGTTTGTTCAAGTCTTGCGCAACTTTTGAGACCAAATTTGCGACGTCCGCGCATACTTTTGCGAAGCCACGCCCATTTTTGTAACGGAATGTCGCCCCAAAACGGGCACAATTTTGTGATTGTGTGTACATTTCCTATGGAAAACAGTGCTCTGTCATGAAAGTCATAAAAACCTGATTATTTTTACAATTAATCGCTTTCATTGATTAGTTTTGTGCTAATTATGGTAGAAAAGTGGTCAGTGACAATTTCCAATGAAAAAACAAAGAAAAAAAAGTTGAAAAATGGAGAAATACATAAGAAATACTGAAAACAATAAATACATTTTGGAAGTTTTTGTGATGTACAATTGTTGAATATGCTAAAACAGATTTACAGATCAAAAATAGACTCTCAATGCTTTTAATTAGGCTAAAATATGATCTTGAGCTTAATTTGCGTAATTGATTAATCAATATAAGAAATTGATTGTTTCAAAAAATCTTATGACACAATCTCGTAGATTATGACGCGGGTCTCACGCATGCACAATTTCATCGCGATCGCACCACCGATGGCCGAGATCTCGGGGTGGGGGGGGGGGTGGGGGGGGGGGGGGGGGGCGGAATCCAAACCCCCCCCCCCCCCCCCCCCCCCCCCCCCATCTGAGCATGGCCAAAAAAGCCCGGCCCCTTTAGGGTTAAGGATCTGGAAATAGGTGCAAAACACACATACACACATGCACACAAACACATACGCAAATAATAACAAATAAGCAAACATAAAAACCACACGAGATAAAACCATAGATTGTACATTGTGTGCAAAAACGTTTATGGCATATCAACTGCGACGAAAGCTGCCGGATTAGAAAAATTGTTGCTGATACGCGCTTGTACATAATAATTGTCCTTTTTAGGCCGCCTAATATTAAAATGTTCATCAATAAATTCATTCATTTTACAATGATTGGTTCTGACAAACATGTTCCGATCACTCTGTGTGTAAAATGCAAAAAAAAAAAGAAGAAGAAAACAAAAAACAAAAAACAAAAAACACAACAACAACAACTACAAAAAAAATGCAAAAAAAAAAATGATTGTGCATAATTGTTGTCCTCGATGGATGTGCTGATCCTAAGTCTATTATATAGCTCTTTTAGGTTTGTTCTGGATATCATTCAATGGTTCGGATGCACATGTAAGGATATATTAAAAATTCTCATTTATGATAGGTAATATAGTAGGGAATGCTGTGCTATATAGCACAGGTAATCATTGTTCATTGAATGTGTGATATTCTCTCCTAAATAGGCCCTACGCTGTTTTAGTTGAATGTCGCGTATACAAACTTTTTGTAATACTTCATGAGATTTTCCACTGTAACCATGATACTTCGTAGAAATGTGACTCTTTGAATAAAGTCCTGCAAAATGTTATTACGGACTTGATTTATTGGTGATTATTACGCATTTCAATATGGGTGCTCCTAAGAGTGAATGTATGTGTGTTCGTTGGACTCCTACAGTTTATCTCTCCAAAGATGTTAACCTTTAATAACTTTTCGTCATCAACATTTCTAGTTAACAAAATGAATAAAGGAAATCAGATCAGTCATTACTGCGTTTGGCATTACGCTTCACAAACAAAAAACTTATATTACTAACTTCACATTGGTGAGAGCTGTAGTCAAAAGGACATTCTTTGGACGGAAATTCGACATTGTTGCAGAAATATATTTTTTCATGGCAAAGTACAATTTAAGGGGAAGTCCAGGCGATTTTCATAAGTTCACAAAATATATACATACATATATAAACAGTATATATATATATTATATATATTTATATATATACGTGTATATATCTGTGTGCGTGTGTGTGTGTGTATGTGTGTGTGTGTGTGTACGCGTGTACGCGAGTGTTTTTGTGTACATAGTGGAATCTCGTTATATTCTACCACTGGATCCTGTTTAAATTCTCTACACTAGCTCATGGTTTAAGTGGAAGGCTAGTATGTCAATGATGTAAGATTTTGTTGCTGGTTTAAAAAGCTTTTCACAACCAAGCACCAAGATATTTTAGCGATATACCTGTCTTTAGTTGTATGTTCCCGTTTTATTGATGGAATCTATTTCCTAGTATGATATAGGTTCCTTCTGTCCCTTCCTTTCTGTCCCCGAACATAAATTAAACCTAGAGAATGGTACTGTCATGTTAGGAATGAAACAAGATGTCCCACTCCCGTCAAATCCGCACTTTCAGCTAACACCTTAAAGATTTTTTAAAGATTATTTGCTCTCTTTTTTTTTTTAGCTTCATTTGACATGATTTGATATATTATTAATTTGTTTTTGGACATGTATTGTCAGCGATGTCACAAAGCTATATTAAATGCGTGTCTTAGAGTAGCATCAGGAACAACATGTAAGAGAATTAATTACTTTCACCCTTTCAGCAAGGCAAAAAATCGTGACAAAAATAGACGTGAGACTTTATCAATTCAATTGATTCGGCACAAGATAAATCGAAAGTACATTATGTACACAATAACACAAAAGTAATGTGTATAAACATACATGCACATGTTATAGAAATTAATGCCGGGACCCCTTTGAAGCATCTGGTGCTTGTTGTTAGGGCCCAAACATAATTATACAACACACAGTTGTTAATGGCATATTGTGCAAAAAATGAAAAGAAGGAAAAAAACAAAACAAAACAAAACTGATCAGCCCTACACTATACACACACAACATGTTTTATCACACACACAGCGCAACACACACGACACACTCATGCAGTAGCAATGTCAGGATCAGAGAAGCGAAGAGAAGAAGAAATTTGGTAGCAAGCAGTCTACTCAATCATGGATAACAGTTTCTGAAAAGTATGCTGTTTGAATAATGTCATAAATATTATGTAACTTCACTCGTATACCTGCGTTCCAATTGGATGCATCCAAATAAAACAAGGCAATACGCCATCAGTCTATCAATCATATAATTTGTTGTATTATGTGTGTGTGTGTGGGGGGGGGGGGAGGGATGAACCCTACATGCACTGCTTTTTAGCATTCCTCCCCATTTCCAGCATTTACGTATACGGAGAAACCCAACATTCTGCAAAAACAACAAACAAACAAACAAACAAACAAACAAACAACAAACAAACAAACAAAGAAAGAAACGAACAACGTCTGCATCTGCGAGCCAGCCCCGGGCCAGCATTCCTGCAAAGATTTAGGAATACACTTCTCCCCGGGCTCTCAACATCAGGAGGTATCAGTTTCTCTCTTCTCAATATACTTGTCAGTCACGTGCTCTGAAGGGAGGCAGTTTGCTCCGAGAGGGGGCGTCAAGCACGGGCAGGCTCTCGCCTGTTGAGGGGAACGATCCACTGCTACACCCCCAACGGGCTTGTCGTCTCGCCATGTGACCGTATCGCTGTCTTCTACGAACGCCAATTTTTGGATAGCGCCATCTTCTGCATTGATGTCGTGACATTTTTCTTTGTTGTTTGTTGTTGTTGTTGTTGTTGTTGTTGTTGTTGTTTTTTTTGGGGGGGGGGGGGAGGGGGGGGGGGGGCTTCTTCCTTGAGAGTGAGATGGTGATCGCAAACTGACTCTACACGAATAACAACAACAAAGATAACGAAATCGCTTCTAAATCTGATAATGGTAACTTCTCTCGCAGACCTAACGATCTTACTACGCACATTTTAATGCAAAAAACCGATGTCATAGGGAAAATAGTGAAGAAGAATTCTTAGCATCCATCTACGCCAAGGTCGGTCCATCTGCATATCATCATTTATCGTGAAAGGACGCATTGCGAAGAAATTAATGCTTGAAACAATTTCATTAGCCGAAGTGGCTCGTTTGCAAGTGTAATGAAGCTTGAAGTCCTACGCACGTTCGTTCCTCGAATAGGACCCCCCCCCCCCCAAAAAAAAAAAAAAAAGGAAAAAAGGAAAAAAAAAAAGGAAAAAAGGAAAAAAAAAAAGAGAGAAAAAAATAATAACCTTCATGTGAAATGCGTCATTTGTATCCATGGTAATAAACTCAATTTAATCATAGAAGCTCCAAACGGACGTGCCTTTGCAGTTTCCAAACGCCTAGGTACATGTAGTTGGTATAATGTATTGGGCATTATATAGATTAGATGCTTGATTTAGAAAATGACATTATACAAAGGCCCTCACTTCTTTTTGCACCAGCCTCCTGCCTACCCCTCCTATTCCCAGGTTGACGAACCTTCCATACAGGTTGAAGTCAAGTTGAATAATGAAATGTGCCTCAAAGATGACACTGTGACGTTGTAAGAAATCAAAACCTGGTTATCCGATACATCAATTATGATTTGTGTGATTGAGTATTATCGGTGAATTAACTCTTATGAATACAAATCGAGCAGAATATATGGTAGCCTATGCTTAAGTATTTTACCCACAATATTTAAGAATTAGAGGTAACTCAGCGGTCTTATTTCCTTCTCTCTCTCTCCCTCTGTATATATATATATGCATATATATATATATATATATATATATATATATATATATATATATCATGTATATTAAATGTGAGTGTAAGTATGTGTGAGTAAACATGACTGTGTGTATTATGTATTTGTATTTCCACGTAGCATAATCTGCATTTTGTCAGCACGGCAGTTATAATGTATGATTTCATAATTTTTGCTGTGAAAGATGAAAGCTGTCCATGATATGACAAGAAATTTTGCAAAGCATCGTTATTCGTAGCACATAATGTAGGACTTGATTTAGAAGAGGAGTGATATGTTAGTATGGCCTAACTCATTCATTCATTCATTTATTCATTCATTCATTCATTCCTTTATTCATTCATTCATTCATTCATTTATCCTTCATTGATTTTATTTCCACACGAGCACTTGCTTCAGCCACAGGCTGTTCTTCCTCAAGTTTGTGCAATTCAAAATACAGTTGCATAACATGATTCTGTAAGGAACAGACAGGAACATGTTAGACACAGATCATACAAAAAATTAAATATACAATCAAATAATACAAAAGAATATTAAAAAGACAACATAAACAAAGGATAATTGTTAAACATGTTCCCATCTTTAAGCATTGAATGTGGTCATTCATGAGAACGCCTCTTCTTCTTCTTCTTCTTTTCTCTCTCGTCTTTCTCTCACTCTCTCTCATCTTTTCCTTTATCTTCATAATCTGTGATAACTAAACAAAATCTGCCGCTTTATGCAAATTCGATTTGTCACATACAAAGAGTAAAATCAGAACATGTTGAGAGTCCTATCTGGCACAGCAATAGTAAATGTGTCTATATAAGCCCATGCGGAAAAAAAAAAGCAGTGTAAGAAATTTACTGCCGATGAGTGCGTTACATGACAACATGGTTATGATACCCTAGCCAGCTATTTTTTTTTTCATGATAAGGGACTATTTTCTCTCATATTTGAAGTGGTTGTGCATTACTGGTGAAGTATCCAAAATGATATTGACAAATATATATATATATATATATATATATATATATATATATATATATATATATATATATATATATATATATATATGTTAGCTTATCCCCTCATCAAGTCATTTACACTTTTATAATTAATGTGACGGAGGATGCGGGTCTACACGTCATCACATAAAATAAAACAGACGAAGAAGAATACCTTCCATTTTACCTGGATCTGGTTTTTTTTTTCTTTCTCATACAATGGATTTGTATTCTGGATATAATGATGATTTTTCAGTGTTCGTTATACATCCCTGATTTACTATGTTGCCATTTTTGCTAAGAATATTACACATTACTTACAAACTGTGCTCTGAATAGCTTGACCGAAATTGTCATTTTGTAACTATATCGAGAAAAGAAAAAAAATATCTCCTGTGGATCAATGCCCTTTTCATTTCATCTTCATGTGTTGTATTAGAATACTCTTAGTTCTTTTTAGGCTTCAGTTGCAATACTGTAATCCGTGTTAAATTCCTGACATGAATCACACAAAAAAAGAAAAAGAAAAAAAAAAAGGAACTTATACTGACGTGCCCATGATTCACATTACTATTTTTTATTTTTTTATTTTGCTATAGCTAAGGGAAAATGATTTGCCCTCAATGGAATTTCACACAAACTGCATGAAAAGTCATATTTGAATGAGCTTAGTTTTAGTATACCGTTTTCTTACAGTGTATGTTAAAGGGATCGTATAGTTTTGGTTGAGACCTAATTTAGGGTTTCTAACTTGTTTTGGTGAGATAATGAGAAACCTCTTATGAAATATGAAATAGCATGTAATTCCATGAGGAAATTAGCGTTTATTTGATGAAAATTGGTTTTGAAATAGCTGAGATATCCAAAACAGAGCGATTCTAATAATGTGTGGGACCCATTTTTATTACGATCGCTTTGTTTTACTTTGTTTCTGGATGTTTCAGTCATCCCAAATTCAATTTTCATGAAATAAACCGTGAATGCATCTTAAAATGGTATGCTCTGTACTATCTCATAAATGTTTTCTTGCAAAAAGTTCAAAGCCCAATTCTCATCTCCACCAATACTGTACCACCATTGAAGGTACAACCATCTGAATTTCAATGTTTGTTCTATTTTTCGTAACAAATGACGGCGTTTCGCCGATAACCATACTGTTGAGTAAAGTACGACTTGAGAAAAAATTGCTGAATTAAAGGTAGTGCACTACGTTTGCTTCTAAAGATAGATTTCTTGATTGGTTGTCTTGGTGGCTGTTGTAAAGTCACGCTTCCCTAACAAGGACTGCCCAATTATAGAAATGATTGTTATTACCTGTGTTCTCTGCAGTTAGTCGATCTTTGCTGATTAGAAGCCGTCTTTAAATTTTGTTTCATGTTTGTCATAAATATCATAGTCATCAATACCAGTATTTTAGATAGAATGGATAACCTAAGTTTGTAATGATACAAGAACTATAGGAATACTCAATGTTCAACAACACATCTTCAATTTCGCGTCACACACTGGTAATGCATTCTCTTTGTACGTCAATGTCAGCTTTTCTTTGTCATTATACGATCACACAATGACGATGGCTTCATGTGAAGGTTTACCTGATTTCTTTTTGCTGTTGACTTTCTGTGGATACATAAATTACTGGCCAAATTCATGAATAGTTCAAATAAAGACTTTTCACCTCTGCTAATATGGTCATGGGTTTTTACTGAAATGACCGATTTGTCATACCGTTAGAAGCGTCCAAATCTTAAAACATTCTTATTTCTGCCCTGATTTCTGTGAATCCGATTTCGCTCTGGTCATTTGACTTTAGGTCTGTAATTTGTACAGAGCACGTTCTTCTTTTTCAGTAAAATGTATAGAATGAAGATAGACAAGGTGAAAGGGGGACATGTGAATAGATGAGATGACAACTAAGGCACTCCAGCATTTGAAAATGATATCGCAAATATTCATGAGCAAGAGCCTTCAAGAGCCAATCTTCCGCGACTATGAAAAGGCAACCAAAACAATGCACCACTGCACCACGGTGTGCGTGCAGTAATCAGGCACCCCCCCCCCCATTATGCATATCATGTACAGTTGCTATGGCTATGGCTAATGGGACTTTCTATGTGTGTGCGTTTGTTTCTTTGTTTATTGAAATGCAATTAAAACATCAAGTAATTTATTGTAAAGCTGCAAAATTCGCTCCGTATCACATAAGCAGAGAGAGAGAGAGAGAGAGAGAGGGAAGAAATATATAAATGGAAATAACAATGAATTTATGTGTTTTCTGAGATACTGTACATAATGTACAAGACTGCTAAGGCGCGAGTTGATGGCAATCAATGAAACGGATAATAACCAGATTTTTTAAATAGCTGACACTGCGAGTGTTGATGTCCACTACCCTCTTCGATTTAGCCTTAACCTACCAAGTTTGTGAAAGTCGGGGAAAGGGAGGGACAATTGTAAGAGCTTTGTAAGAGGAGTTGAAATCTTTTGCAATTGCATCCTGCTTACCCACATATGAAAGAGACAAACGTCTGAATCTATACCATGCTCATTGCATTTTCCCAACTATACCTGATGACTGAGATGATGTATGGAACTATGAGTACTATCTTTATCATGCTTAAATTCGATCCATGGCCCTGTGTCGCAATTATGCATCTTTCATGAAGGTTACGATTTTAATCCATTCTATTATTTTATTATTTTTTTTTTAAAGTAGTAAGCGAATTATTATTGTAAACGAGGCACTTTGATGATGAAATTATTTGAATCTTTGATTTCTTTGGAATGGGCTTCTTTATGAACAATGGCAACCCAATGCATTCACATCGTGAGAGGATTAGTGCTTTTTATATTTTCCTATTTATTCCCCTGACATCTGAATTTCAGTGTCAAAAGGTGCAGCACACAAAGGACGTTTGGTCTGCTACAAAAAGTAAAAATCATGAAATATTTACAATCAATTCATAATCATGGTTGTCAATAGTCACCAAGAGTGTCACACATCATCTCACACTCCTTTGGCATACAAAGCGACGAAAAAAATCGAAGAATCGAAGAATCGAAGAAAAAAAAAATGAAACAAATTGATGTCCTTCATTTCAGCTTTTGTCAAAATCACCTTGCCCTGTCTTCCAATAATAATAATAATGATACTAATGATGATAATAATAATAACAAGGATAACAACAATAATAACAATAATAATAATAATAATAATAATGATAACAATGATAATTATAATTATGACAATAGTAATAAAAAGAATAATAATGATAAAGATTATAATAATGATGATAATGACAATAATGATAACAGACACACTTCTGGTCTTTTAATGACTGGAGAGCAAAATCAATGTTCCAATCTGTCGATGTGTTTTCTCTTGGATTCTCTTTTCATAATTTCGCCAGAATCATCATCCAGCAGTGTCCAACACATGAGCTTTTTCATAGACTCTCTTTATAACATTTATCATAAACTTATCTTAAAATATGACACATAGGATGACACTGCAATTTCTTAACAATATTTGTGTTATTTGAAATACTCTGGGAAAAGATTATTGATACGTCTGCTGATTTGTTTTGTTTGTTCCGTAATCTGTTCTCGTACTGTTATGTTAGTTTTGTCTCATCTCGTAGTCAACTGTCTGTGGTACTGTTACTCCTATCCAGTCCTGTGTCTGTTTTGTTGATCTGTTTCTCTAGTGGGCTTCCAGACCTTCTCTTTGCTTTCAACTGATGTTTTTCGTCTGAGGGGCCCACATTCTACAAGACTTGTCTTTTTAGTGGGTCCCTCAATTTTTCAAATTTTGTAAAAGTTTTTCAAAGAAAGCTAACATTTTGGCAGAATGATTTGTTATCTTAATATTTCACTTTTCTCCGGCTTATTCCAGAGCAAAAAGGGACGGTAATGGTAGAGAACAGATATATCTTGCCATCAGGCAAGGTCTTATTCGTGTGCGAAAATTTGCGAATCAACAATTACCCATCTTTTGACACAAAATTTGTAATGATCTCAGGTTTGCTGCTCCTCATCATCTGTATTCATTAAAAGACATTTCCGTCTGAAAAAAAGGCACATTAGCGAAACAAGACTGAAATGAGGGAAACGATTCTTTTGTTAGTGACCATACATGATTACACAATCGTTATTGTCAAGACACCTGAATGTACTCATTAAGATGCACATAATCAGGTGTCGGTGACGATCATTACATCAAAGAAGGACTGCCGTGAATAGTCCATGTTATATTAGGTCCATGGTTCGATTGAGACTGTTAGTACATTAACGACAGCGCGAAGGCGTTTGACATAGCCTACGGACACACCATGCAACACATTATCATTATGATTTCACCGACCAATGAAGGCAGAGAGAAAGAGATAAACGCTCCGTTATTGGTCGGTTCCGCGAGTCAAGTACCCTCCTCGTCACGACGTGTCAATAACACAATGTTTACATGCTATGAGATGTTCAGTCACGACATCAGACGCCATCAGCAGAGCAGTTTTTAGATTTGAACAAGAAAGTGTTATGGACTCGGCTTTAATGATCTCCTTAGTATTGATTGAAAGAACGCTGGACTCTTGATAGCGGCGCGTTTGCTCGCTTTTCTCCATTTCGATCTCCTTGGAAATGCGAAGGAGTTGAGGAGTCAAACTTTTTACTCTAAACACAGCTTTTGAGGAGCCTTCCACGCGATTCTTCGAAATATCATAAGAACAAACCGTTCACAAACGGAGCGTTCCTGTATTTTCGCTCTCCATGTAAAAGTCAGAATGTCTATTAAAGGATTGATCACTGTGTAGAAATAAAGAAAACAAACCTACCAGCCAGCAGACATTATTTTTCGGTAGGCAAAATGCGCATCATTGGCTTCGCGGCAACGTTATAACTTTAAATACTTTCGTTTCTAGAATTTCAACTGAAAGATCATTTCCAGTTGCAATGAACGTATGATCTCGCATTTATACTACCTGCGCAAAGTGAAGAGGTGAAAATACCAAACACTCGCGAAGGCTGAAACACCTTACAATTGCAAAGACGCCACTTGAATGTTATTATCGCCTTAAAAGAAATCGTCAGCGACTCTGGTGAGGAGACACGGCAGATCTCTGTTAAACCACGTGATCAGACGGATGAATCTACTCGGCAAAGGTTACAGGTAAGACAGAATATCATCACCTTGGTATTGAAGATATACTAGATTTTTTTCATCAGTAAATGAAATTATAATTCATTGTCAACTTCTGATATGATAATAACTCTAAATGTGTATAGTTGCTTTTAATTCTAACTAGCCTGTGTATTTCATTTAATTCAGTTTAGTGATTTGTGTTGCTTTGCATAATGCCCGGAATAAGAAACGGAAACTAATCATATTTATGAACCGATACAGATGTGTATGCACCTAAATCTAAATACAAATATTACAGCTGAATTCTCCAACAAAAAAGTTTTTTTTTTGTTTTTTATTGTTCCATATTCCACATTTCAACAAATACATAAAACATAAACATCACAATACAAAAGCATGGATGAATTGTCAAGTGCAGCTTATAAGACAATAAAACATGTGAAATATGAGGAATCTACATAGAAGCATTTCTTGTAGGGTGTAGATTCCTAGATGCGGATATGAGATTATTTCTTACTTGGTATATGTAACTAAAGGAATGACAATTTGTGAATTGGAGAAATATAAACGTCGAAAAGTAAAAAAGAAAAAGAAAAAGAAAAAAAAGAAAACAATGTCCGCGGCACAAGACTTCATGAGAGTTGTGTGATCACCCGAGCGAGGTACAAGTCAGATGCAGTGTACAGTAGCAGAGATTCCAAATAGGCGTTTTCACATCAGCCCGATGTTTCGAAATAGGGCGCTATTTTGCTGACTATTTTCTGCGAAAAATATCTCGAGCTTGGATTTTTATCGGGCTGATGTGAAAACGCCTAATGTGTACAAAGGAAGTTCAGGAGATAATACAGTAATCACGAGCGAGGCACATATTACATAATCGATAATGTCAGTAATGTGAAGTATGAACAGAGAATGTCGAGGAGGATTGAAGAATAGCTATATATATGAATTCAGAAAAACTAGTTTAAGTTTATGCTTAAATGAATTAAGAGACTGAGATTGGATTATTTCTCTATCCAAATCATTCCAAAATTCAGGTCCTGTAGTGGTTATTGTTTTTAAAGCAGATACGGTTCGTACAGGAGAAAGATGAAAAGAATCTTTTTGTCTAGTAGGGTAAGAATGAACTTCAGTATTTTCGACAAACATCGAAGAGAACACATCGAGGAGACCACCTGAGTTTACCTGATACATAAATGACCCGATATTGAAATGATATAAATCCTGGGTCTTAAGTGTTCTACTGGAAAAGAATAAGACATTAGTGTGTTCCAGAAATGTGGCGAAGTTAATTAGCCGTATAGCTATTTTCTGTATCAATAATAAAGAATTAAGTTTATTTGTACAGCAGTTTCCCCATGCCAGGAACCCATAACCTATTTAAGGCAAAAAAGAGTAGAATACAATGAATGCAGAACATGTTTAGGAAAATACTATTCTAACTTGAATATACATAACACCTACATTTTTTGATAATAATTTACGCAAAGAATCAACATGAACTTTCCATGTCAACTTACAATCAATATAAAGACCAATGAATTGTATATATTCCACCTGGTTCAATCCCACGTCGTTTACGACCAACTTGCCCGGTAAAATATTGATTATATTGCTAAAAACCATAAATTTTGTCTTGGTCAAATTCAGTGACAATTTATTAGTCTGAATCCACTTAGATACTGATCTTGATTCCGTATTAATGGTATTAAGTAAAACATGAGGGTTTCGATTTGAATAAAAAATGCTGGTGTCATCGGCAAAAAGTAGAAAATAGAACAGAGAGGACGAACTGCGAAAGTCTTTCATATAAAGAATAAACAATAAAGGACCTAAAAGGGATCCTTGCCGTACCCCACAAGTTATAGGCTGTGAACTGGACACATGGCCATTCAAACTAACAAATTGAGTTCCTCCAGTAAGGTAACTTTTAAACCACTCCAAGGCCCTTCCACGAATCTCATAGTATTGTAATTTGTATAATTATATTTCATGGTTGATTGTGTCAAAGGCCTTGGAGTAGTCAAGAAAGATAGCTACTGTGTGACACTTGGCATTTTCTCTACCATTAGTAAAATAGCATGAATTGTGGAATGCTTTTTAAGAAATCCAAATTGATTATCATCTATTACATTACAGCCGTTTAAGAATCGGAATACACGTGTGTACACAATCAAGTAATTTAGAAAAAGAAGTTAATAACGATATTGGTCGATAATTTCCCAGTTCATCCTCTCGGACCTTTTATACATCGATATAACTTTAGTGATTTTCATCCTAGTATTCACTACACTGTTCAGAAATGACAAATTAAATATATGGGCAAGAGGTACAACAATCTCATGTACAACATGCTTCAGAAGTTAATTAGAAATTCCATTATAACCAGTGCTTTTTTGGCTTTAAGATTACTTACAATGTCAACAATTTCGGATTCTAATACAGACAAAGAAAACAAAGATTGATTGTTGTGACGACTTAAATACGTAAAAAACGGTATACCCGTTTGCGGAGTAGCATCAGCTGAATTAGATCCAACATTCACAAAATATGAATTAAACGCTTCAGAAATTTCATCATCTCTTAACTCGATGTCATTTAAAGAAATCTTATGGATATCCGATTTTTTTCGTTTCTTCTGAAGAACATTGTTGATAACTTTCCTCGTGGATTCAATGTCCTTCTCATGGAGAAGAAACAGCGAAGAAAAATATTTCTTTTTTTGCCTCACTCAACACAGAAGTAAGAACATTACGATAAGTAGTATATTTGCTTTTAGCAGCATAAGTTTATAACTTATCATGTGCGTCATTACGCTCACTTGCATTAAGAACCACTGACTAATCAATATTTAACAGGCTTTCCTTAAATCTTATAATATTTTGTTCAGACATAACAGGAGATGTATAATTCATTTCCCAAGTTGCAGGCTTAAAACGATTTATTATAAATGGACTGGAAGCAAACACTGGGAAATGTTCAGATATATCCGAAACTATTATACCTTGATCAGTTGGATGATGAATATTAGTAAATATTTTATCAATAATTGTATACGCTGAATCAAATATTCTGGTAGGTTTAGTTATACACGGTGTAACAGCATATGAAAACATAGTGTCTACAAAATCCTGGTAACAGAGCTTTTTGTGATACTGCAGTTAATCAAAATTGAAATCCCCCATTAAAAAGCAATATTTATTATTCAAACACTCAGAATTCAATGCGGAATTTAATACATGAAAAAAAGGAGTATGATTTTAATTTGGTGGGCTGTAAATCTCACCAATCAAAATATTCTTTCCAGCTGTCATGTCGATTTCAATAAAAATGCTTTCAAAATCTTCAGTCATACGACATAAATTCTGAATCAAATCAAAATTGAATCATTTCTGAACATAACGAGCCACACCCCCTCCATGTTTATTTACCCTATTATTAAACACAAGAGAATATCCACCCAAATGAATTAGGGGAAGTGACACGTCAGACAACAACGTTTCGCACAACCTATAACAGAAAACCCCGCATTGTGTAAATTCAAAAATGTCAACATTGAGTTATGTCCTGAGGTGAAATATAATCGGAACCTCTACATCGCAGTAATGTATCATTCTCATCATAAGACAAATCAAATTTGGGAGTTTGTTTGTTTAACCTTTTTATAACATCGGAATCAGAGATCTCATTACCATCACCATAATAATGCATATCCATACGACTGGTCATTAAGTCACTGCTCTCTCCATTAGTTACCATAATGGAGGAGTAAACCTTCGGATTTGAAAGACATTCAAGATGACTCAGGGAAATAGAGCTGAATTAAGTACCTCGCCAGATGACAGAGAAACATGTGTGTACATCATAATTACATAAAAAATGGCGTATATGGAATAACTCGCTCGGGTGACTCACGCATACTGCTAGGGATGATTGACCTTGTATATGCATAGCATTATATACATTACAAACTGGGTCAAAAGGGGAAATGACATAGCTGAATTCACGGGCATGTTTTGACTGGAACTGAAACATTGATAGGAATGTGAACTTGAACATCGTTTAAAAAACGGGTACTAAGCACAACAGTAAGTGCATACATATGTATGCATCGTACATTGCAAAAAAAAAAAAAAAAATCTATTCCACGACATTACTGAGTGAACCGGAGGTTGCGCCTGAACTAACACTGCCACCACCTGTATTTTTGATTTTTGTGTTAGCGTAAACAAGCAAAATACAATCAGACATACCTCTAAAAAAATGTCGAACAGTCAAATAGTTGAGGAGTCATACCAAAAGACACGATGTGTAGAGAAATGCTATATGAGTAACCTCCAACGAAAAAAAAAATGCCGCTCGAAATGTAGCCATACATAGATTAAAAAATGTTGAGAATTAGGACGGTATATTAGGCTACGTCGCTTTTTTTTGTATGCTCGTTCGTTTTAATTTTCCTCCATGGTAATCAGGAAGAGGTTAGTAATATCATTTGTTTTAAGACTACGTGATCGTTAATTGGCGTTAATCATGACGTTTACTCTTTATTTGCCATGGTGGAAACCCCCTGTGTGCCACGTTATTCTGAGACACGAAGGTAGTCATGCTTTGAGAAAGCATTCTGTTTTTCTAATCTATATAACTTCTACAAACTTCTGTTAAGTTGGACATAATAGTGAGCAATGTTGAAGAGGAATGCCAAGCTTTGCTTTGATATAAATTGTGTGACAAATCTATTTCTATTTATTTGTCAATGACCACTTGCTACATTACTGTAAAGGCATGACTTCCAGGTTAGCGTCCCTGGTCAGTGACGGAGCATTAATCTGCACATTACTTGAATATGAGACCGTTCTGAAGCAAATCATTTTCACACAACAATATATATACAATGAACTCTTGAATGAATCCCATAAGGATTGGAACAATCATCTCCCAGCATTTCCACTGATTCCCACTGATCAGTTACTAGCTTCCCCTTTAATAGTGTTATTTGATTTATGTCAGAAGCAGTCCCATCATGACGACAGAACGTAGGGAGAAAAATTAGTTGTTGCAAGATTTTTTTTTTTCCAATCCTCCATGGACTGTTTTATTGTCTGAGTATTAACATTTTACAACTTACTCATTATCTTCAGCCATAATCCAATGTGTTTTTTTTTTTTTTTTTTTTTTTTTACATGTCTGTCGTTATCATCACACAAATACATGTAGGAATGTCTCCCACGTTTAATTAGCTTGTTAAAAGAAGGCAATACAGAACAAATGTATCTGTCATTTGCATGATATTCAATACTTTTCGTCATAAACTTAAAACCAGGAAATTTTCTGTTTACCTTTTGTTCAAGCAGTTGTTGCTTTAATATTCCAAATCAAAACACAATCTAAAGCGTTATTTCTCTTCTCTTTAAAACCAAAAATATTTATTTTTTAGATTAAACTTTAACTGTCCTCTAGAAGCTTCATTTATCTCTTTTTAATCTATCTATTCAAATATTTGGGGACTATCCATATGCCATTCCCATTTTTGAACATAATATTGTCGAGGGTACTCCTTTTGTTTTTTCAAGAAAAGCTTAATAAATGCATCTACATTCATTTAATTCTTGTCGTATTATTTTGATTTGTGACGGTAATACATCTACAATCTACAATATATGAAGAGTTTGTTTGCAAAAACCGATAAGTCCATATTTGCCAAATGGAGATATTTGCGATTAAAGGTCAAGAAAAATAAAGAGAATAATAAGAAAAGTTTTGCTTCTTTTGACCATAACTTCAAAAATGTACCTTTATATGTAGTGACCAATATATCATTTTAAAGGTATTATTTTGTACTTTATGACAGCGACCGTACTTCAAATTCTTCAAAAATGTGACCCTGCACCTCAAAACAAACAAAAAGTCGCCAGACATGAATTTTTAGTTAAGACCACATTCTGAAAGAGCAGACTTTAAGCTTTAAAATGATGTATAACTCAAATCAAATGGACTCTCCTAACCTATCTAAATATTGGAAAGAAAGCGCAAACTCATGGAAAGTGTGAACTGAGAAAAGAGGCTCTGAAGTACAGTGTCTATTCAAGCGCTTAATCTTTACCAACCCTTGCTGGGTGTGTGATGAATGGGACAAAAAACAGAAAGTAAACTACCAGAGTAACAACAATGAAGGGATTATCAGATTAAACTGGAATCAAGCATGCCTCATTAACACATTCTGTCCATAATTAATGCCAACTTTCAAAGCAGTAGCACTATCCTTTCAAAAGTTATTAGAGTTGAAAGTGAAGAGTGTGGACAAGGTTTTTCAGAAATGAAAAAGGGATTCTAAAGACACACCTAATCACACTATTCTACCAAAAATGTTCGAGATAAACTGCTGAAAAAACACACTTTCCTGCCCGTTGTATGATACCAAATTTTAGCATAATGTAAAAGAAGACCCGCTCTTTCAGAAAATATGAAAAAGTCAAGTTCGGCTAGGTTGACCCATTTCACTTATTTTCAGTCCTCACGCAAAATCAGTGTGTGCGACTTTATGTTCGTTTTGAGGTGCACGGTCACAAATGGACTTATCGGTTTTTGCAAACAAACTCTTCATATATTTGTCCTATTCTTTAAAATAAGCTCCACTTAAATTACTTAACTTATGGAATGATAAGAGAGGTAATTTAGTTTAAAACAAAATTTCCCTCCATGTTCTTAAAGAGTCAACAAATTTCCCTTATCATCAAGTTATTTATATATTTCATATTTTTTAATGAAAAAATGAAACAAACACATTTTTTGCCCGATTTGAATACAATTATGTCTCCACATGCAATAGATGCACTTTTCAAAAAAAAAAAAAAAAGATGGATTTGCATCTTCATGGGATAAAGTTGGCAAAATGTTCATTGCTACGCCTTGATCTAAACATCTTTGTTATAACTGACTGCATTCAGTGAGTAACGTATGACATATTCTTAAAACCATTCTAAAAATCATTGCGAGTTTGCCACCTGGGGTTGTGTGTTTTACCTGAGACATCATGATTTGCATAGATCACTAAAAAGAGCATACTTCTGCTTGACACTATATAAATTGTTAGTGCGCACCATTTGCTCACGACAGCAACATAATTGAAAATGAAATAAAAATGAAATGAAAAATGAAAATTATCAACGAAAAGCGCACGCGTGGGCATATCCGTGCTGTGATTCTGACGCGTTCGCATCTCATGGCATCCTCGTCACTGATTGGTCACTGAGCACACTACCGACGCTGTGCTTGAATGAACGTCACAGAGGTTCCCGTTGGGACTGACGTTCTAACTTTCTGGACACTTTTCTCGAAACACCAATGTCCTCGACCATCGATATCTTCATAGAGAGAGGAGAGAGAGAAGAGGAGAGAGAGAGAGAGAGAGAGAGAGAGAGGGGGGGGGGTGGTGGTACAGATAGGGAGAGAGAAAAAATGTGAATAAAACTCCGTATCAGATTGGTATCTGACAAGTTTTTCGTCCAGAGGGCTTTGTCAATTCATTAATGCCCTAGCGATTTATAAAAAAAAAGTAAAATCGCGAATCAGATAACAATATTAGGCAATTCCCTTTCCCAATGCGAAGTGCACGGAAGTGTCTGCATAGAAAGGAACAACGAACACATGATAAAGAGCACTATAATTCATTATTATTATAGAGATTTAAAGAACTACACAAAGGAGAAAGAAACTTAAATGATGAGCTTTCAGGCTGTCCAGTTTCGAAGTCAGCGCATAATTGACCAATGATGCTTTGCACTTCATGAGACTGTGTTTTCCAACTGAGACTCACAAAATACAATTGTAATCGAAAAGGAATAATGCAAGAATGTGCATTCAGGCATTCTCGATCTACTTGAGATGTACGTCATTATTCAGTTTCGTCATGGCGTTCGTTCTCCGTGCTATCGAATTCGAACCGGCATTTTGTTGAGTTTCTATCAAATTCTTTTATCCAGACCCGCAGGGCCGTTGCTTCTTGTTCCGGAGAACACTATTATCTTTTTTTTTTTAACAGAAACTTGCTTGTTCCAGACCCCAATTTACTCTGATATATCGACAGGGATGTTGGGGTGCTCCTCCCCCTGAGCTTGGCATAGTCAGCTTCTTTCCACACAGTCCTTCGTTATGTAAAGTATTTGGATACATGTAGGGGTGTGGAGAGATGTGGGTTGTGCTGGGCTCGGGGGCGTGTGCGCTCCTGTGTCTCTTGTTGGTTGTTTTGGTTCTGTGGATGTGGTTGGCGGGAGTTGTCTTAGGCGCAGTCTTGATTGGGAATAATTTTATTTATCATTATCATATATATATATATATATATATATATATATATATATATATATATATATATGTATATATATATATTTTTTTTTTTTTTTTGGGGGGGGGGGGAGCCAAGTCCTTAGGGTCTGTGAAGGAGTAAGGATCATTGTCCCTAATGGTTTGGCAATATGATTAAGTGCAATTAAGTGTTAGATCAAGACGAGAAAAAAAAAAAAAAGCTTTCATTTTGTCCCGGGCAAAAAAAGTCGTCATGATAGGGCCTGGCAGACATTTTCATTTCATAATGAGAACCTAATGGCGAAAAACGTAAACTTGATGGATGATTATAAAGTCTGAATCAAGTAGGCTCTGCCTGGGAAATATAACGCCAAAGTCATGGAAGTGCATGCATTATTTTTTTATGTAATTGAGCATCTATCATTATCAATGCATATTGTCGGTAACGTTATAACCCAAACATTAGCTCTCTCTCTCTCTCTCTCTCTGCCTCTCTCTCTACCTTCTCTTGTTAACAGTAAACAGTTATGTTAAATGCTCTCTCCTTACGAATTGATACAAGAATAATAAGTGTGGTCATTTAGCAGAATTGCCGTCATGACTTTCCTTAGGCCATTTTCAAGAGAATTAGATATCAGACTTTGATTATATTAACTTGGTCTACAAAGATGACAAATGGGGTAATTTAGACAAAAGCTGAACAATGACTTTATTGATTGTTGTTACGCCACTGGACTTCTTGCAACTCTGAAATGAAAACGCCTCCCTGAATATTAAACATTGTTAAATCAAAGCCATTTGGTGAGTACGTGAATAAAACAGGAAAAAATGTCATCCATAATTAAATGAAAAATGTATAAAGATTTTGGAAAGAACAATACTACTTAAAGAACAAGTGACCAGTGATGCTGACGAGCCATCGGTTAATATCGTGGATGAATTTCATAAGTGGGAATGACGAAAAATTACGGAAATCAACGATTTAGTAGAAAAAAAGTGCTCCAAGGATTCAAATCCAATACCACAGGCTCCAACTACTTGCATGCAATTTCTCGCAACAGTAGATTAGGAGCAGCTGCCCGACACCCCGCTGGCCAAATTCCACTGCAAAGCCGATGTACCATTCAACTACGCCTCAGCTGACGGGTTGGCCGTACTGTTCGTTTCAATGTTCGTTGTTCCGAAGGTTCGTTCATCTATGGCGAAGCCAGTTTGTAGCGAGGGGGCGGAGGGGGGGGGGGGGGGGCGAGTTATCCCGTTTTTGTCTAGTAGATTATGGTGGGAGCGGACTGATCTATCGACCAGGGGGTACAAAGAATTATTTCAAAAAAGAATGATTAATGCACGCATGTGTGATTGGTTTTTTTTTTTCTGGGTATGAGTGGCTCTTTTAATGACTGTGTTTACGTTCCGCATGGGTCATCAAAAAAAAAAAAAGGGTGGGAGGGGGACGTAGGAGGTAGGGATTAAGTTATTATTCTTTAAAATCAATAAAAAAAACCCTTTTATACATTTCGATTGCATTCCAGTTTACCAATAAATTTATTTTTCATGTCAATCTGTTTGTCTGTCTGTCGCTCCTGCCCCGAACTATGCAGAAATGAATAGTTGTCATTTTCCCTTTGCTGTTGCACTCCGTGCGTACTAAAATTAGCCCAAGGCCTCGGTGCGTGTTAAAGGCAAAGTGAATTAAAGTGTTTTCCACTAATTTCCACTTGGGATGAACAAGTATTCATAAAGCAGAACATTACCGGAATGAGAGAAAAAAAAACCCTCTATTTTGGCTGACGATATACTTCGGGAAGCTCTGAGTTTGGTCCATGGCACGTGTATCGTTCATTAGGAGAATTAATGTTAAAATATTCATTGTGCCCACAGTGCCGAGAAGTGCTGCACGTAGCTGTCAGTGATACGACATCCGCTTCATTTTGTATATCTCTCTTAGGAATTTGAAAACGGTTTTAGGTAAACTGCGGAGTCTATCATTATTCATTCAACTTTGTTTTGATTGTTTTAGAATTGGTTTAGAACAACATAAATATGAAGAAATCCATTAAAAAATGATGGATTTAACTCCTTTTGGAAGGAAGTTCTTCAAATAATCAATCTTGATGCAAATCAGCAGGAGCCTTGAACAGTTTTCTCGATTGGGGGGGGGGGGGGGCAAAACTTGGCAGATAATAATGTGAGAGGGAGCGGAGCCACCAACTGGATAGAGGGTATGGGAGATGGGTATCCTCTTTCCGACATGAGGGACATTTTCCATTTCCAGACCTAAAATTTAGCGATCTGACGCGAACACTTCGGGCAATTATTAGAACTATTAAAAGAATAAGAAAATGAAATACAGAAATGTGAATTTCCAAACTGTGGTATCTCAGCTTTTGTTTCGCGTGTACGTCATCCTTTTGTTCTTATAAGTGTATGAAAGTTGACGGGGTGGGGTGGCGTGTAGAGGCCTTGGATGTACCCCTCTCACACGATGGAGCTTTTGGATTTTGAGAAACAAAATAGGAAAATCCGATGCACAATTTTTGTGGAATATTCGGAAAATCGTTAGTCTCTAAAGTGTACCAAGACTATATCTATGGGTACAGAGAAAAGAGACGATCGGAGGGGGATTAAGTACCCCCTTCCACCAAACGGCTATTAGATCTTTAAAAGTGAAATTCAACGATCTGTCCCTTTCGTGGGATGTTCGGAAATTTATATCAGAGAAGTGTAATAAGTGTGTCATCTAGGAGGGAGACCAATCGATGGAAGGGTGAGGGGGAAGTATCTTCCTCCCACATTAGGGACCTTTTGCACTTTTTGTGATTGCAATGAACAATTTGGTGCACAGTTTTGGTGTATTTTGGAAAAATCATTGTCAATCTCAAAAGTGTAGTCATAATCAATCAACCAATCGAGGGAAGGGTGCGTAAAGAGGCATCCCATTCTCACATAGGGTAACTTTTCCATTTTTATGACTGAAATTCAGTGATTTAGTGGCATATTCGAAGATTTGTCAATCTCAAGTCAATCCCAAGTGTTACTTTATGGAAGGTATAGGGACCTGACAGGGGGAGGGTGTCGGACGGGTTATTCCCCTCCAACACGAGGGGGATTTTGCTGAGGGATTTTTTTTTCGTTGAAATGAAATTCAACGACCTGCTGAGCCCCGTATCATGTACTTGTTATCAGTGACAACTTCCACATTCCTGTAACAAATTTGCTCTCATCCAATCAGATGCAAGGATTTCAGTAGTTTGCTACAACTATCACAACTTGTTACTGATAACCATACTTATTAAACGGTGCCCTGGCGCACACATTAGGTAAAACATTTGGACATGTTTTTCTATCTAAAAAGCAAGAAAACCTTCTTTATCTCGGGATTATTTGGGGGACAAAATGTCGTGTTCGCCCAATTGCCCTCCAGGATTGACGCCCCCCCCCCTCCAACATACGAGGGAGCTGTTGCAATTTCAGAATTCAAATATAAAAGTATCTTGTTAACACAAGATGAAATCTTTGGAAGGAAAGGAAGCGCGGAAAAGGCTAATTGAAAGGAAATATATCTTCCCACATGAAGACACTTCATGCACACTTTTGATGAAATATTCGGAAATACGTAAATATAATTGCGTAATGTTATAGTCTAGGGAAAATGTCCGAGCGGAAAACGGTGTGGGAGGGGGTATCACCCTCCCAGGCGAGGGAGATCTTGCAGTGTCAGAATTGAAATTCAAATAATATGATATACACTTTAATTGAGACAGTTGTACAGTTTTCTGTCAAGAAAGCAAGAATGTTCCACATTTCGGGAATTATGGGGTTGGGGGTAGAGAAAATGATACGTTTCCCCTTCCAATATTCTCATAATGGAGGGCAACTATCCTCTGCCACCCTCCCCCATTGACGCCCAGCCCTGTAGATCAGTTTTTCTCATGAATACATTCAATTCAATACAATAGCGTCAAAAAGATGACATTAATGAATCGAAATGTGCACCAGACCATAGCAACACAGGAGGATGAAAGTACCTGTTCCCTTTGTTCTTTTATTTGCCATTGGAACGAAAAATCCGCCTATTGAAAATATGAAGGGTTTGTTTGCAAAAACCGATAAGTCCATTTTTGAAGATTTTGAAGTACGATCTCTGTCATAAAGTAAAAAATGATACCTTTTAAATGATATATTGGTCATTACATATATAGGTATTATTTTGAAGTTATGGTCAAAAGAAGCAACATTTTTTTTATTATTCTCTTTATTTTTCTTGACCTTTAATCGCAAATATCTACATTTGGCAAATATGGACTTATCGGTTTTTGCAAACAAACTCTTCATATATTTCATTATATTCTACAGGTTCAATATGAGGCACTAGGACCCCTTTAAAGTTTCATACACATATTGGTTCCGCATGACAAGAGCTCTCAGCTACATTTCCACAGTTGTCTTGTTAAGGCAGCATGGATATAGATACCCCATTTATATGCTTCATATGAAGACTTTTCAGCATTCCAATACAAAGGATATGAGCAATGTTCCCGTTAAAAAAGATTGACACTGGCGGCAGGATTAACGAGTTTATCATCGCATGATATTTGACGTGAGCGATAGATAATTAGAAATTAGTTTCCCCTGAAACTCGTTTCATTAACATAAAGCCATTAAACGTAATGGCTTTATGTTAATGAAACGAGTTTCCTTGTATTGCTAATTATTTGCCGGGAGCCCTAGACTGGAATTGCAGTGCGTATTTTTTAGTCTAAATTTAGATGTGTTTCTAAATGTGTTTCTAAATAGATGTGTTTCTAAATAGATGTGTTTCTTTATGTATCTCTTTACCTGGGGCCATCTTCCTCGTCAAGCTTAGCTTATGATGATGGTCCCCTGCATTTCATTTTTATCATTTCCTATTGCTTCCTTTCATATATGATATTCGTTCTTGAAAAAAAAAAAATGTATGTAAGATCCAAACGTTACGAATACTAGCTGTGTAAATGACTATGTAAGTATTTTGTTGATTTGTGGATTTGTATTGATTTTGAAATGCAGAAATAAAAACTGAACTGAACTGAACTGAAAAAGCTACTATTTTGAAAAGAAATACTGATAATTAATAATTACCATTTCAATTTTTGGCGGCCCCCAAAATGGTACAATTTCTCAGCATCTAAACACAGGAACATATAAAAACACTCAGGAGCAAGTTAACCAAGTTGAAGTTCAAGTTCGTAGAACATTTATTTTCCGTCTTTTTCAAGTTGTATATCACATACATAAGATTGTATAAGGAAGGCAGAACCTCAAAAAGGCATAGCTTGTGGTGAGCTGCCTAACAAAATACATTACATCACAAACACAAGAAACAACACAAATAATATAGTTCCCATGATAATATGTGACAGTGCACCTCAAAACGAACATAAAGTCGCACACACTGATTTTGCGTGAGGACTGAAAATAAGTGAAATGGGTCAACCTAGCCGATCTTGACTTTTTCATATTTTCTGAAAGAGTGGGTCTTCTTTTACATTATGCTAAAATTTGGTATCATAAAATGGGCAGAAAAGTGTGTTTTTTAGCAGTTTATCTCGGACATTTTTGGTGGAATACTGTGATCAGATGTGTCTTTAGAATCCCTTTTTCCTTTCTGAAAAACCTTGTCCACACTCTTTACTTTCAACTCTAATAACTTTTGAAGGGATAAAGCTACTGCTTTGAAAGCTGGCATTAAGTATGGACAGAATGTGTTAATGAGGCATGGCTAATTTCAGTTTAATCTGATAATCCCTTCATTGTTGTTACTCTGGTGGTTTACTTCCTGTTTTTTGTCCCATTCATCGCACAGCCAGCGCGGTTTGGTAAAGATTAAGCGCTTGAATAGACACTGTACTTCAGAGCCTCTTTTCTCAATTCACACTTTTCCTGAGTTTGTGCTTTCTTTCCAATATTTAGATAGGTTAGGAGAGTCCATTTGATTTGAGTTATACATCATTTTAAAGCTTAAAGTCTGCTCTTTCAGAATATGGTCTTAACTAAAAATTCATGTCTGGCGACTTTTTGTTTGTTTTGAGGTGCAGAGTCACATATTAAGATGAAATGTTCCTCAAAGAGAAGTACTGCAGTCTAACAGAGGGGCTACAGCAAGTATGAAAATATTTGACGAGCTACAGCCTAGCAAAAGTTGCATATATCAAAGTTAAACGTTACATATTCATAAGTGCTAGTAATGTAAAACCTCTGCACAGATGTAAGCAAGACAATGAGTGAAATGCACTGTTTCCAACTGGATCCTGAATAAACCCCCTTACCGATATATTCAAATTTTAATGCATATCATTTTAACAAAGGTTGTTCCTAGCAACCTAAAAGCTCGCACGAAGCCTGCCCGACACAGCAACAACTAGTGTATGCAAAGTGGATTCCAAGTATTGAAATGGCGTAATAATGTATAGGTTACTAGAATAACTCGTTACGAGGCCCCGACAGAAAAAAAAAAAATCCACAAACTTGACCATATCAGCAAAGAGGTCTATTATTTCAAAAAGAGAGACGATTTATAATGGCATTTAAATAAACTCAAAGAAGGTGAAGTTTAAAATTGGCTGGGCGATTATTCCAGACCTTTGGAAAAGCGTACTGTGTGTTGGAATGAGACTCTTTTTATGTTTTGGAATGTGAATTAACGAAGATGATCTAGTTTCATACTTATGGTATTCGGAGTTTTCTTCAAATAAGTGACATAAATGATCAGGGAGAAGATTATTTGTACACTTATGCATAAATAAACCCATTTGGAATGTATTGATATCTTTTAAACGCAGCAGCTTTAAGTCGTTGAACAATGTATCTGTTCGAACACCACCAGGACCTATGTTTCGTACATTACATAAATGTCTAATAATATGATTTGATAAACCTGTAATCTTTTCAAATTTGATTCAAATGTATTCCCCAAACAATGTTGCAATACGACAGGTAAGGTAAAATAAGTGTGCAATAGAGCATACGTTGTCTGTTTTATACAGGCAAAAAAATGCAAATTTACGAATAATACCAATATTTTTAGACACTTGTCGCTCAACTTCTGCAATATGAAATTTCCAGGATAACTTTGAATTAATGAGATAATTAATACAGGTACTATAAATCCTAGACCCGGGCTTTACAAAATACCTTTGGTTCGGTACTCTAATGTGCCAGGGGTTTGGTTTCAATACTCTTCGACGAGGATGGTAAGAATGCTGGTGACGAGGATGTCATTTGTTATTGAAGTGACGCGGATGTAGTCAAAGTAACATAGATGTTGCCGAGTGTCGTCGAACTGACGGAAATGTCGTCGAGCTCAGTGACACGAAGGTGCCGCCGAGCTCGGCTCTTCGGTGTCAATCTATATTGGGACATTAAATCGTATTTTCATATGGCATTATATATATTCACAGGTAATTTTACATCATGAGCCACAGTTCAGTATTTAACTACACCTGACCAATAATAAAAGATAAATGGACAATGTACATTAACTACTGGGTGTTCAAACTCAAAGGTGATGGTGAGGAGGAGACTTCGGCTGTTGTCAGTGCCTGCAGCATGTCTTGCGCGTGCCCTGCCCTTATGCTTGGGACTGCTGTGCCATGACTCTCTTGCTTGAAATGCAGCGCTGCACTGTACAGTAGGCCGATCAGTTACCTCTCTACCCCTATCACCAGTGACTTAGAATAGCATACCCATGTCCTGCTGAGACAGATGTTTATATCAAGATAATAGAAGATACAATTGTATGTATAAATAATTGTCGGTATACGTTAACGTTAATGTGTGGAGATTTGCAACAACCACAACATTTTACTGCTTTGATAGTGAATTAAGACTGTCTATAGATTGAAACAAATTGTGACCCTGCACCTCAAAACAAACATAAAGTCGCCAGACATGAATTTTTAGTTAAGACCATTATTCTGAAAGAGCAGACTTTAAGCTTTAAAATGATGTACAGTGTATAACTCAAATCAAATGGACTCTCCTAACCTATCTAAATATTGCAGAGAAAGCACAAACTCAGGAAAAGTGTGAACTGAGAAAAGAGGCTCTGAAGTACAGTGTTTCAAGCGCTCAATCCTGGTTGTGCGATGAATGGGACAAAACATAGGAAGTAAACCACCAGAGTAACAACAATGAAGGGATTATCAGATTAAATTGAAATTAAGCATACCTCATTAACACAATCTTTTCATAATTAATGCCAACTTTCAAAGCAGTAGGACTATCCGTTCAAAAGTTATTAGAGTTGAAACTGAAGAGTGAGGACAAGATTTTCCAGAAATGAAAAAGGGATTCTAAAGACACACCTAAGCACACTATTCTACCAAAAATGTTCGAGATAAACTGCTAAAAAACACACTTTCCTGCCCGTTGCATGATACCAAATTTAAAATAATGTAAAAGAAGACCCGCTCCTTCAGAAAATATGAAAAAGTCAATTTCGACTGGGTTCACCCATTTCACTTATTTTCAGTCCTCATGCAAAATCTGTGTGTGCGACTTTATGTTCGTTTTGAGGTGCAAGGTCACAATTGACGGCTAAGCTGTCAATGTGACCGCCCTGCACAAGACCTACATTAAATAGGCCAAGATGAATTTCCACTCAATTTGCATTTTAACCCAAATAGACCTATTTTGGTTCATTAAAGAGAATCCTAACTTGAGACTTTTTTGTAGGTTTTAAGCAAGGCGGTCTTATATGTGGATTGTAGCTTTAAGTCCAATATCAATTGGAATCGTGAATGATACGAACAGATGCTGAAAGAGACGAATAAATTGAAGGGGGAAAATCATAGAGGTAAGAGAGAAAAGTAAAGAAATTCAGAACAGATATTTCACAAAAACAAGGGAGGAGGGAGAAAAAACAAACAAACAACAACAACAACAACAACAACAACAACAACAACAACAACAACCGCAGATGGTGTAAGCGATGCAGTCTGCAACGGGAATCAAAACTACGAAAGTAGGAAATATAGGGAAGGGAAAGAGAAAGGTAAGGTTATTAGAACTTCAATGTATGGGAAGAGTAATATATTCAAGAAAGTAAAAGCAATAATCCACAGTTATGTCCTAAAAGCATATCGGAATAACGGACCTTAAAGTTCCCCCAGATGGACATAAAGAAGCTTGATCCTTGTAAGTATATTGCTCTGGTGATTCTGTTGTCAAGTGCATTTATTTTTCATGCTGTTCGTTCGCAACGTGATATGACTAGAGAAAAAAAGATACATCCAGAAACTTTATGCTAAATTGGTTTTTGCATTCTTAAAAGTGATAGATTTTATTCTTTTACTTGTTTCAGTTATTTTCAATAAAACTGTAATAAGCTGCTGTCATTGTATTTCAGCAAAGTGGTTATAACGCGCATTGCAAAATCAGCTCGCGACGTAACGATATATATATAAATACACATATATTTGTGATGCAGGGTCACATGTATACAGCGTGTCCAAGAAAAAAACGAAACCGAGTTTTATTGCAAATCTTTGTGATCATAATCAAATATTTGCTCTATGAGATGTGCATGAATGGAAAGGTATACCTCTATTCTTTCATTGGATGCACAACTCATTGTTCATAATTCATGCATGACTGAGTCAGACAGTAATAAACAGTAATGCTACTGAATTTTCACTTGCACGAGGAAATGGCGACTTTCAATTAGTTGATCAGGCTTTTCGGCAATCTTTTGCAAAAGAAAAAAAGAAGTTAATAGCTGTAATATCCATTCTTTTCCCTTTCATTTGACAACTCATGGACAAGAAAAAAAAAAAGGGCCAACGCATGCTCGAGAAAACTTAATTCTAGTGTAGGCTTCCATTTTACCAAACACGATGGATAGTAAAGCGGGGGTTCCCACTATCACGATTGGCGCCACGATTGAAATCGTGGTCTTAATCGTGCAGCAAGCGTGACGGTCTTATCAGATTGTATCAGATCTTAAGGTCAATCGTGACAATCGCGTTAATCGTAGGGAAATTTTGGACGGTTCAAAAATTTTCTACGATTAACACGATTATTTTTTGATCGTGATCATCGCATCAGATCGTCTAGGATCGTATCCAAACGCAGCGAATCTCTTCTAATCGTGCTTCTTAATCGTGTTGATCGGGATCGACTTTTTCACTTCACTTCCGCTTATCATTATTATTATTATTTGCCCATTTGCCCTTATTTTACTCATAAATTGATTTATTTTGTATTCTGATAGGTTCTAGCCTGCATCTTTAGATCATTATTTCCAAACGGTAAATTGTATGACGGTGTGGAGTTTAATTGTCGTAATCTTTAAGGTACATTATCAAAATCATTTTTTAAATGATTTCATAAATGGAAGTTGTATTACAGATTTTTAGATGTTTTCATACATTGTGTTAAAGACTTTTTCATTAATGAGTTGCTATTACCATTATACAGACACACAAAATAGGATATGCGATAACTTTTGTAACGAAAACAAAAAAATGAACAAAAATAAAATGGCAATTGTATGTCTGCACGTATTGACTAACATCAGTACAAAGATGAGAATAATTTAATGAATCGTGCTTGAATGGGTACATATCAAAGGCAAATGGTTAATCTTTAAAAGTATATTACAGAGTTTTTCTTTTTTTTTTTGGGGGGGGGTGCAGTATCCTGCTATTTGTGTATTGTACATAGTAATTAAGAGTTGTTGTTTCATCAGCCATCGTTTGACCCCTTTACATCTATTTTGACACTTTTCAATGTCTTTTTTTTGTATGTTTGGTAGAGCATAATTTTAGAGGAAAATGGTTATTTTCAACTCTCATTATTACTGCAAATGTAAAAGTGACCATTGTCGTGCATGTGAGATCACTCGTATGATTATGACAATGAAGATCATTCTTATTATTTTTCGCAGTTAGTTATTCAATAAGTGTAGCAATATACCTCTGCGAAATAATTTTGCGTAAAACCTCCTTTTTTGTTAAAAAGTGACATCATTTTGATTAGGGAGTCCCTTTACTGTTATGTGTGTGTATCAGTTATGTTAAACATTGTTAAGTAAAACACTAAATCAAGCCGAATAAACCAAACTTTTAATAACGAACGAGATAACGACATTTTGAAATAAAAAGGCATATGATACATCACACTTTGCGAATATGAATTTCATTTCATCATATAATTATTTTCTTCATGTATTGGAGAGAAAGGTCATTTTGTCTTGCTGTTTTGTTTTGTTTTTCTGGGGAAGAGGGGCAATCATCTGATCTTATGCATTTGGGTTCGTTATTTCATTTTATTTTGTGAGGGGGGGGGGGAGGGTGAGCATGTCGATTTGATAATCTATTAATTTCTTTACGTTTAATATTAGACGAGGGAATATCTGAGGTTATGGCTGGCCTGGGTGCTGCTTTCTCTCTGATTACATGATCGTCATTAGCAATACTGCAAAGGTTACGTTGTCATCATTGTCAAACTGTCAAGCCTTGCCATCATCAATGGTTGTGGATAAAATTAGTAGGCCTAATCACTCTGCATAATTTAAGGGAAACAATGAAATCCATCGTCAACCGGACTTTAACATTCCCATTCGGGTCCAATCGCGCCTTAAATGGGGGTCGCTTCTGATCCCGATCGTAAAGGATATCGTATCTTATCTCAGCAGCCCGTATTGGTTCGCGGTATTCGTATTGGAACGTATCAGTACGTTGCTGCACGTACCAGATCTGGGATCGTGATCGTAATGGTCATGTTAGATCGGTACCAATCGTGAACTCAATCAGGACAATCCTGTCGGATCGTATTTGAACGGCAGACCAGATCGTGACAGATCGTATCGCTTGAAATAGACCAATCGTGACCATATCGCATCCAAGCGTACCAACACGTATTGACTCGCATAACCTCGTATCCAAACGTGAAATTTCAGACGAGTTTAACAAATTTTCCACGATCAGTTACGAATGTCCAATCGTGGCGTTCGCAATGGATCGCACGATAGTGGGAACCCCGTTTTAATAAGGAGTCAATTAGCTTTCCCCGACGCCTGCCCGACTTGGCAGATAACACTGGCCTTCATGCTTCGATGAATGTACACAAACATGAAGGGAGTCGGGGGTGTTACAGACGGTTCGGGAATAGGGTTGTAAATTAGCACGTGATCGTGAGCTTTCCTGACCATGCAGCAAACCACAGAGCAAAGGGTGTTCATCAGCGGAATGCTGAAGGGGGAGGGGAGTAACCGACCGAAAAAAGCATTCCGAGTCCCCCCCCCCCTCAACAAAAAAAAAAAATGAAATGTTACAAGCGCAAGTTTAGTGACAAATAAAGTGATGTAAAATCTCTTTCAGCTTCATCTCCCCCTTCAAAAACTTCAAAACCCTATCAGTGATGAAGGATGAACCACGCGTGAGAGAACTGTCCGAAGGGAGGAATGAAAGCAGTGAGATAAGTTTGAGGTATAGAAAACTATCAAAATATGTACAGTGCCACTGTTGTAACCTTTATTTCCCATAGCCATTGGACTGCATGCAGTCTAAGAATACACACGATATTAGTCTTCAATTATTGGTTTAGTCCCATAGCTTATTCTAAATAAATGACAACAAAGGGCTTTCTGTCTCATACAGTATTCTCTGTAAAAAATACCTCCCCTCCCCAACATTCACTGAGACACTGCCATTGTTTTGTGTGAATTCAATTGCGCAGGTGAGCCCATTGTCTAACGCTAAGGCGGGAGAGCTGAATGCTTGTTTTTTGACTATCCGTAGTATCGGTAAAAAGGAAACATGTTTTCATGCACATTTTTTTTTTCTACTCAAGCGTGAGTTATTCATTGACGCATAAGTTCTCATACGAAAGAAGAAAATTTGAATATTTAGTTTTAACTATGTTTTTCGAAAACTTAACGTTAAAAGTCTGACAATTTCTTTTAAAGTCACCCTTTGCGCGTGCAAATGAAAATTTGATAGCACCTGCACTGTTCGTTGTTCTAACTCAGTCATACATAACAACTGAACAATCGAAATTAAGTTGTACATCAAATGAAAAAAAGAAAAGTTTTTCTTTCCATTGATGTATATCTTGCATAGAAAATCTATGCTTTCGATAATAAAATGGTTGAAAAGAAACTCGGTTTTTTTTTTTTTTTTTTTTTCTGGGACACGCTATATTTCCTTAGAAAATGTTCTGGAAGGCTCTGACAAAATGTTCCTTTTGTTTCACATTTAAGGTTAGTAGACTAAAGTATGAATTGAACAGTTGAATATCCGTCCTCGCCAGCTTGCAATGAACTGTCAACACAAGCTAAAAAAATTCATTCAGTCCATCAAATTCGCGGGACAGCGTAACGACGTACAGGAGCGTAATCCATGGGGATACTGACAATGAAATTGCTTTGAATAAAATATTTATGTGATCAACTGACGCTACTGTTGTCATGGCTGCAGCGAAACATTCAAACACTGCCACGATTGTAGAAAGAAGATTCAACGGAATAATCAGATCTATCAAGCCTTTGTCTAATAAAACGTTATATGTGCGTTTGCAAGTGACTTTGCTTGAATGAAAGTGAGAATTCACTAAAGCAGAAAAAAAAGGGAAAGTGACAGGGTCTTTAAAAAAGAAGGGAAGTCTTCGTGTTCAGGAACTGTAGTATCAACTCTTGCCAATTCGGAAATGATTTAACAAGTACATACATGTCATGTATGTTTTTATTTCCTGATTATTTTTTTTTTTCATTTCTTCTTCGTTTCAGAGCTACTTTTCCGACGATCATCTGTTTGAAAATTTAATATTGTGATCTTGATTTCATGATGCTTGCCAACCTTACACCTATCGTAAACGGTGTAGATTAAAAGTGTATAGCTTAAATCATTTAGTGTTTATCACTACTAGAAGTAATTTATTTCTATAAATTTATGTTCTTGACAGAAAATTGCATCGGAATGGGACTTAAGAAGACGTATCTTTACATCGTTTGTGTGTTGCTGGTCATCTCTGTAGGTAAGACGACTGATGTAGTTAAAAATTGTATTATTTTCACGTTATCGCTTGCATTATATTACCCTTAACAAATCTCAGTCACTAATCGAGGGAATAACAAAAATAGCATTTGCAGTGCTGGTAAAGCGCATAACATATACAATATGCCCCTATGTGCTCTCAGGGTAGGGAATGTTTATACGAATTCAAGTGTTTCTCTGATGTGAAGTTATGAACTAGTTCAAGTGTGGAGCTAACGAATGGAAGGATTCAAGAGCTAATTTAGTTTGAAATGTATACGACTTTTGACTAGAAGCCATCTTAACGATACCAACTGTAATGGTTTAAAACTCAAGGGAAAGCAGCACGAAATTTGTTATCCATTCAATTAATAATTTTCGATGGATTTATATGTATCTGATGTCCCTAAACTTTACTGATGCAGCTTATGTATTCTATTAAAAGTGAAGGAATGAATCAATCCACGTTTGACTTTACTGTCTTTGAACTTAATGCAGTGGAAACCGCTTAAATGCGACAGCAATGGAAATTGTTATCTTTGTATTTACCTGTTTAATTAGCTGCGGGTTTCATGTTTTCGTAAGATGTATAGTAGCTGATACGTAACAACGGCAATATTAAGTACATTAAATAATGACTACACACTCACACATTGTGTATTTCAATCGCATTATATTCAGAGGGTTATACTTTTGTATAATCAAGGTAATATTGATGCTATTTGGAGGACTGCGAATGGAGCTAAAGTTATCATCAAGAAATAGCAACTTAGAAGAGAATCTATAAAGTAGGACAATACAAACAAGACTATCAAACTGTAGTGTCAAGGGCGGTGTATTGCGTTAGGGAAGTTGTCGCACATAAATCCCAATCGGAAGTATCGCTTAGTCGGGACAGTGCCAGAGATGTTCAAAATGTCAAAGATCCATAAAAAAAGGAAGAGTTGCAAGATATAAATCGTAAACAGTATTCATGTAGATTATTTTCTATCAAATATTATGCATGCTTATTGGTGATGGTGTTAAAAGGTGTTGCAGAAAACATTTCCAGTTTTCAATAGAGCCTTAATAGTTCAAACACTAAATAAAGAAAAAAAGAAAAACACTGGCATTAATATGAGCATAGTATATGATTTAGTTGGAGGTAATAAAAGAAATGAAAGCGTGCATCAGTTTCTTTGAATTTAAGATTAATTTTCAAGTTAGGACTCAGAATTTCCTTTATTATCAACCTTCTAAACAAAACTTTAACTTTGCAAAGGTGTCACTTGGTGTGTATTGGAGTGTGTATTTATCACCCAGACAGTTGTCCTGGATAGTGGCTAGGGTTTCAACACTTTATCATTTATTCATGAGGAATTCAGATAGCATAGCTGGTTTTAATTCAGCCTTTGGCATTAACCGTGTAAAGTCTTTTCACTGAGATGTCAGTTTAATGGATTTTAAAGCAATCAACGAAATGGAAGAATATTGACTTTATCTTTGATGATGAAGATGATGGCGATGATTATGATGATGCTTCTTATAATGATGATGAACATGATATTGACAATGATGATAATAATAACTTCGACAAAGATGATTTTGATATTGATGACGATGATGACAGAGATGATGTTCACCGAGTATGTTGCAGTGGAAAGAAAAGGCATTAAATAATATAAATGAAATTCACTTACTTTCTTTAGATGGCCAAAATATTCCTATGCGCTTTTTGCTGTATTCGAAATAAGACACTAGAAATAAAGTGAAAATGTTGAAATGATTTTATTTTGAAATATTTTTTGTGAACTTAAGGAATTGACACTTTACCAAAGTTTACTGTATCTACAAGTTAACACTATTCATGGTTTGACAGATAACTCTATTTACATTTCCCTATCTTGGAAAATGTGTGATTATTGAATAATTGACAATTGACAGCAATTACATTACTCATCTTTAAATTCAAGTAAAGCATCTACAGTTGACTGTATTTTGATTTTCTTATCTTGATGTAATTAAGAACTCACAGTTGCCTATAATGATTTCATTTTTTCCTATTTTGGAATTACATTAAATAATATGCAGTTTGCTGCATCTATTATTCCTATCTTGGAATTCAGTGGGTTTATCTATTCCTGTATGCAACTGAAGGAAAATTGAAATGATAGAAATAAATCGAATTTGAGCTTGCACACTCCGTAAAAAAAAAGAAGAAGATGAAGAAAGAAACACCTTTTCAACTTAACATTTCTCATAGAATATTCAATTAAAAGTTAATATACTACATACAATATGAAGGATAATTTAATTGGCTCTCAACATGGTATGTCGATAAATACGGGAAATTTACCCATGAGTGAACACCTTAGTGCTTTTCTTACAAGACACAAAAATGAAAATTGAAAAAATGAGCAATGTGTCATAATGCGTATTAAAGTGCTCTTCAAGAAAGCAATGATAACAAAAGACAAATAAAACACAACAGGAGACATGAAAAAAGTTGCAAAATTATACTATGATCTCTATAATATCTTTGAAGCACTAAAGATCACCAAAGGATACAAAAAAAAAAGTAATGGCGGAAAATGAAGTATCTTCGGACAATATTTTCAACTGAAAAAGAGAAAAGAAGCAATATCAACAAAAATGGCAGAGATTTGTTTTGTTTTCTTTCAAATTAGGAAAACGATAAACCACATTTGTGACCCTGCATCACAAAACCAACAGAAAGTCGACAGACGGAGATTTATAGTTAAGGGCAGATTCTGAAAGAGCAGCCTTTAAAGCTTTAAAATGATGTATGAGTCAATTCAAAAGGATTCTCCTAACCTTTCTAAAGATTGGAAAGAATGCACATACTCTGGAAAAGTGTGAACTGACAAAAGAGGTTCTGAAGTACAGGGCCTATTCAAGCACTCAATTTTTACCAAACCGTGCTAGCTGTGCAATGAAAGGTACAAAAGCAGGATATAAACCACCGGAGCAACAACAATGTAGAGATTACCAGATTAAATTGAAATTGAGCATGCTCTATGAACCCATTCTGCTCATGATTAATGCCAACTTTCAAAGCAGTAGCATTATCCTTTCAAATGGGATCAGAGTTGAAAGTGAAGAGTGTGCCAAGGATTTTCAAGAAGTGGAGAAAGGCCTAAGACATATATATCTGATCTCACTATACTTTCCCCCAAAAATAGGGTTGTAGAAAAAAAAATGATGAAAACACAGCGTCCTATTTATTTTATATTCCCGGAATATGGACACTGATGGAATAATCAGGAAGAACAATTGCTCTCACAAAGAAGAATATTCCCACGTAAAATCCAGGTGTGCGACTTTTTGTTGCTGTTGTTGTTGCATTTTTACCCCACGGTCACGTTTGGTCTCATATTTTTCGTGAATTCTTGAATTAGTACACAAAGAGTGAACTGAAGAAATTCTGTTATTCACTCGCCTTTGTGCCTTTACTCCCTATGTTATTTGAAATTTGAGAAGACAGAAAATGCGTACTTTCCCCCTTTATACAGTTTCTCACTTTGTTATTATTTGAGATTATAAAGACATGAAGATCGGGTTTCTTTTTGTGTTAAACTGGTATTTTGTTATCATAGTTTTCTTGAAAGGCATTTGCGAATAAAAGACAACATATCATTTTTTTTTTGCATTTTTTTTTTTACTTTTGTGCTTTGAAGGACAAATATGTATGTCTCCTCTATAGATATGGAATATAATACATTTATCGATTTCCCGTAAATATGTGAACTCGTAAAAGTGTTAACTTTCCCTTTTTTGTTGAGTGTATGATATATATATAACATATTTATGTGACCCTGCACCTCAAAACAAACAAAAAGTCGCCAGACATGATTTTTTAGTTAAGACCGTATTCTGAAAGAGCAGACTTTAAGCTTTAAAATGATGTATAATTCAAATCAAATGGACTCTTCTAACCTATCTAAATATTGGAAAGAAAGCACAAACTCAGGAAAAGTGTGAACTGAGAAAAGAGGCTCTGAAGTACAGTGACTATTCCAGCGCTTTTAATCTTTACCAAACCGTGCTGGCTGTGCGATGAATGGGACAAAAAACAGGAAGTAAACCACCAGAGTAACAACAATGAAGAGATTGTCAAATTAAACTGAAATTAAGCATGCCCCATTACCACATTCTGTCCATAATTAATGCCAACTTTCAAAGCAGTAGCACTATCCTTTCAAAAGTTATTAGAGTTGAAAGTGAAGAGTGTGGACAAGGTTTTTCAGAAATGAAAAAGGGATTCTAAAGACACACCTAATCACACTATTCTACCAAAAATGTTCGAGATAAACTGCTAAAAAACACACCTTCCTGCCCGTTTTATGATACCAAATTTTAGCATAATGTACAAGAAGACCCGCTCTTTCAGAAAATATGAAAAAGTCAAGTTCGGTTAGGTTGACCCATTTCACTTATTTTCAGTCCTCACGCAAAATCAGTGTGAGCGACTTTATGTTCGTTTTGAGGTGCACGGTCACATATATATATATATATATATATATATATATATATATGTGTGTGTGTGTGTGTGTGTGTGTGTGTGTGTGTGTGTGTGTGTGTCATCCGGCACCACAAAACCAACTAAAAGTCGCCAGACATAGATTTTTAATTTGTTTTGAAAGAGCAGACCCTAAGCTTTAAAATGATATATAAGTCAATCCAAATGGACTCTCCTAACCTAAATATTGGAAAGAAAGTACACACTGTGGATGAACGTGAACTGAGAAAAGATGCTCTGAAAAACAGGGTCTATTCAAGCGCTTAATCTTTACCAAGTCACGGCAACAGCTGTGCAATGAATGGAACAAACGACAGGAAGATAACCACCAGAGCAAACAACAATGAAGAGATTATCAGATTAAACTGAAATTGAATATGTTCTATTAACACATTCTGTCCATGATTGATGCAAACATTCAAAGCGGTAGCATCATCTTTTCAAAAGTTATTAGACTTGAAAATGAAGGGTGTGCAAAATATTTCAAGACATGAAAAGTGGCCTTTAAGACATATCTGATTATTCTACTCTTCCCCCAAAAAGGGTCGTAGAAAAACTGCTAAAAACACACTTTCCCATTTATGTTGAGATACCAAATTGAAGAATAATATAGAAAGAGGATAGCTCTTTCAGAAAATGTGAAAAAAACCCACCAAGATTGCTCTGGTTTAACCATTTCACCTTTTTAAAGTCCGCACATAAACTCATGGGGTGCGACTTTTAGTCTGTTATGTGATGCATGGTCATAGATAGTCCCCAATGTAAGTACCATTATATTCACTTATTGACGTGCATATTTTATGGTTCTCCAGCGGCTGCAGTGTCCGCCAGTGGGCATGGAAGATCGACGTGTTCCGATGGTTACGGTCTGAATTACACCCTCCCCATGCTCAGGAGGAGGTGCACAAACGGAACCATCCCGAAGGTGATACCATATGATTCCTCTCCCATAGGCAGACGCTGTAATCAGAGGAAGAGCAGACTGGGTATTCCGGAGGGTCATCGAACCTGTAGGGTACCGGGTAAGATGCGTATCTTCTGTTTAAGGACGTTCATTAGTTAAACTGAGGTCCATGTTATTTTCTTAAAACTTTCCATACCGTAACTTTGACCAATCTGAAGCCCAAATATGTAAATAAAGCCATAGGTTCATGTGCTTGTTTTTCTTCTTCGGGACTAATATGACTAATCTGCCGTCCTGTACCAAAATAATAGCGTTACAGGATCAAGACCATGATTGGCAACAAAATCTGCAATGACAAACTTAAATCCCCATAATTCTTTCAAAATCCACGTTATCTCTTCCAAATTTGCAAGGATTGCAGGAAAAGGTACCCAAAACGAGGAAAAGGCTTTTTAAAGTTAAGGTTTATACTCTCAATCTTGAGGGAGCAGCGCCCTCACGCGGCAGAAAATCACCGAAATATCTCAAATCCTTCTCATCGACGTTTTCTGTTAGGCGTGAGCGAGAGGGCAAGCTTCATAGAACTTATGCTGTACATTCAAAACCAATGTCATTTTCACGAAACTTGACCAAATTGTAGAAGAAGGCTTACTAATTCAAGAAAAGCAATACAAAGAAAGGGGGGGGGGGGTTCATGTGCTCGTTCTTGTGCTAGCAGTGCCCCCATGCGACATATGTCATATTAAGTCCCCAAAATCTGGTCAGGAACCTATGCAGGGATACCCTGACAAGCTGGGTTCATAAAACTTATGCTGTTCATTCAAAACCCGTGTCATTTTCGCGAAACATGACCAAATTATAGAAGAAGGCTTAATAATTCCAGAAAAACAATAAAAGTGGGGATTCATGTCCTAGTTTTTGTGCTGGCAGCACCCCCAGATGATAGAAATCACCCTAGGACCCTCAAATCTGGTTATAAACGTCCTATTTTCGGTGCCTTGATTAGGAGGGGTTCATGAATGTCATGTTGTACATTCAAAAGCCATGTCATTTATTTTGCGAAACTTTATCAAATTGTAGAAGACGGGTTACTTAATGCAGAACAATGGTAAAAATGGAGGGTTTCATTTGCTCGTTTTAGTGCTAGCAGAGCCTCCTTGCGACAGAAATCATCGTAAGACCCCCAAATCTGGTCAGGAACCAATGCAGGGATATACCCTGCTAGGATCCATGAATCTCATGCGGTTCACTCGAAACCCCATTCATTAAAAACAAACAAACAAACAAACAAACCAAACAAAAAACGTGTCAAAATTGCAGTGATGTGGTGAAAAATACTCAGAAAGGAAGGTCCATATGCTTTTTTTTTTATCATTTCCCTTACACAGCCATGTGGACCCAAGCGTGGAAAACTCCATAATGATATGCTTGTTAGTTTGTTTTACCCACTTGCTGTAACCATGTGCAGAAAGTGATAATGGAGGAAGAAGAATAAATAAGGATTGGGAGTTTTGGCATTTAGAGAATAGTCTGACGGTCCTCCAAAGGAAAACAAATCTTAATACCATGACGTTGATTGTAGATTGCACGTGTTGGTTGATGCAATGGTTGGTAAAGTTCGCGTTGTAAGCTGTGGAGATGTACCCCCGAAAAAAAAAAAAAAAATCTTGGATTCTCCTTTTGTTAAGCCAGATTTGGTAATCAAAAATTGATACCTAAATGGTGAAAGTGAGGAATACTTGTTTCACAATACTTTCGTGACCTTGTCATATTTTGTAAACAAAAATTAAAGAAAAACCCATTGGTTTGTGTTAGTAATAACTAGTTTAGATCTAATTTAGATTTTAACAGAGATACTCAGATTGTTTTAGTTGTTAGACCTAAAGATGAAATGTGTGTCATGTTTGTTTTGTTGTTGTTGTTAACCCCTTGTCCAGTAGACTAGTAAACCCCGACTAGGGCCTATAGGCCCTTGGTACCTTACCTCTCGACTTGATCATGTTGAGGAACAGATAATGAACTACATGTCACAAAACAGACCTATGGATTGAAAATGTTCCACTCCCAAGCTTCCCGATTCCGTCGATTAGTGTTGTGCTACCATGACCATGTATATTATGCGGCTCGGACCGCTGAACTTTGCGTAGTACGTACAGATTGTAACGCGTACAGTCGGCACGCGAGCTGAGCGAGGCCGCCCAGCGCGGCAACGGTGGAGAGCTGTCGGGTATCCGTACATACCACACTCTAGCTCGATCTACAAGCAGCTGCTCAGCTCAGCTAGCTCAGGTCATCACTCGTGCGTGCGCTTCTACGCTCTTTGTTACGTCACTGAAACCTGCGCAGTTAGGATGCGCACAAACTCAACTGAGGAACGTCCTTAAGGACGGATAAGATTTCCTTTTTAGGATAATTCCACGGTGATGATTCTTTTATTATTGACTCTGTTCTACGCAATTTTTGATTTCATACATTTTGTTTCTTTCCATTTTTATTTTGAAATTCTGGGTTTTGTATTGTTTTATGCTGGAAGTGGATAATTATGATGTCGGGTCCTACACGTCAATATGTTTCTTGGGTAATGTTGAAAAAATGTCTTTCTTATGTCTTACATGTCATTTTAATGTTGTTCATGTTAGGAATTTTTAAGAAAAAAAATTGTTATGGACAATGGACAATGAAAATTTAAATGATAGAAATCGAATTGAATTGATTTAATCAAAATTGGGGGCGCTGTCGCATAGTGGATAAGACTACCACTCCCGATCCGAGGACTCGGGTTCGAATTCCGCCCAGTGCTTACGTCCTTGGACAAGATTTTTTTACCTACGATGTCCCTCTCGACCCAGACGTATAAATGGGTACCTGGCAACGCTAGGGTAATAATGATGGCAGGGCCCTCTGGGAGAAAATTGATATCTGCCAGAAACCCCTTCCCTCCTTGAAAAAAGAAGAAAAAAAAAAGAAGAAAAAACAACAAATCGTTTTCCGACATTACCCCCCCCCAAAAAAAAAAAAAAAAAAAAAAATGTTGTATTTGCGTAACCCGCCCGACCCTAAAAACTCCGCCGACCCTATGTTTTTATATTATTATTTTTTTGCTATCGATATCAAGTATCTTGTTGACTGCGATCGCAATCGCAAAAAAAAAAAAAAAACAAAAAAAAAACGGAAGTGGAAACGGCTCTGGGGATATCGGATGTACGAGGGAGCTCCGGAGAGATCTCGCTAGCGCCTCGCATAGCCTCGCTTGATCTGTACGTCATCTGTTTCCAACACGGACGCGTACTCTATCAAGATTTATACAGTGTATACTTAGCATTCAGACTGCAATGTATTGTGCACAGTTTTGCCATCGGTTTCTTGTGTGGAGAACTTACCCGAATCTGCATATGTGGGACTGTAATAGAGATCGCCGTGTGCGATGAAAAGATCGTACATATGGGTCAATTTGCATCTATCTTATCTAAGTCAAAATAGTAAAACATTCAGGATAGGGATTTCAACATCTTTAAATTCTGTGAAGGGGTATAATTCTAGTAATATCGGCCTCATAAATGATTTGTAGAATAGATGAACACAGCACATACGGTGCAGCAGTTGTAACTGTTGTATCCCTCCGACCGACTCTATTTAAAAATCTCATGTTACGCCAATACAACCTTTTTTTTTTTTGTGGCCTTACATTGCTTTCGTGATGACTTATTACAAAGATGTCGATGTTATTTCTATTTTCTCTCTCTCAATCTTCCAAGATTGCAGAACAAATACGTGTGGAAATGGATGGTGCGAAGAGACATTTACCAACTACACCTGCCACTGCCCTAATGGAACAGAGGGGAGCAATTGCACAGGTACAAGCTTCCTTGGTTGATATCTATTTAGAGAGACGATTGGAATTCCGAAGTGTTTCATATTATATATCTGAGTATTAGAATTGAGTTTCATTCGGTGTCTTTCCTACAGCTTCCCTTATCAAAAACGTGCAAACAATAAAGGAAACTTGTATCTCCAGAGAAGGGTCAGGCAAATAATTTATACTAAGCCTGTATCTTCATGTGTATTGCCATACGGCGAAGAGGGGGCATGCAAAAATAAAGAGATTGCTCTCGAAATCACCTGATTCCTTTGATTGGGGGGGGGGGGGAGGGTGCTTCAGTGATTTTTCTTCAAATGATGACATATCAGTTGTGTTACAAGTGTGAAACCTTTAATCCATTCTAAACCTAAATTCATCACAAGTGTTTATATATAACGCAATGGGACAATTATCGAAAACATAATTATGACACTATACATTACACATCAAATAACAGCTTGGACAATTTTAATTTGACATTTATTGCATTTAAGGAGGTTCTTACTACATACGTTTTGAACATTTGATTTCCTTAGTTGCAAAATTGTGTATGTCTTCCTTCCAGTTTAATATTATATTCTGTTCAGAGATCTAGCTACATACATATATATATATATATATATATATATATATATGAAGAGTTTGTTCGCAAAAAACCGATAAGTCCATATTTGCCAAATGGAGATATTTGCGTTTAAAGGTCAAGAAAAACAAAGAGAATAATAAGAAAATTTTTGCTTCTTTTGACCATAACTTCAAAAATGTACTTTATATGTAGTGCCCAATATATCATTTAAAAGGTATTATTTTGTACTTTATTACAGAGACCGTACTTCAAAATCTTCAAAAATGGACTTATCGGTTTTTGCAAACAAACTCTTCATATATATATATATATATATATATATATTTCCATAATAGCATGGCTTATACATCTGCAGTTCTTTGAAATTATATACCTACATTTCTTTACAGTTACACACTAAAGTCGAATTACACATGCACGCTTTAAATCTTGAAGTTTTATTAGTAAATGTGCATGCCTTACCCCAAGTTTCACATGATCGAGTCTTACATAATTAAATGCTTTCTTTATTTATCGTTTTGTCCCTAACTGCTATTTTTTTATGTCACTGTGTTTTGCGTCAGATATCGATGAGTGTGAGAGTAACCCGTGTCAGAACGAAGGGACGTGTCAGGACGGAGTCAACATGTACTCATGCGTGTGTTCACCTGGATATAACGGGACGAACTGCCAAACGGGTAGGTTAGGAGTTAGAATATATGGAGTCGTCATTTTCCATGAAGCCTATTTGTTCCTATTTATACCAAACAAATGTTGCATTTTGAAGCCTCCTCGAGCAGTCCTGGGCAACATTTTACATCAGCATGTCCATAGTCCTTACAGTACAGTTGTTTGGAGACAGGAGACCCGGGAAAGAGGAAATGAAAGAAGGAAAGCAAAATAGAGAGTGTGTTAGGCACTGAATCAGGTGTAAACATTTTGAGGGATGATGGGGGGGGGGGGGGTGGCAAACCAGAGAGGAAAGAGAGAAAGGGAAGGCTATTCCACGTTAGAGAATCATGGAGATACGGCAGAATAGGTCTAATGGAAATGTATCCACAGCCGTGAAGTTCAGGGTACTCTTTCAATATAACAGTAGCTTTACAGTAAAAATCTGAAGGTCTAATAAGTCCAAATGCTCAACGCTTTCTTTAACATTGCATTATCATCGTTTGTATTCAATTTCATGCAGTTTTTCAACTTTGTCTTATTTCTTTTGACTTTTATTTTCAAGACATCGATGAGTGCGATAGCAATCCCTGTCAGAACGGAGGAACGTGCAAGAACGAAGTAAACATGTACTCATGCCTGTGTTTAGCGGGTTATAACGGATCGGACTGCCAAATGGGTGAGTCGAGATTCGAACAAAAAATATTAATACCTTAATGTGAAATAACATGCCATTCGATAAACTGCTACTTAGTCTTGCATCTTGCACTCATTATATATATATATATATATATATATATATATATATATATAATATAGATAATATATATATATATATACAGGGCCGGCGCAGCCGTGGGGGGCGTGGGGGCTCAGGCCCCCACACTTTTTGTGCACCATACAAAGGAATACATAAGGTGTCATCACTTTGTTAGCTCATGAAACTCGGAAGTGGGCCCCCACACTTTTGAAAACACTATGCCGTTCCTGATATATATATATATATATATATATATATATATATATATATATATGTAAAGAGAGAGGGGGTAAGGGACGGACAAACAAACATAAAACAGATAGATACAGAAATCTATTTTGACAGTTTATTTATTGGTCGTTGATTTTTATGCCTCCGCCACGAAGTGGTGCCGGAGGCATTTTGTTTTCGGGTTGTCCGTCCGTCCGTCCGTCCGTAATGAATTTTGTGGACAGGGTAACTACCAAAACCTTTTGAGGTATCCTAATGAAACTTGGCATGTATGTGTATTAGGGGGTGAAGTTGTGCCTATCAACTTTTGGGTGCACATGCTCAAGGTCAAAGGTCAAAAGGTCATGGTCAAATGCTTAAAATTTTACTATTTCCCCCATATCTATGCCATGCCTGAAGATATTTTCTTGAAACTTAGTGTAAACATGTATTACTCAATCAAGATTCTCTAGTGAAAGTTTGGGATCATGCGGTCGAAGGTCAAAGGTCAAAAGATCAAGTAAAAAATGTAAAATTTAACTTTTTTCTCCGTATCTTGGAAATAGTTCAAGGTATCTTCATGGAACATAGTATATGTGCATGTACTGACTGGCAGTGATTAGCTAGGGAATTTGGGGGTCATGGGGTCAAAGGTCAAGGGCAACACTTCAAAATTTTACTATTTCCCTCATATTTGTGCAATTCCAGCAGGATTTTTTTTTTTACTTGGTGTATGCATTTTTAACCTGATAGTGATTCTCTAGAAAGTTTTGTTTTTGTTTTTGTTTTTTGTTTTTTGCCAAAAAGGTCAAAAGGTCAAAGATCAAGTGAAAGTGCTGAACTTACTTCTTCCTCCATATCTCGGAAGTGGCTCAAGTTATCATGAAACTTAGTACATATTCCTGAATGTTCTGCCTGACAATAATTCTCTTATGAGTTTTAGGGTCAATGGCCAGATGAAAATGGTAACAATTTACTATTCAATACAGAAATTGCATTTTTTCTCCATACCTTGAAACTTACTCAAGGCATAAACTTATGAAAGGGTCAAAGTCAAGTTAAAGTCCTTCAATCCCCAAATACATGCTCTCCTATTCGTCCAATTAAACCTATGTCAAGGAAGGTGAACATTCAACACTTTTGTGACAAACATGTCATTTTGATATTTTGCCAGTTTTGTGAAAATGTAATCACACATTGTCCACATGTACTATAGACCTATGAGGAAAATCATGCATTATGGCGGAGGCATACCATTATGGCGGAGGCATACCATAGCGACATTTCTAGTTTTTTTTTTAAATCTAGTTTAGTATTCATGGAGTAAAATGGTACATGCTTCCCTTCTTTACTCTAGATGTATCACAATTCTTTCTGCTCATTTGCATCATGCTTCTGATGATCATTTCTTAATCATACAGATATCAATGAATGTGACAGCGATCCATGTCAGAACGGAGGAGCATGCCAGGACGCAATCAACATGTACTCATGCCTGTGTCTATCAGGTTACAACGGCTCGAACTGCCAAACGGGTCGGTAAAATTGGAAAATACCGAATTGCAAATATGTCATGAAACATAATTTAACGTACGCATTCATCCTAAGCAAGTATTGCGTTTTGAAACTTCTTCGGTCAGCCCCCAGCAGCCCGGAGCATTTTATTTTAGTCCAGTATAAACAGACAAAGTACGGCAAGTGAAATGCTAAACATATGCAATGATGACTGAACGTAGGTAATTAGTAATGTTGAATGAAGTTTTTGTGGTGATTTTAATGAGAGCAGTTTGAGTTAACAAATGTATGTGGTCCTTGCAAGAACTGTATTTGAATATAGCAGACCCATTAAACAGAAAAATGGAGGTGACATAGAGAGTATGTAAGGAACGGAAACTGAAACAAACAAACAAACAAACAAATGAACAAAAAACAAATAAACAAACAAATAAACAAACCTCGTTCAATTGAACGTCAGCCTCCAAATCTCAGAAAATTGCTTGTCAGCACCAAATTCCCAGCACCCTTACCGCCGGGAGGTAACACACCATGTGATAAGCCTATACGCAAAACTTGTAAACATCTTTTTTTTTTCGTAACACCACGTTTAAGGTCCCCAACAATTTCACCCTCCGTCGACAGGGACTGACTTGCGATTCCAGTAATGTGTTGTATTGTCTGTTCTGTGCACAATGTCCACATGCTGACAATATTGGTGAGACCAGTACCAAACTCCTGATGTGCTGTAGTAATCACAAATCTTCCATCTTCAAAAAAAGAAAAGAAAAAAGAAACAACAACGACGAAAACCGAAAACAACTTGGCCCCCCCCCCCCAAAAAAAAAACAACAACAACAAAACAAAACAAACAAAAAAAAAAAAAACCCACAAAAAACAAACTTTAACCTCCCCGGCCACCCACGGACGGACGTCAGAGCGTGCATTTTCTTGGTAGGTTACAAATCGGAAGAGGAAAGAAAACTCGCCAAGTTACGAGTTTTAGTGAAGAGTTTTGACGGGGAAGGGTTAAACAGGGATTTATTCTTTCTTAGCGGTTACCAGGTTTTACTTTAAAGAAGGCCGTGTCACACCTTTCCGGGCAAGCTAACCGGGCTTGTTGCGAGGAGGGATTTTCAGCGGGCGGACAAGAATGTTTGCGAGTTTCGCACCTGTTTCTTACCTAATAGACACGTACTACTTACCTTCTACTTGCGTGTATTCCGTGTGACCTTTGAAACCGATCCGTTTTCTGATACGAGCGACTTACAGGTACTGAAATGTACCTGCTTTGGAGTTGCCTGCGAGGTGCTGCTGGTAAGGGTCTCATGTGTTCTGCGTGTACCTCTGCTAGCGAACCCCCATGACTCACTCGGAACAAGTTTTGAGCATGCTCAGGGCCTTGTCATGTCACATCTGGGGAAGTTTTGCGGCTTGACTTACAGGGAAACGAATTTGCTACCCGGAGCTCTCCGTAGTTGGTCCGCACCTGACAGTACCTAGCTCGTATCTCGCCTGTAGTTGCCCGGAGATGCGCTAGCAAGGCCGATTTAACCGCAGCCAAGTTTTGAGCATGACCATTTTTTTTTTTTTTTTCGGGTGAGTCGCGGGAATGCCCGGAGAGGTCCACGCAGAACACCAGTAGGAGGCCCTTAGCGGCAGCACCTTGCAGGCATCTCCCACGAAGGTACTTCGCAGTCTCGTATGTAGCCAAGATAACGACATTCTGTGGAATTACAGCCATTCCTTCAAAGGAATTCCTTCACTGAGTTGTCAGCCTCCACGCGACTGGTACAAAGGTCACACACTATACTCGCAAGAAGAATTTAGGTAGAACGCGTCTAGCAAGTAAGGCCGCGTTTATAAGATTTGCGTGCCTAGAATCACTGTTTTGAAACACTGTTTTGAAACACTGTTTCAAATCACAGTTTCGTCAGAAGAGCGTTTGTAAGATTTTTTCTCTGAGCGTGTTGGGGCTCTCGCTCAGACTGTGCCATTGCGCAACTCACTCTGCGCAATTTTTCCTCGGCAAAAGGACAAACAGGGTGCGCGCAAGGCATTGTGATGTCACATTTTTAAACACTGTTTTGAAACGCACTATTTTGTGCGATGTGAAACAGTGTTTCAAAACACTGTTTCAAATCACGGCTAGCGTTTATAAGATTTTTTTTTTTCGAGCTAGAATCACTGTTTGGCCAGAAACAGTGTTTCAAAACACTGTTTCTGGCCAGAAGAAAAATCTTATAAACGCACCCCAAGGACACATGCACTGACTCGCTCAAATCCTTGTCAGCCCTCAGGAATGCCCGGTATGCTGGAAAATCCCAACACTCAACAAGCCCGGCGCGTAACTTGCCCGGAAAGGTGTGACAGGGCCTTAATATAGTTGCGGGAAAAAAGATTTACGTGCGCACCTCCGGGTGACTACGGATGAGATACGTGCTGTCAGGTACTGTCATGTGCGGGTTATCTGCGCGGACCTCCCGGGAGTGAAAATTGTTCTTCGCAAGTCGTACGCAATGCTTGCCCGGAAAGTTGTAACACGACCTAGAGAGTGACTACATTGCGTGTACATGGCAACATCGCCGTAAAGGGCGCCCACTCTTATCAATGTCTCATAGCAGTTAAGTCTGTCTGTAAGTGCACTCTAAACGTGTTCAAATTTTATTGGGCTTTCTTTTGATACATCATTGTCAAGACTCTTGAAGAAGGTCTCTGACGCCGAAAATTCGAGGCGAATAAATTCATGCTTTATTGGTCAATAATGCCTTACCAGGTCGTTTCTTCAATTATACATACATATCTAGTTAGAGAAATTGAACTTGAAGCGGACGTTGCTCTCGATATTCTTCTCCCTTTTAATCAGTCAAGCTTTCGGCCTGTCATCAGGCCTTCATCAGGATCTACCAACAGAACAAAATACATATTATGATATTATACAGAAAACTTTCATCAGTTGGGGAGATCTTACAATAGGAGATTTAGGCTTTTATCACCCTTTAATACTTGCTGGCTATATAGCTTTCGTCCTCTCCTGTGGAGTTCTTCAGACCTTCTGCACTTGGCCTGAAGAGGTCCACAGAAGTGGACGAAAGTTTGCGGCCAGCAAGTCAGTAAAGTTTGGTAGAAGCCTAAGTCATATGTGTATATATATATATATATATATATATATATATATATATATATATATATTTCATATAATATGGAGTAAGAGAGAGAAAGTGAGAGAGAGAGAGATGAAGAGAGAGAGAGAGAGAGAGAGAGAAGGAGGGAGAGGAGGAGACAAATATAGGGGATGGGAACAGGAAAAATATCCACATAGGCTCACATTCATTGTTCTCACGAATTCGCTGTTTACTGACCACCAACCAACGATATTTTTTTTCATTATATTAGAAAAAGTTTGCCAATTATTCATAATAGGCGTTTTCACATCACATGTTTCGAAATAGCGCGCTATTTTCTAACTTGGGAAATTGTCCCGATAGCGAAATAACGCGCTATCTGATAATGTGAACACAAATTAGCGCGCTAATTGTATCGCTCTGACCGAGGAAATTTCTCGAGTCCAGCTTGGGAAATTTAGCTGAAATAGCGGGATGGTAGCGCGCTATTTGATAATGAGAAAACGACTCGAGAAATTAGCGCGATGCATCCCATCATGCCTAGCGTGTGTGACCCGATCGGTCGAGGCAAACTGCACACAAATCATGATGAATTTTTGAGAATGCACAAACATTACTGATGCTGTTTGCACATACTCAGCTGTCGAATTAGCTCGACAAAAATTCGGGCTAATTCTTTTCGGGCTGATGTGAATAAGAATGAAATAGCGCTCTAATTCGCGATCGCGAAAAATATCTCAAGCTTGGATCTTTATCGGGCTGATGTGAAAACATCTATTGAAAATGATAACTTTATTAATATTTCCATTTTGTCTCCTGTTCTCAGATTTCGTTCTTACAGGGTAATTCTACTTTGTATTACAGTTTCTTTCAAATCGTTATCATTTTTGTTTATAAAAGTCGACGAGTGTGACAGCAATCCATGTCAAAACAGAGGAACGTGTCAGGACGAAGACAACATGTACTCATGCCTGTGTCCACCTGGTTATAGCGGATCGAACTGCGAATCGGGTAGGTTGAGATTCGGAAAGTAACAAACTTCAATCTTTTAGGGAAAATAAAGACTTTTAATCCTGCGTTTGTATTTTTTTTTTGTCAATTGCAACCTTTGTTGTTAAAAGGAAATTTTCTTCTAAGTTGTACAGTACTAACAAAGTCTATTCATGTTTGTGGTATTTTTCAATTAATGTGAATTAATACTATATATATATATATATATATATATACACACACACACATATGCATGTATAGTCACAACAGTAGTTCAATATGAAAACTCCGTGAGATACGTAATTTTGAGGATTTTTCGCCTATCTTTGAGAGGGCTATGACAAAGTCCTAGGGGGAAAGTTCGTCGAAACTACGGCTCTCACGGAGTTTTCATATTGAACTACTGTTGTGAATGTATACTTTCTTGGACTCTGAGCAGAAAATTATTGCTGTTTTATATACATTTTGTTACGACCAAAATCACACTGAGAATGATCGCACAAAAGAATTAATCAACTAATGTTCAGGCGGTCAGCAGGTAACACAGGACTGACTATAACATGTCGCTTCAGAGCCAGAAGTGACGTAACTCTCAGAGCAAAGGTGTTGGGTATACTCTGCGTATACTGCAGAATTTCTCCGGCTTATCTACGTCCATTTACCCCTTTCTTGAATATTCTGTAACTTGCAGCTCCAACCCGGGGCTACACACTTGTATATACTAGGAAGTCCAAGACTGTTCTAGAAATCCTAGCTGACTCACTGCCTAACTATGTGCATAACATCCTACCAAAAATAACCACCAATCACATTGGGCTACAGGGACAGTGCCTCACTCAGCCAAATATGTAAGCACTCCTATCACTGCCTATAGAATATTCTGGATTGAGTGCGATATCATTCTAGATTGAGTGAGCTATAATGTATTTCCTGTCACAAGCATGTATTGTAGCTATACCACATAGAATGTTCTCCACTAATCTGGTCTGTATGCAAACACATTAAAACAACCATGCATACAGTACATGTCATGTACATGACTACTTTATCAGATGTGTACATTTGTAACAATATATATATATCTATATATATATATATATATATATATATATATATACATATATATATATATACATATTCATAAACATTAATCTTGATTGATTGATTGATTGATTAATTTTAATTCCGCAAAAATAAGATATGTACATCACTTCTTATTGAATAATACAAAGAAATTATCATGAACGTGCATAAAAACTGTGGCTGGATGGCCCTACTCAGCTCCGCCCTCATGGTGGAGCTGTTCTGCCGAGGGGTCCAGAAGAAAACACACTCGGCATATCCGAAATTAACAAACAAACTTGTATCAACAAAATCACACTACATTAAGTTAAAATAACACCCTCTACTATACTTCAGACATATAAACACTACTACCATAATGGCCTTAAGTATACACTTAAGTTAAAAATTTGATACTATTATATAAACACGATCCTCTTTAACTAAAAGATTTGCGGCCGTAATGATTTTTGGGTTTCAGGAGAAAAAGAGTACTAACAGAACGAAGATTATATGGCCTATCGGAAAATCTAAACAGCTCTTTTAAATACGGTGCACAGAAGTTATTTATGACCTTAAATTCCATGGAATACAAATGATCTTTGCGACGAGGTATTAAGGTTCATCGAAGTATGGATTTCTTGATTTGAAACATATTCATTTATTCGAAGAATTATTTTCAGTTCCCTATTTTGTAATTTGTGTAATGCATCTGTTTGTTATGCCGCCGATGAGCCATAAATAATATCTGTATTGTCGAATAATGGAAGAATGAAAATTGTATACATCAATTTCAAAGTTGAAGTATTTTCAACAAATGGTCCAGAAATTTCACTAGCTTGACAATATTCTTACACATCGAATCTATTATATAAACCATTTCAGCTGTTGATCAATCATAACACCAATATATTTCACAACATCCTTATGTTCTATTCTCTCTTTCTCTCTCTCTCCCCTCCCCCTCTCTCACTAAATATATATATATATATATATATATATATATATATATATATATATATGTATATATATCTTTATGTGCCAGTCGACGGCGTGCCAACTTCGCATATTTCGCTCAAACGCACTAATCCGCTTAAACCGATCGATAAATCGCCTAATCCCGCTGTACAATGAAAGCTTTTCTCGCACTTTTTTTCCTTTTACATACAGCTTGCATTCTATGTGGTGATTGACTCTCAAGCGGTGCTTCCAACTAAATTTGTTTGTAAATTCTAAGTTTTTCTCACGGTTTCATGTGCAAAAGTCATGCCTTTACAGTAATATAGCAACTGGTTATTAAAAACAATAGAAATAGATTTGTCATACAATTTATATCAAAGCAAAGCTTGGCATCCCTTTTCAACTTCGCTCACAATTATGTCATGCAGCTTAACAGAAATTTGTAGAAGTTAGATAGATTGGAAAAACAGAATTTTTTCTCAAAGCATGACTACCTTCGTGTCTCAGAATAACGTGGCACACAGGGAGTTTCCACCATGGCAAATAAATAAATAAATATATATATATATATATATATATATATATATATATATATATATATATATATACATATGTATACATTATATTTATATATAATAAATAAATGAATGGTATATATATATATATATATATATATATATATATATATAACCGTTCATCGCAAAACGAACAAAAAGTCGCACACACTGATTTTGCTATAAAAGTCAACCTGTAGTAAATGGGAATCTCTGAATGGAAATTGGGAATTGTGAAAGTTCGACTCCAGTTGGAGGCACCAGACGCAATGGAGGATGTTGGACTACCAACATCATCGTCACGTGATCATCAGAAGGAAGTACACTTTTTAGGGGAATCTTGAATGAGTGAATAAAAGCAGCTGCTGTAATATTTCTGATCATTTTCATTTAAGTACGACTGGCTGAAATTATAACCAATTTAAGATTAAGGATTAAAAAAAAATCATATCATAGCCTAAACTTTTGGTTAGACGGGATTCTTTGTGTGTGTGTGTGTGTGTGTGTGTGTGTGTGTGCGTGCTCACACCAATGTTACAACATATTGTGTTGTATATTGTGTTATGTTTCAGATACTCATTCACTCTACAAATAAGTTTTCCTGTGAATTGACTGTATAATTGACTATAACAATCACATGAAATCATGTAATCCTTCACGGTTTGATTTACTTCCAGAAAAGTTAGCCTGTAGCAGTGCGCCTTGCCAGAAAGGCGGGACATGCATTAATGACGTGGACAGTCAAGGCAGGGAGGTCTACAGGTGTTCCTGTCCGACGGGCTATACAGGACTCAATTGTCAGACATATTGTAAGCTACATTGCTTCATTGTTGTTACTTTTGTGTTGTTATGGTTGTATATCGGTCTTTCTGCATCATCATTGTTATAAACAACAGCAGTTTGTTTGTTCCTTTGCTTGTTTGGAATTGTAGATTGTTGATTGTAGATTGTAGATTGTTGCAAAGCTAAGATCCAGAATGCACTCTTGAGATAAGGGTATAGCGATGATGATAATAATAAAATACAAAATGAATGTAAGTTAGTAAATAGAAATAAGAAACAAAATATGTAGGTTGGCTCCAAAGCGTTGCATGCTTTCTTGATGCAAGTAGTATATTTGCATACGATACATCAGTGATTGCATTTAAAAGAAAACAAAACATGAATCAATACTACTATTATTACTCGAAATCATTACAACTACAATATTCACCTGCCAGGTTGGTACACGTTTATTTATTCTCATGACCTGGTATATGGAGCTGTAATAGATACTCCTTGTTGTGATTTAAAGAAAAATGTCTTTTGCATACTTTTATAATATTTTCGGTTGTTTGGTTCAAGATCGTCATCTTTCTCCTTCTTTGAATTTTATCTCAGTCTTTTCACAACAGTCATGTTTGAGCGAGCCTTGTCAGAATGGAGGGGCGTGTACCGAGATAGTAGACGGATATACCTGTTCTTGTCCCACTGGATGGTCCGGCGTTATTTGCGAAGAAGGTAAGTAGCGATTTCTTTCTTCCTTTCTTTTTTATCATGGGGCACTATGTCGATATCAAGCTCGGTGTGTGAGGAAGTGAGTAAGGTGATGCTTCAAAATTGATCACACTATTATATGTTTATCTAGCTCGGTGTGTGAGGAAGTGAGTAAACTGATGCTTCAAAATATTAGTAACAACTTATTTTTGATTGCCTATCAACGTGCACAAAATTTGTGTGTAGGGCACTGGGATGTTTGGTTTCCCGTTTTTTGTTATGTGCAATATTTAAGGGGGATATCAGCATGAAATTATGCTTGGGAAATGTGTGGGCCATGCACACAACACACACAAACGCACACACGCATGTGCACACACACACACACAGACGCATACACGAATGTGCACACACATACACATACACACACTCACGTGTTAGCAATTTGATTAAACCCCCTATTACAATTTACATCCAAATTAAAACATTGTACATATACTTTGTACATACAGCTGTAATTACAATGTAGTAGACTTTACTTTTTTTTCCACGTTTATGGCGGCTGATTATTGGCAAATAAGTTAAGATTTTTTTTTTTTAGTGTTGAGGTGTGGTCAGAAAATATGTCAATTTATCACTGTTGTACTTTGAAATGTACAATGTACAGTGTACATGTACATTGTACATGTGCAATATTATGTTCTGTTAAATACACTGTGTAGTCTTCATCATTTCATGTCCAGTAAGAGCAGACAGCAAAGTGAAAACAAATGGACTACAAGTAGTGTAATTTGAACATATAATTTGTACATTTTTTAATCACATTACTTCTTAAGCCTTCATTATAAAAATTTGGCCATGATGGTAAAACTGTTAATGTTACCAACTACCAAGGAAGTTTCAAAGCTAGCATCCCACTCCCAACTGCCGATAATGAGGTCAAAAAGTTGTCACTCTGGGAAGGACGTTCAAAATAATTCCTCAGGTGTATAAGTGCCTTCAAAGTTGGATACTCTGTGCCACCAAGTACTCATAAGGAACTGAAATTAAATGTTCTATGGTTTCTCCATGCTCTTGAAATTCCTTCATTATACACTTTCATTTGTATATGTACATGTACAAGTACTGTAATATCCAATACATTTACTGTATATTCATGATAGTTCGTGATCATTGTTCAATAACAGTGCATTATTTCAAACAAAATACATTGTACACTGTTTGACTCTGAATTTTGATGTCAGAGAAATAATATGATATGTCACATTTCAGTATGATTACCATGTGTAGTAGACTCTCATTGATACACATCAAAAACACAGGATTAACACAAAATGGTTGCAAGTTATGACAAAGAAATCTTCCTGGTCCCACTGTACATTTTGTTTTTTCATTTGTTGTGTTTTACAACAATTCTTGGTAAAAAAAAAAAAATTGCTTCGAAGTTCAAAAAAAGAACATAAATTCATTGCTACACAGTTCAAACTACAGGTATAAATGTTCATGTGCATTAACAGAACTAGTTTTATTTTTTATCAAAATGGGCCAAAGAACATCCTGTACTTCTCATGAATGATTTTGTATGAAAAGAAAGTATATGTAAACAAGTTCTTGGTAGTTGTACAACTCAAAAACATACCGTACACATGTGTACACTTGTATGTACATGTATGCATAGATGAATATGCGATGTACAATTACATGTGCAGACAAACGGCATAACAGTTCAATTTTCAAACACCCACCCAAACACCCAAAACACACAGCCCATCCCCACTTGGCATGGTCTGTATGTACATACGTACATGTAATCCACTACATCACAAAAACACAACCTTGAACTAAAATATTTCAACTTTTCCATAATCTTATCACTTGTAATTACGATATGTACCCATCAACAAAGTACAGTATGAAAAGTAGGTGTGTACAAATGTACATTGCATTTGCTTCTATGAATAAGAGCAAGGTACAGCAATTGCAGTGATAAAAAGAAAATTATTGTATATGTAGCGTGGAATTGCAAAAATTTAGGTGCACCAGAAACCAATGTACCAACCACTCACCATTACAAACCTTAAGGAGGAAAAACACCCACAGTGGATTCTTGTTTTAGAACAATCATATGAATTCTCTAAAAAACAATTTTCAAAGCCCAAAGGTACAAGCTACATGTACACGTGTATACCTAACATTTTTCAGTTTAAAAAACAAAAAAATCTTAGCTACGATGTACAACTGTACAGCATGCAGCTGTACATGATATTCTTCATGTTACCAGTATATCTGATAAGGCCTGAAAATTGAGTGCTTTTAAAAACTGGATATAATCGTCTAGATCACTTGGGCATCCACACAAAACCGTACTGTGTACGCTGCTTACGTCAACACCCAGGCCAGACGCAATGCCAGCTATCAGAACTCTGATTTCACCATCTGTTGCCAACATGCTGTCAACCATTTCCTTTTGGATATCAGTTTCCGTGTTCCAGTGGTACATATTATTTAACTTATTAACATACCTGTGGCAACCTTCTGGAAGCAGTGCCATAAAGGTCGCGTACACATTACCTCACAGTTTTCTTATCATCCTTTCACAACATGCACCATCAGTCTTCAAGTCATCTGCCAGCCACTTGAACATTGTATCTAAATCTCTTGCAGCAGACTTGACAACATGTTTTATATTTTGCTTGTCCGGCAACTGATTTACCCACACATAATTGCGAAGACCAAAGTTTTCGATGATACCGCTACGCACATCTCTGGTTGCAGTGGCTGTCAGGGCAACAGCGGGACTGACTGACGACTTGAGTTTCGATCGTAATTCACCCAATTTTCCATACCCTGCTCGAAATGCTTTGGTGTCTCCAGATGCGGTGCTCCTATTTGAAAAATAAGAAAAAAAAAACCCAGTAAGATTAAAAAAAAAAGAACATTATCTACATTGCACATAAGTGATTTTAATAATGCCTGCAGTCTCTACGATGCATATCACATAGCCATAAGACTGCATAATTTTATTCTATAGATGAACAAGTATGAGTACATTTGCCTACTGAAGCATGTTCCCATTTGAGTTTTTTTTTTTTCTCAATGTACATGCACATGAAGAATTAGTCTGTGGGCCACAGTGTGTGTCTCGATTGCTCCTCTGTGTAGAGGAGCAAAGCCGACGAGGCACAGGCTGTAGCTCACAGACTAAAGCTATGAAAAGGCAGTAGGCCTATGTGTAATTGCATTTGTATGCGAGAAAGTTACAGTAGTTACTGTACTGTACAAAACAATTAAACCAGTGCAGTTACGGTGTTAACAATTTATCACAATTACACAGGATTTAACTCAGTACACCTAGTAGGAACACTCACAAGATATAGTACTGTAGTAGAAGCCTGCCATGTGTTTACCCTACCCGGCCCAGAGGCCAGACATAAATAGTTTTACAATCATTTTTTGTTGTTCAACTAGGGGCCTACAGTTACAGTTTGTAATTCAAGACAAGAGACACGTAATGAAAGTTGCCTTGACGAATCATTTTTAGAAACTGGATAGATCTAAATTGATTAGCTTACCGCTAGGCTGCTTGAGTCTTTGACTTTGTCACGCAGGCCAAGCAAGATCCATAGATAGCCCTGCTCATCTGGTCCGACTTCAAAGGCATGACAGCAGGAGCCACGGCTTTCGGAGAGTCTGGTCCATCATGTAGATCTAGTTTGCGAAGAATATCAACGCATAACGGTGCAGCTTGGAAGTTGGAACACCACACTATTGCCGAAACCAGTCAGCAGGGAGATAAACAAATATAAAATCATGACCACGCACGGAGAAACGAAGCGAGTACGTGTAGTAGGGACCTCTGAGTTCTGGTGCTCGCCTAGTACCTCCTTGGTTCTGCTGCTGCTCCCCGAAACCGTCAACGAATCCAAGCTTCTCAGTAGCACATTGCATTGAATGCTCTTCTCATTATCACTGTCAGAAAAGCGACGTCGAGACGCTGATGTTGACATCCATTGATCATGTAAACAAGATTTGGAGGAACTACTTGAAATGCTGCACAGATTTTGGTCGGAAAACGCAAGACTCGGAATCAATACGAAAAGCACATTGCACAAGCTGTATGCTGTACACGCGATCCGGGGGATCCCCGATCGAGAAGTAAAAGCCACCTCGAAATTGACATGTACGACAGGTCACGATCCTCTAAATGGGCGAATATTTTTTCTATACGTATTTATCAATTTTTAATTTTTAGTTTTTAAATTATTATTTTTTTGTCGAAAAATAGATCCAAATTGTTGATAATTATGATATTTATAATTTAATTTATAACAATTATGGGAACGAGTAGCAGCTAGTCTTAATCTTACACACGGTTTATGTACGTCCTAATTTCATTCTCCTCTTATGATCTCTACGATATGCTATTTGAGCAATCTTTAATAAAAAGAAAAATAATTTTGAAATGCCAGTAATATATGTTGAGATTAATACCAATATTGGCGTAAAATACATATGTTATATTGCTAAATGCAATGTACCTGTTTGCAATAAGACTACAAGATTAGAGATCGATCGACTTTTTTCGATCCCGCAAATTTCCTGCTGGATGCGATCTCATCGACCAATCAGGATGCTCGAAATGAATGAGCGGGTGGGGGTGGGGCCAATTTTTTCCGAAATATTTCGGGGAGACTTGGCAAACCAGACTGGACTGTTTTGGAGGTCGAGATGCGTGCGTGCGTGGCAAATAATACACGAGCGTACGGTGGGGCATATGCGTGCTGTAGCGGTGTGTGCGCGCGGTAAATGATCACACAAAACAGTCCAGGCAGTCGACTAGGTGGGTTGGGACAACTTGCAACATAGGTAAGTCTTTTTTTTTTCATGTTTACACATGAATTATGCTAGTTGATTACACTTTGCAACGCGTACATAATTGTAAATGACTCTTTAGATTTCTTAAAACATTACTTTAATTCAGATCTACTCAACATTGTAGTTGAAGAAATAAAATGATAGTGATAGTTAATCACTTCAGAAAAAAAGAGTAAGAAACATAAATATCTTACAATGTAGCTTTGCCAGAATTGTTTTCGCTCATGTCGTCCTCTTCACCTTTTTGCTGAACTTCAGTTTGATAAGATAACATTGCTGTTTCATAGCGTTAGAAGATTAGCTGTTCTAGCACTGATAGCTGCATGAATGTTTTGAACATTTATTGAGACTATTTCCCTCAGTTACATTCCTCAAACAAAAAAGTTCCGAAGAATGTTTTACCATACATATAATATGTTATATATATATATATATATATATATATATATATATATATATGTGTGACGGAGGAATGACTCGCAGATGTTGCAGTAATGTTCACTATGGCCTTTTCTGCTCCAAAGCTTTCGACTGTGTAACCAATATGTATATATATATATATATATATATATATATATGTGACCCTGCACCTCAAAACAAACACAAAGTCGCCAGACATGAATTTTTAGTTAAGACCATATTCTGAAAGAGCAGACTTTAAGCTTTAAAATGGTGTATAACTCAAATCAAATGGACTCTCCTAACTTATCTAAATATTGGAAAGAAAGCACAAACTCAGGAAAAGTGTGAACTGAGAAAAGAGGCTCTGAAGTACAGTGTCTATTCAAGCGCTTAATCTTTACCAAACCGTGCTGGCTGTGCGATGAATGGGACAAAAAAACAGGAAGTACACCACCAAAGTAACAACAATGAAGGGATTATCAGATTAAACTGAAATTAAACATGCTTCATTAACACATTCTGTCCATAATTAATGCCAACTTTCAAATCAGTAGCCTTATCTTTTCAAAAGTTATTAGAGTTGAAAGAGAAGAGTGTGGACAAGGTTTTTCAGAAATGAAAAAGGGATTCTAAAGACACACCTAATCACACTATTCTACCAAAAATTTTCGAGATAAACTTTTAAAAAAACACACTTTCCTGCCCGTTTTATGATACCAAATTTTAGCATAATGTAAAAGAAAACCCGATCTTTCAGAAAATATGAAAAAGTCAAGTGCGGCTGGGTTGACCCATTTCACTTATTTTCAGTCCTCACGCAAAATCAGTGTGTGCGACTTTATGTTCGTTTTGAGGTGCACGGTCACATATATATGTATATAATAATGTCACAATAGAGGAATGCAATAAATGCCAATTGCCTTGATTTTAATTTCTCACGAAGGGGGAGGTCCCGAAAATTCGGATTCTGAATTAATATCAAGGCAATTGGCACTTTTAATGCATTCTTCTATTGTGACATTGTTATTGCTATTTCTAGTACTGCCAATACGCCGAACAATTACAATGTTTGGCATATATATATGATATATATATATATATATATATATATATATATATATACATTGATATAAACAAAGTCAAGTCTGCCTATGTGTTACAATGTTATATGCGACTATGCATCACCAAAGCAACAAACAGTCACACACACTGAGTTTGTGTCAGGACTCAAAATAGGTGAGATGGGTCAACCTAGTCAATCTAAAGGTTTTCATATCTTTTGAAAGAACAAACCGTCATATACATACCTTATGGTAGAATGTGGGATCATAGAACGAATGGGGTATTGTGTTTTTTAAGCAGTTTTTAAGCAGTTTTTACACACTCTTCACTTTCAACTCCAATACCTTTGACAAGGATAATGCTACTACTTTCGAAGCTGAAACTAGTCTTGGATAAATTGTTTTCATAAAGCATGATCAATTTCAGCTTAATGAGATAACCCCGTCTAAACTTATGATGCGAAGTTTCCCATCCTGTTTCTGTCCTATTCACTGCACAGCCTAGCACGGCTTGGTAAGATTAAGCGCTTAAATAGACCCTTTAGATCCTCTTCTCTCAGTAAACAATTTCCAGAGTGTGTGTTTTCTTTTCAACATTTATATAGGTTTAGAAATCCACTTGACCTGAGCGGTACATAATTTCAAAACGTAAAGTCTGCTCTTTCAGAATCTGTCCTTATAGTTGAAAAACCATGTCTGTGGACTTTTGGTTTATTTTGCGCTGCAGGGTCACAAATAGGTTTCTCCGCTCATTTTCAAACTCTTACTTCCATTCAATCATAAAGTTTATAGTTGAATTTAGTCCCGAGAAATCCGGAATATGCCAATCGGAGTCTCGAATTCGGCTTTTGTCCATCATTTTCGAAAAAAAAAGTCTATCTAGTTTAGCCATTTGTCACATATTCTCGTCATTTACAATTCAAATTCGTCCGTCACACTCAATGCACACATAGCAGCAACAGCAAATTCGTCTTTTAGCGATCACAAATTTCTTTTCAAGTTCGTATCATACCGTTTTTGTTGTGATTCTGGATTATTTCAATTCACCTGCAACCATTCACTTTTTACACCCACAAAGACTCGCGCACATACATACAAAAACACCCTAATCGGTGTACACACTTAGACATATTTTTGTCGCACAAACAAAAAACAGTGATTCAAGATTTTCAGGCACATAATGATTAATGACCATTTTACACGTGTAGGGCACAGGAGTTTAAGCTAATGAAAAGACTTTTTTTTTCTGGTCATTTTCCATCTTGAATAAAGTTTGTTTCGTACATACAGTAAGATACCATATCCTAAAATCAGAAAGATGAAAGAGCCCAGGTCCAAATGTCACGACAATACATGATTAAAGACTGTCTGTACTGTCTTTAATGTTCTCTGACTGCCGAATACGGAGAAACACGGAGAAAATACAGGTATAGAATTCGTTTACCCTCTCAAAAATAGACTGAATTTCATCCGTACATTGTCTAGTGGACGGGCTGTGGGGACGAATTTCAATGACAAGTGGCAATTTTGAATGCGACGTCTTTGAAAATGGTAGACGAAAAACGATTTACAATGAAAATTGACGAAATTGAAGTTAGGATTTACGGGGATTTGCATTCTGTGTGCTTCTCGGGACGAATTTGAATAAACAATCGTTGAAATTGATCTTTGTCTCTTAATTCATGTCGGTTCTCAGTTGTTTATGAGGGGTCCAATTTCCAAATGGTAGATTGGGGAATTGCAAAATGGACCAGTGCAATTCTTTTACGAGAGTCTTAAAATCGTTTTACTTTGATGTAAGGACTCCGTCTTCATGTGGGCATGAGATATAATTTAAATCAATTCACTTCGAATCCAGTCTATATAAATAAAAATATAACATACATTTCACAGCTCTTGATGACAACAGAATAGCGTAAGCGGTACATCGTGAAAGAAGCAGAGTGTACAATGGTAACAAGGTATTATGATACAGTACACTCCCGTTACAACGAACACGGTTATAACTAGCCTCCGATTACAACGAAGCAAAAACTCATTCCCCATAGCATATGCTCCATGTTTTTTATTGTTTATTCTGTTTGGTTATAACACAATTTCGATATAACAAAAGAAAACTGCCGGTCCCGAGGACCTCGTCATGATGGGAGTTCAGCACTGTACATCGCTAAAATGAACCATTACCTTTAATCATTTCGTGCTCTGGTTTAAAAGATGCCGTTGAAATTACTGCAGTGATCAAAAAGAAAGTAAAAAATGATATGATTACAGATTCAGGGTCCTGTTTGTCCAAATATCCAATGCTATTTGTTTGTTTACAAATTTGCATCGAAAAGGTAGAACGCCCTAAGACTCTCATTACACATCCTCACCACCTAATAAAAGAGCTTACTCTTGGGAAAGAAGCCCCATTAAATTGCACTGACACTAAAATGTTGATTATCAAAGATATAATTGCTCAAGGGAAGGAAATGATATGACTGATTCATCTGCGCCATGCTATATGGCACAAATCAATGTCGGTATCAATTGACTCGATTTTTGCAGTTGTTCTTCCGAGGATGTTCATCACCGACCACAATAACCAGCAGATTCTGTGGGCTGACCTCGAAACATTAGTATTCACCTCGTTTCTCACTGTGCATGAAAACCCGAAAGACCTAGCGTATGACGTTGAAAATGGGAAGCTTTATTGGACCAGCTCAACTGGTGTTTGGCGCTCTGCTCTTCTCAACGTGGCTCCAGACCAAGTTATCGAGAGTGAAAATGATGCGGGTAATACAATGTGTATAATCCCTATGAAACACAAACATCCGCGCGTACACCCATACACAATACATATACAAGCTTACACTCATGAATGCATAATTATACTCAGGTTTCACTTACCTTGAGTTGAACTGACGTCTTTCAGCATCCTCCAGTGGCCCAGCAAAAGTTAAGCGAACAATTCACACGGAGGGACAGTCCTATATCTGACGAAATGATGAAAATGGCTTAAAAACATGAACTGAGTTTCTGCCATGGAGACATAATAATCACAGTATTTCCTGATGGTGGAATATTGCACGATTCAGTATTCTTAACATAGACGAGTCTTCGTGAGTGGTATGTATTACCAGTATCGAAACCTATGTTTGCATGAAATTATTTCCAAATGACAGAAAAATGTGTTGCCATTTACTAAATTTGTCAGTTTGCCTTTACAGCAGACTGAAGTACATTTCAACATTTCTCTTGAGTCGCACATTGCAATATTAATAAACAAACGAACAAGCAAACAAACAAACAACAATAACAACAAAATTAATTCCTGTATTGCCTTTAAAGGTATTAGCCCACATTTGTAAACCTGCAGCAATTGGTCTCATAGTTAGCATGGAGTTTGGGTATGATTGCAGTAACACCTGTGCAAAATTTCGTTCCAATTAGTCCATTACTTTCATAAAAATAAATGAAAATGCACCGTAATCCGTATGCATGCGTATAACGCTCGCTAGCTCCGGTCCACGTACGTGTTACATGTACAATGTACGTAGCTATAGCCCGCGCTCGTAATTCGATTTTGGGTCGGATTGACCTGGTTTGAAAATTGATTTTAAAACGATGATTTTCTCTCTTTTATCGAATGGTATAGACAAAGAGCGACAGGTGAGGTATGTTACTGTTATAACTTGTACTTGAAGTCATATTGGACCTGTTTTATGCAGTTTTGATTTTCGTAGGTTTGCAAATGTGGGCTAGTACCTTTAACAGCCTTCAAAATTTTATGTTCTTATGTCAACGACAGTGAGAATTTCTCTTTTCCATAATGCAGGTATAAGGTGTACCCCTGCTACAATCTCCGCAAGAGCATTCATATAGCTTTTGAACATTCTGTTCAACGTGCTGTCGTATCCCCATACCATACTTAAGAAACACACAACAACTCTGACATACCACGGACAGGATTTAAGGACTTCCCTGACCTAACAGAATGCTAAAGTGCACATTTTTTGTCCTTTTCAAAGCCACAAAAGAATAACACTTCAAGTAATAATCATTATCAGTCCATGGCTGATTATCTCAATATCTAAATGCGTCATGCATTTGATATTTCAGTTGGCACCTCATGAAACTATTAGAAATCATATCATTCAACCAACAGACACTTGATGGTTACACACTGTCACCTGTAGGCCTATACTCACTGCACTCTTATTTTATACTAATGAGTTAGACCAAAGCCATCTGTTATCAGAATAACGTAACACCAGAATAATGCATAGCGTGGATTCTCTATCGCTTTGGACGTATCATATGAAACATTAATATGGTATGTTTTTAGATAATTCTTCAGGCTGTCGTCTTTCTTAACCAGTTTAGGGTGGACGTCGACTAGGGCGCGGACAAGCCAAAGAAGGGTTGCGAAAGCAAATTCTGTCATTTCGGCATCCTGTCCGCGTCAGACGCGAAAAAAAAAAAAGTGTGCGAATCGGCTTGTCCTGAGACATTCCTAGGAATGTCCACGCAATGTCCACGGACTGACTGCGGACATTCCAAGGAGTGTCCTAGGAACCACTCCGGAAGAGCGTGAAATACCCGGAATATGTTAATCGTAGACGGAAATCGCGGAAACATATAGGATTACACCAGGATTGATCACATCATAAACGAGGACAATCACGATGACTTGCGGACAACAAGAGTTAGATATGCGGACAGTATAAGGAAATAGGACAAGGTTGTGAATTGGGAGACGACTTTCGATTTTTCTCATTTGACTGCTAGCCACCATGGAAGTCACACTAGCCGAAATTCGCTTTGCCTTATTGCTTCAAATACCAGCTGTGACAGATGCTGAGATAGCACTTATAACTCACATATCAGTGAGTCGTCATCACGGACCTGATACATGGAATGCTTTACCCGACTCCCTAAAACAATAACATCTCTGTTTTTTTCTTTTTTTCAAAAAGATTAAAGAAATATATTTTAATTCAATATATTTAGTAAAATAAAGTATAACAATTGATATGATTTTGTTTATGTTTTGGTCTGAATTTCTTAGTATTATTGTACTAATATACTGAAGCAAAATCACATATTATAAAATTGCCCCAACATAAACATTGAACTCACCTATTGAAACTCGCTCAGCACTCACTCACATCTTCTTTTCCGTCTAAAGCATACTATTGTAATGTAGAACAAAAAGGCAAGAGGCAAACCTGAGTTATATTTCCCAATGAGGCCATCAGTCCAGTCAAGCTATGCTTATCCTCACGGTCTCCTGCTTCCTTATTGAATCAAATGTACTGCCTTTTTGTAATACATATGTAACTACAAATGTTACGCATGTGTTGCTCCTTTGTCGTTTGGTTATGTTTTATTTAAATTTGTCACATTGATGTAATTCAGTTTTGATTTGATTTGATTTGAGAAGCAAAATGATTACGAACTAATGAACGAACACTGGCCCTGGTCCCCTTTGAATGTGTTAGGATGGTCATTATCAAACAAGTTTAAAAAAAATCAAGCTTATAACATATTACTTTGACATAAGTATATATGCCTATATCATATTTAAAAAATGGCCTAGTTCCACATTTATGGAGTAAGTTTGAGTTGGTCGATCTCATTTAAAGCGAACTAAACGACGCACTATGTATATACGGTGTAATTTGACGGTGTACTTTAAGCAATCCCTCAAATGACTTCTGAAAAGAACGCAACATAAACAACAAGAACCAAAAAAAAAAAAAAAACAACAAAAACAACCACAGTTTACTCGGAGCGGAGAGTGCTGCTTCCTCATTTTCCTGGTTATTGTTGGCAAAATATCCACTGCCTTCTGCTTTGTTTTCTTCATTTGGGACTGGGAAATGATGATATTTACCATTTCCTAATCAGTGGAAGAGAGGTTTGGCTGTGGGGCTTACATAGGGACCTCTCCTCCCTTATTGGTCTTTTTGCGTTTCATTGACATGATGCTGCATTGATCTATTTTTAAACTTTCAAAATCCTTTCGCTCATGGAACGTGTTAACTCTTTCATGTCTTGATCACAAAATGTCTGCATCTGCTGTGGACACTTGCATATATAGATCCGCATCAGCTCCGCGCTGTCCTAAAACATTCTTCGTGTCTTCCGCTTTCATTCGCGAAGCTTCCCCACACCGCGGGGTTCTTTCAGGAGCGTTTGCGGAAGGAGCGGAAGAATTATGGACAGGCGGGATGTCCTGACGACGTCCTCAGGACAAGTTGCCGAAGGTGTCAGGAAGTTCATTTCCGCGTCCAAATTTTGGCCTCGATCAAAATGTGGACGCGGAAATTTTTCTCTCTCCCGAAGATGCGGAAACGCCCGGACTTGTTTAGGACAGTGAACGGACACTTTCAGGAGCGTGCGGAGAGGTTGCCGAACAAGTGCGGAATACCAAATTTGCTTTCCGGGTCTTGTCCGCGTCTTTTCCGCGCCCTAGTGGACGCCTGGTTTTACCGAAAACCTTCTTCGTTGTTACCCACCAATACATTTCACTATTCTATTCTAAATCTGTCAGATCACAGTTTTTCTTCCATTCATCTAGACTAGTGTCAATCAAAATACCGTCTCATTCCTTTCTATCTATTGTTTATGTAATTAAGATATGACATGTTATGATGTACGCATCTAACCTTCCATCTTGGAAAAAAAAATGAAAATGCTCAATAATGAAAGCTCTAAACAAAAAATAAACAGTATGGTTACCATGGTTTATTGCAATTATGATCAAATAAATATACATTTTACCAGTACTTCTTGATCACTTTATCTCCCTGCAAGATCCAAAAGCAATCGCTATAACGCAGTCACCGAGTGCACTTTATGTGTTGTACAAACGCAAGCTCACTAAGATGCCAATCGACCCAGACGGGGAGGAGATTAATGTAATGGAACTCGCTGGGGAGACCTCTGGCGAGAAGGCCCGTGCTTTTTTACTTCACAACAGGTAAAATACATTATACAACACTTTAAGTTTGAAGGGGTCACGAAAGATTTCATATAATGACCTTGCATCACAAAACCAGCATGGAAAGTCTCCAGACTGTCATTTTGTATGTGTGAGACCAGATTGTGAAAGAACAGACTTTATATTTGAAATGACGAATAACTCACACCAAATGGGCTCTCCTACAAACATATCCAAATAGTAAAAGGGATGCACATATTCTCTAAAAGAGTGTATTGACTGAAGAGGGTCTGAAGTGTAGGGTCTAGTAAATCTTCTGATCTCACCGAACCGTGGTCTGTGCAATGGATGAGACAAAATAGAATAACAACAACAGAATGTCAAACTTCATAGTAACAACAATGAAGGGAAAATTATCAAATTAAGCTAAAATCGATGATGCTATTAAGGCTAATAACAATCTTGAAAGAAGGAGCGTCATATTTCAAGTGATGTTTGAGTCGAATAAGTGAAGGGTGTGTAAAGGGTTTTCAAGAAATGAAAAGTAGACAGATAAATAATTATTAATCACACTCTTCGAAAAAATGCTCAAGAAGAACTTCTGCAATACGACTTACGACCCAAGAACTTCAGAATGATAGAGAAGTGTAATACTCTTTCAGAATACCATATACGAAATACATTATGCTAGAATTTGGGACCATAGAACGGGCAGGAAAGTGCGTTTTTAAGCAATTTATCTCGAACATTTTTTTTTTTTTTTTGAGAATAGTGTGATTAGGTGTGTCTTTAGAGTCCCCTTTTCATTTCTTAAAGACCTTGTACACACTCTCTACGTTCAACTCTCATAACTTTTGACAGGATAATGCTACTGCTTTGAAAGTTGCCATTAATTATGGACAGAATGTGTTAAAAAGGCATGCTCAATTTCAGTTTAATCTAATAATCCCTTCATCGTTGTTACTCCAGTGGTTTACATCCTGTTTTTTTTTTTTTTTTGTCCCATTCATCGCACAGCCAGCACGGCTTGGTAAAGATTAAGCGCTTGAATAGACATTGTGCTTCAGAGCCTCTTTTCTCAGTTCACACTTTTCCTGAGTTTGTGCTTTCTTTCCAATATTTAGATAGGTTAGGAGAGTCCATTTGATTTGAGTTATACATCATTCTAAAGCTTAAAGTCTGCTCTTTAAAGTCTGCACTTGAATAGACACTGTACTTCAGAGCCTCTTTTCTCAGTTCATACTTTTTCTGATTGTCTACTTTCCGAGAGTCCATTTGATTTGAGTTATACATCATTTTAAAGCTTAAAGTCTGCTTTTTTAGAACATGCTCTTAACTAAAATTTCATGTCTGGCGACTTTTTGTTTGTTTTGTGATGCAGGGTCACATAATATGATTATACATGTATATATATATATATATATATATATATATATGTGACCCGGGCTACAACAAAATGATCCTAAAGTCGGGCGAGGTCGATTATTTGAAAATTGCATAATATAATCCCCTAATCTTTCTGCTTTAAATTGATATATAACACATTTTATGAAAATAATCGGCTGCGGAGATACCGATGGTTAAAAGAGAGCATGTCGAGACGTCTGTAAAATCACTGTTTCGAACAAAGCGCCCTAAAAGTCTTCCTTTCGACGCAATCGCGATCAAGGGACACGCAAGTCAGTTTTCACCTCTGGACAATAGAAGGTAAGCCCTAGCAACCCCCGAAGAGTTCATTCAAGCACATCAGCGTCGGCGGTCTCCTCACCAACCAATCAGTGACCAGGATGTGAGAAGCGGCTGAGCATAGCTGCGCACCTCGCCCGCACGCACCAGTCGACTGGGCAGTGTGCGAGCTTCACGCTTCGGTTAGCAGCAAGCAGCAAACTGACCAATGAGATCACTCTGGTCGTTGTTAGGGGCGGAACCTATCTGTGGCGCTCAATCCAAATTTTCGAACCAGTTTCTGTTTCGTTGAAACGCCAAAAAAACATGTCTCAGAAAAACGCTATTTTTTGGTCTTTCCTTTGATCATTTTGCTTCAAAATTTCGACAAATGGTAGAAGACATGTTAGACTCCAATAATATATCAAAATCAGAAAATCGTAAGTTTTGACCAATTTTAATGCTCTGACTTCAAATTCGATTTTCACGGCTTCGACCGTGCGCGACTTTAGGACCTTTTTGTTGTAGCGGGTCACATATATAATATTCAGTTCGTTCCACTTTGTTTTGGTTTTGTTATGTATGTTCAAATGTAGGTCACTGTTTCATAGAGCTGCATGCCTCATCTTTAAAAAAAATAAGGTATGCTGCTATTTCTTTTTCTGGGCCCAGTTTATAAAGATGTTAGAATCAATCAATCAATCAATCAATCAATCAATCAATCAATCAATCAATCATAGTTAAGAAATCAAAACATAGTACAAAGTATACATGTAATGAAATGATATTCAAACATTTGCAAAAGATTCATGTAATATCCGAGATAAATCATAAAACAACATATGTTATATATATATATATATATATATATATATATATATATATATACATATATATAATAATAATAATAATAATTAGGAGGAACAATACATATGTGACCGTGCACCTTAAAACGAACATAAAGTCGCACACACTGATTTTGCGTGAGGACTGAAAATAAGTGAAATGGGTCAACCTAGTGTTACGGGAGGTTAACTTGGCCTAACGAACCATCATAACCACCAAAAATACCCAGACTCTCAAACAAGGTGTTCGGTCGATCTCGGTCATCTTGTCGAACCCTTTATTTACATATTCCTCCGCGGAACAATCAAGTGCCCAGAAATGATAATACAATGCACATGTATCCATAACACTTCCCCCCTAAAAGAGTGCATTTAACGTTTTTAACACAAATGGACTCTATGTACGTTGGCACAATATTTTGGAACAGCATTGTACATTCCTCTTCCAATTCACACTTATAACTCCATGAATTTACCATGGTTGCATCATTATAAGAACACATAAACGAAGTATGCTATGGCTACTAGTATATCATTATCACAACCTGTGATAAAACATGTATGACTTTAGTACCATTCAACGTGTACCAAACTAACACTCTCGTGAGTTACTGCTGCATGTTAGTTATAGCATACTGGAATTGCATGTAGTTGTGCAACACTGAATACTGCAATGTTAACTTTCTCAACACCTTAACCTTTATGCAATCATGTCATGCATACAGTACAAACAATACACTTGTACCAAAATCATGTGGTTTCCTCGTTAGAACACACATGCAACATAAGTCAATTTTTACACTGTCATTATCAAATGATTAACCTGTGTACAACGAGTATAAAACATGTCATCTCTTCCACAGGCAACTGCATATAATCCAACTGTTGTAATCATATTACAACCTAAAACCAAAACATCATATTCCATGATATGTGACTTGCATATACCTGTAGACGTTGTGTCAGCATCTATTGAAATGTCAAGATATCAACAAATGTCATATACATTGTACCCTAATTATGTTTCTGAAATCTTGCCTGTCAACATACAAAACACCAAGAGTATGACCTGCCTGACAAAACATCAAAATGAACCTGAATGAGATATACTTGATGATAACCTGTGTGTACACCTAAACTTAATAAGTGAGTGTATACCTGCCTGTATACATCCTGGTATAACACAGCCAGCTTAAATATATGCCTGTTGGTATGTTGGATCAACTGTGAAGTACTGAACACCTTTGCCAAGGCTATGATTGAGCTATAATAATGAGCAAAAGCTTTGTACATGTATAACTATATAATTTCTGTACCTAATACAGTATACTTATGCTAATTAAATCCAAAAGGCAACATCCAATACTTAGGTTGTATGCCACAACAAATTTAACCAATACCTGTACATGTACAAGTATGAAACTTCAAATACCTGAACGGTACCTAGTGTACATTACTCGATACACCACATTCTCTATACAAACAGCGACACTACCTGTTTGAAATCAATTTACCAACAACTCACATTCTTCACAACTGTTGATGGCTAGCGTAACTTAAAACAGCCTTCATAGTGTCTTCTTTTGTTGAGTGACTCAAAGCACAAATATAATTTGCTGTGTTTCCTTATTAACACAAACATGTCTGAAGATACTTCCATGTTGTTATTTACACACTTAAAGTGCCATTCATGCTGTTGGCATCACAATTATAGTGTATGCAAGATGCATACATGTACCACTTGTACATATACATGATGTACACACACTGTCCTGTGTACTTGCAAAACAAAATTATACCTGTTGAAAGTGTTACAAACATAAAATACATTTGCACAAATGTTGCATCTGGCAACAAGACAAAATACTGAGATGTCTCAATTAAGCACGAGAAAGGGCGTCTGCGACAATGTTTTCCTTTCCGCGAATGTGCTTAATGTCAAGGTTATACTCCTGTAGGATTAAACTCCATCGCATCAGTCTCTGGTTTTCGTTTCTCATTCTGTTGACGAATGTCAGTGGGTTGTGATCAGTCCACACAACAATCGGTTGAGTTGTGCCGCCCACGTAGACATCAAAATGGCTGAGCGAAAGAATTAACGCAAGGGTCTCCTTCTCAACGGTAGAATACTTCCGCTGGTGCGCGTTGAACTTCTTTGAGAAGTAGCAGACCGGTCTGTCCACTCCATCGTCATCAGCTTGCATCAGCACGGCGCCTGCTCCGACATCGCTGGCATCGACAGCTAGGCTGAAGCCTTTCTTGAAGTCCGGCGCTGCCAATACAGGACCACTCGACAGGATTGCCTTCACTTGGTCAAACGCAGACTGGCATGCGGCTGACCACTGGAACTTCACGTTCTTCCGCAGGAGATCAGTCAAGGGTGCCACAACATCCGAGAAGTTATGGCAGAAGCGACGGTAGTATCCAGCCATGCCAATGAATCTCATCAGCTCCTTCCTCGTCTTGGGAACAGGGACATCTTGGACTGCTTGGACTTTAGCCGCTGCGGGACGAACTCGACCATGTCCAACGACATGACCAAGAAACTGCACTTCACTATGCCCAAACTCACTTTTCACCAAGTTAACTGTGAGACTGGCTGCTGACAACCGCTTGAACAACTCCCTCACCGTTCTCACATAGTCATCCCAAGAATCGCTGTAAACCACCACATCATCGATGTATACCTCACAGCCATCTAATCCACAAATCAACACATTCATCATGCGTTGGAATGTAGCCGGGGCGTTTTTCATCCCAAACGGCATCACGGTATACTGGAAAAGGCCCTTTGAAGTTACAAACGCAGAAATCTCCTTTGCTCTCTGTGTTAAAGGTATCTGCCAATACCCTTTCAGTAGGTCAAACTTGCTTACATAGCTCGCTTTTCCAATACGATCGATGCAGTCATCGACTCTTGGAATAGGGAAGCAGTCCGATTTGGTACATGAATTCACCTTCCTATAATCCGTGCAAAAGCGATATGAGCCATCCGGCTTGGGAACTAATACACATGGTGAACTCCATGCACTAGTGCTTGGTTCTACAATGTTATGTTCTAACATGTACTCCACCTCCCTCTGCAAGTGTTGCATCTTCTCTGGGTTAGCACGATAAGGGTGCTGCTTGATGGGATCTGACTCCCCAACATCCACATCATGTTGCACCACACTTGTGCGACCAGGAACATCTGAAAACAACTCAGGAAAATCTGCAATGATCTGTTTCACATCATCTCTCTCACCATGGGACAAATGAACCCTTTTCCTGTCAAGATCACAAAGTGCATCCGAGTTCTTAAGCTTCACACTTGAACACTTCCTTTCTAGTTCAGCACATTGATCATTTGTTGTGTGATTCAACTCTTCTCCAACCACACACATGAATGGCTTCACACTCTCACCTGCACTTCTCTCAACATCAGTTTCATCTACAGGCTGAGACTCATCTCCTATCTGATGTGATTTTGACGCTGCGTTTCTACTTACTTCTACATCATCCATCTGACAGAAAAAACTCCCTTCTAGACCGATATCCCCTGGACTAGCCTTCATTTCAGACTCCTCTGATTTTCTACACATGGAACGTGTGACTACACAAGCTGGGAAAACTTCAGGGAATTCCTGAACCAATGCAGCTGTCTCATTTCCTTCTTTATCCAAAGGGACTGCACTGACCACTGGAATAGTCACTTTGTCTCCTGCAAGATCGTTGCCTAATATCAATGCTACACCATCCATAGGAAGTGACTTCCTAACACCAAGGCTCACCCTTCCTGAAACTAGGCCTGACTGCAAATCGACTGTGTGAAGAGGGGCCTCAACGTAACCTCCTTCTACTCCTTGTAACAGTACACTTGTGCCTGTGGACGACGTTTGCCCAAAAGGTAAAACACTGTCAAGAATCAATGACTGGGATGCACCAGTATCTCGCAGGGTGGTAACCTTTCTAGCTTCATCACACCCTACCAATGACACATAGCCTACAGAAGTGAATGTTTCATACTGAGACTTAATCTTGTCTTGATCAGCCGACTTAATCACACTCTGAACTTGTTCACACCAATCACCTGTTGATTCAACCGAACGACTCCCAATCCATTGGGATGAGACTTCTTTTCTTTGTCTTTTTCCTGTTTTTTCTTGTTCAGAATGGGACAATTAGACTTCACATGCCCTGGTTGCCTACAATGGAAACACACAATAGGCTTCTCAGTGTTCCTACCCTTCTTGTCAGTCTCATTTTCTACCACTAGACCAGCCTTCACCTCTGTCTTACTGCTAGAATTTGTCTTGCCAACACTTAGATTAGGAGCTGCATATTTGCTTCCTACATACCTGTTTCCATGACTATGGGACAAAGTATACTCATCAGCCATTGTACTAGCTACCGGCAAAGTTTTCGCTTTTCGTTCCTCGATATGCGAACGCACCTCTTGAGGTAGCGAACTCTTAAACTCCTCTAGTAGCACAAGTTCCCGCAAATCATCAACAGTATCCACGCTTACTGATTGCAGCCAACGAGTGAAGGCTATTTCCTTCACTTTTGCAAATTCTCTGAATGACTGTGACTCCAGTTTTCTACTATTCCTGAATTTTTGTCTGTACGCTTCAGGAACCAAGGCGTACGCGTTCATGATTGCCTTTTTTACTGTTGCGTAATCCTGAGCTTCTTCGCGCGACAGTGAAGCATAAGCATCACATGCCTTTCCCTTTAACTTCGTCTGCAAAAGATGAGGCCATTTTTCTTTCGGCCACTCCATGCTATCAGCCACTTGTTCGAAGTGCAGGAAATATCTATCCACATCTCCTTCATCGAACTCAGGGACCATTCTGACATTTTTGGCGATATCAAAATGCCCACCACTGACGCTTACACCATACTCTCTCTCACCAACTTGACGAGCCCTTTCTAGAGAAACCCTCTCTCTCTCTAACTCAATTCTCGCTTTCTCAAGTTCAAGCTCTTTCAGACGTACTTCTACACTCCCTTGCACATCACCAGGGGGACTACCTGATATGTTACGCAATGCCTGGAGGGGAAATACTTCTTCATCTACAAGAAATTTGATTGTGTGCTGTGTAATCTCTGACTTTTTCATTGTACTCTTCACAGCAGGAACCTTGTAGTTTTCTGCAACACGCAACAAATCAACCTTTTTTCAAGGTTAGCAACTCCTCAACTGTGGGTGAATCCACAAACTTCTCAATGGAAAACTCTTGATCTTTCTCCATTCTGCACCAGTAATGTACAATTAGTAGTGCTACAAGAAAACCTGACTATCACCAGCCAGCCAGCTGAAAAACTCTTTTCAACTGAAGAAAACCAGTCGCACTATAAACAATAACCCGTATGCTATACCACACACGACCCGACTGGGAATAACCCGTATGCTAAACCACATACAAACCGACTTGAAATAACCCGTGTGCTCAACCACACACGAACGACAATGGCATAACCTGTGTGCTAAACCACACACAAACCACCGTGGAATAACCCGTGTGCTATACCACACACGAACAACCGTGAAATCACCTGTATGCTAAACCACATACAAACCACCGTGGAATAACCCGTGTGCTAAACCACACACGAACCACCGTGAAATCACCTGTATGCTAAACCACATACAGCTGTACAAACCGCCGTGGAATAACCCGTATCCTTAACCACATACGAATCGCCGTAGAATAACCCGTATGCTGAACCACACACGAACCACCACGTACGGGACCAACGACCAACGTTTGACCAACGTTTCCACGCAAACACTACACACGCGCAGCGTATAACTGGACTAAACCATCCTCAACACTACGCACGTGCCAAATTAACCCTTTCGATCCCGAAAGAAATACGAACGTGTGCTTCCCTCACGCAGACACAGAAAGACGACCGATTTACATCAAACTGTATAACATATCACTCCGCGTCCATCTGCATGCACACACACACACATACACACTACGCCATAAACGCATCATGCTTTCTCAAATCGTAACACCTGCACATACAGTAAACTGTAACAATCACGATGCAAACTACATACAGTACTGTAGGTAGTTGCGCGACGCGACGTAAACTGTATCGCGATCGCCCATGTCCACGACATAGCATAGAGTGCTACACCACGCTACTCACCGAAATTCATCGGCCAAGCGAGAACGAAAAAACACTCCTGGGATCATATCAAGCCCGATCAAATCACCTAAGTCCGCAGAAACCCTGCCGAACTCCCGGACGTGCCCCCAATTTGTTACGGGAGGTTAACTTGGCCTAACGAACCATCATAACCACCAAAAATACCCAGACTCTCAAACAAGGTGTTTGGTCGATCTCGGTCATCTTGTCGAACCCTTTATTTACATATTCCTCCGCGGAACAATCAAGTGCCCAGAAATGATAATACAATGCACATGTATCCATAACACTAGCCGAACTTGACTTTTTCATATTTTCTGAAAGAGCGGGTCTTCTTTTACATTATGCTAAAATTTGGTATCATAAAACGGGCAGGAAAGTGTGTGTTTTTTTAGCAGTTTATCTCGAACATTTTTGGTAGAATAGCGTGATTAGGTGTGTCTTTAGAATCCCTTTTTCATTTCTGAAAACCTTGTCCACACTCTTCACTTTCAACTCTAATAACTTATGAAAGAATAGTGCTACTGCTTTGCAAGTTGGCATTAATTATGGACAGAATGTGTTAATGAGGCATGCCTAATTTCAGTTTAATCTGATAATCCCTTCATTGTTGTTAATCTGGTGGTTTACTTCCTGTTTTTGTCCCACTCGTCGCACAGCCAGCACGGTTTGGTAAAGATTAAGCGCTTGAATAGACACTGTACTTCAGAGCCTCTTTTCTCAGTTCACACTTTTCCTGAGTTTGTGCTTTCTTTCCAATACTTAGATAGGTTAGGAGAGTCCATTTGATTTGAGTTATACATCATTTTAAAGGTCCAGTTTACCTTTGGGAGCAGTGATTTCAAAAATTTTCAAGATATCATATTTGATGCATATGTGTAGGTCTGTTGTATCATAAAACATCCTACCATATGAAATATTTGCAATAAAACCTAAAATATAAGGAGATATCAGGGTTTTTCTCAATAAACCGTAACTGTATACGGTTTAGTCTGGAAATTTTTTTATTATAACTATTGTTCACATTTTGTGTATTTAACAACACTTAACATCGATTATACGGATTCAAATTTTGACAGCGGTTGTTTCTATCCCTAACTCACATTTTAGAACTATTTTATAGCACTAATGCTTTCATCTGCAAATGGTAAATTATGCCTTTAAAGCTTAAAGTCTGCTCTTTCAGAATATGGTCTTAACTAAAAATTCATGTCTGGCGACTTTTTGTTTGTTTTGAGGTGCTGGGTCACATATATACTTCGTGGACGTGCGGAAAATAGATTTGATTATGGAAAATAGTGATCCACTAAAAAGCAAAGCTTGTGGGACGTGGATCGCTAGATAAATAATGAGTAAATAATATATTCGAGGGTTTTTATAGCTGTTATATTTGATATAGATTATTTAAATCATTTGTGAAAAATATGTAGTTATATTGAGATACGCAGGTCGGGAAAAAATATACAAAATATCAATGCTAATGCCCGGACACTGTTCACTGAACCACTTGTAACGGGAAAATATTACAAGGACAACACACTCGTACGCACATTACCCACACACATATAAGACGCGAGACAATACCGAGAGGAGAGAAGACGGTAACAATACAAGTCTACGAAGAACAAAAGACAGGAAAGGAAGAGGAGAGGAGAAAGAAGAGAGGTCTGCATACAGAACACGCAAAGTGCTGCGACATCAGGACAGGTGATAGCCTTTTGTCAAGGCCGTCTCGCTGTAATGGGCGAGCGATGCGAGCCCAGCCGAGCGCGCCAGCGCGAGGGCCTTTTGAGATCTGCTTTACACATTATTATTCATGAACGTGAACCCTTCTGAATACTCATTTTAACGGGTTCCGGTCAACTAATAGAGTGGCGCGCTCCCCGCATCCTCAGCCTCGGTGTTGTCATGCCTGTTCGCATGCATCACTGACCGCCCGCGGAGGTCTGCCACAGAACTCTACACACTCTGTGTGTATAGAGTTCTGTGAGGTCTGCGGCGTGCATTCGCTCTATTCAAATCGGGTTCGAGCAGACAGACACGCTGATTGGTCGTCGACTTTTGCTCCCAAAATCGGGGAGCAAAAGTCGGTAATTCAAAGGGCTAACAAAAGGATGCGAAGCAGATCTCAAAAGGCCCTCGCGCAACCCCACTCAGCTGGGCTCTCTTTACCAAACAGCGAGAGGGCCTTGACAAAAGGCTAGACAGGTGAAAGCTCAAGCATGAATTAGAACAATTTGAATTATGTAAAAGTATAAGTAGAGAGTAGATGTTTTCTGAATTTGTATTTAAATGTGACGAATTTGGGGGAATCTTTTAAACTATTATCTAGATTATTCCAAAGTTTGGGTCCGGTATAAAGAAATGTACTTTGGGCATGTGCGGTTCTCATTAATGGAAGATGAAATTCATCGGGATGGGATAATTATGTACATGACTGTTTCGATGAAATAAGTCATGAAATAATTTAGGTGAAAAATTACTGTTATAATCAACCATAAACTGGCCATGTTGAAACACATACAAACCTTTTATTTTTAGTATTTTATGGTCAAAAAACAAAGCATCTGTATGTTCTCGAGTATGTAGATTAAAAATAATTCTGAACGCTTTCTTTTGCAATAAAAAAAAATTATCTAGTAAAATCTGATATGTATTACCCCAAGCAAGAATTGCTGGAATGACATATTTCTTATAGTAACAGCCAATCAGGAACTGATGAGGATTCTTTCTTTTCAAGCTTTTGAGCCCTCCATGGACTGTTGTATTGTCTCAGTTTCAACGTACAGTGTATAGTACAACTCACAATTTTAAGCCAAAATCCGGATTCTTGTAGATATCATGTCGAAGCTGGATTCTTTTTTTTTATGGAATGGGACCCAGATGGAGATCTGACACCACATTTTGCGCATACGGTAATGGCCTTCTCTTGGGAAATTTAGAATCCCTTGGACATAATAAAGGAAGCTAATACGATTTGTTATGACTAAAGGGAAACAGAGTACTTCTTCTTCAAAGGGATGGTATAGTTTGGGTTGAGGTGAGAATTCAGCTTTTAATTTTTTGAGAGATGATTAGAAACCACCTTATATCATGTTAAAAAGAGTACAATTCTATCAATGAGGAATTGAGTTTATTAATTTGATGAAAATCATTTATGAAATGGTTGACATATCTCAACACAAAGTAAAACACAGCGATCCTAATAAAAGGTGGGTCCCACTTTTTATTAGGATTGTTTTGTTTTGGATATCTCAGTGATTCCAAAACAAATTTTCGTGAAATAAACTTTGACTTTCTCTGAGAGTAATGCTCTTGTATATGTCATAAGGGGTTTCCCATTATCTAAAAAAAAAAAAAAAAGTAATCAAAAAATGCTGGAGACCTCAAGCCCCATTTAAACCGAAATTATACTATCCCTTTAATAGCAGGGTCTAATATCTAAACGCCTTACGAGCTCATTTATATTGAAAAAGCTTATGCTCAAAGTGAGGATTTAAATTTTGGTTCTGCAATTGGCAATAATTTTTTAAATGATGTTTTAAATTCGATGTCTGTTGAGGTATTGTCAAAAATTAAAGACTAAGAACACACTGACAGAATGAAGCGGTGAGGTGCCCTTTCATATATACATAGTAACAGTGTGTCATGACCCATCACAACGCAAGGCTCATAAAATATTCTAGACTTGATATATCATTGATATAATATATCTACCTTCCGAACTAATTTCTGAAAGTTCTATCTATGACCGTATTTGACAATGATTCAGCACGAGTTCAGTTTGGGTGTAGACAAACAAGACATACTTATATAGGTTGAACAATTTAAGTGCATTGCTTGGTTTTCCGGAATGCCGTTCGAAGCTTGAATATGAAACAAAGGTTAATACGATATCAATTAGCACTATATTTGATTAATGTTCTTTCAAATTAAATGTATATCCGCTTCAATATGTAATTGTTGTGTGTATAGTGTGTGCTTGTGAGGTGGGGAGGTGTTTGTGTATCACGCTTTCCAAAAATACTGTCAGCATTGTGCGTTATTGCTTTCAATTTTCCAAATTTTTGTTATCTTCCTTAAACCATTGTCATTATTTCCTCTGAACTCTCTGATTCACTATAGAGGCCGAATTAGAAAAAAGAAGAAGAAATATACACAAAAGCAAGTAAACAAACAAAACTTTGTTCGTGAAGGAATAGTACGAAAATGAGCAGGAGGTAGGAGCAAGCGTTGTAAAGACAGTGATCGAATGATAGTTATCTCTCAATATCTGTCAAACATTTTTTCCCTTTCCATTCTTTAGATTCGACACTGATACCATCCCTATTTAATGCGTATAGGTAACTCATTTCAACACATAGCCCATTTGACAAAACTTCTTTTTTCTTTGTGTTTTAGTAACTTGTGCTGGACAAGAAAAAACAAAGAAGGAATAATGTGTCAAATCCTTCAAAACGGAGCTTATCGTACTTCTTTTGGAACACCTGATAACAACAACATCCTTGGTTTGACTATAGACACAGGTTGTGAGTAAGATGGAGAGACGATTTCTTTATCATTATCTAGATTAGTCGCCTATGTGCAACAAAACTATCTCAGCCAATCTGAGTGACAGATAATGCATTTTGAATTCACAAAACTTTGCCACACTAGAGATAAAAGTACGCTAATGATGCATTTAATGGAATATCCCCGAAAAGTTCAATGTTGCTTCGAGTTCAAAGGAAAACTATAAGTTAACATTTCGTACTACACCTAGATGAAATACCCGCTTCAAGTCTTTATAAGTCATGTTCATTTGAATTAGACTCGACGGTTTGTCATCTCCCCATATTTTGCTGAAACACACAATTCACAAATCAATCGAAAAATCGATATGATATACTGTATAATGAAACAGTACCTTGAAAACATCACATCCATATCAAAGCTTTGTTATGAGCCTAATGCCAAATCTTGCAAATTTTCCTCACCCTTGCTGTTATGCATTTCTAGCATGAATGCATCCATAAAAGCAAATAGGATGTTTCCCAAAAGCTCTTATGTTTTGAGATCTCAGAATAATGTGGCATACAGAGGGTTTACATATAATAAGAAAGAGTTGGCATCTATAAGAGTACTATTTTTTTTTCAAAGACTTCCTGCACTTTTAAAAATTAGTTACATGTTGATCGCATCTTCACACATCTTTCTTTTGTCTCACAGCTGGCCGCCTGCTTTATTGTGATAAGGACGGAACCGACACAGCCTACTACACTAACCTGCCTCCAGGGAGCCCAGGCCAGACTAAGATACCCGGAGTTGATGTAGAGGGTGCAGCCAGTGACAGACGCCTGAAGGATGTAAGCATATTCCACGATACGGTATACTGGCTGCGACGTGACGGTGTGGTGGTCACCAGAGACTACGCTTCGGGCAATCCGACTTCCGTGCTGCATCCCATAACACGGGACGAACTCGGAGGTAGTGATGCCCTTGACTTGGAGAGAATGGTCATTGCTTATGATGACTAACAGTAATCCCACACTGTCATGATAGAGTTAGTTGGACATTTCGATAATCCACCATTATGATAAAATTACGTTAATTTGAATTAATTTTCATCGTATATTTCATATTTTGTTGTACATTGCAAATAACCTATATCCAAGCACAGTGGCGGACCCAGAGGGGGCGCACAAGCGGTGCACGCCCCCTATATTTTTCGCTTAAACAAAAGAAATAAAAAGAAAAAAAGTGAAATGAAACCCGGAAGTGGTACCAAAAATATCAGTTGTGCCTCAGCCCCCCACCCCCCCCCCCTTACAGAATTCCTGGATACGCCCCTCTTATTTGTGTAGGCCTACATTCGCGGCTGTTGTACACACAGATACACACACACACACACACACACACACAAAAAAAAAAATCAGTCTAGATTACCAGCAAGCACTAAATATTTTTGTCTCCTCGGATGGTATTTAGTTTACCTGTCATTTCATGTACGCCTGGTTGTCTGTTGGATATGTAAAATGTTGAAAAGATACTCTGACCCAATATCAAATAAAGTCCCGTCGAATTGTCTATTCTTAATGGGAATAGATTTAAACGATATTACTGTATTTAATTGTCAACTTTTAGATGTGAAATTTCGTTTTGATATAACCATATAGCATGCAGTTCTCTCCAAGCGGCAAATTCGTATACTTCGAGTACGATGTGACTGTCAGACATTCCACGATTGCTGCCGGCAGGACTGTATAGACAGTGGCAGTTTGAAGGGTAGTCTGTGACAATAACCCCGGTATCGATTTGTATCGATCTCCATGCCAATTTACTTTATGTTATCAATTCAGATCACGTCAACTGCCTGTAAGACAAAATTTTGTCCTAATATTTAAGACATGGAAGGAGGGTATTAGAGCCTTATTATCGGGATAAAAGAAATAAACCGCACGTCATTCGAAATGAAACCACTTATTATGCGTGTACATTATCATGAGGGCATAAACGCATGTACTAAAAGCTATCCGGTAGTAAAGGAATACAACCTGACACGCGCATGAATTAAGCATGATTATTTCCTTACTTAGTCTACCAAGTGTAAATCGAGATTTTTCATTCGATAATTTGTCTAATACATTATTTAAGTGTAGAAAACATGTTTCAGTTACTCTTTCTGCAAAATTCACACTAATACTAATACCAATACTAATAATAATACTTATACTAAAACTTATACTAATACAAATGCTAATTCTAATACTAATACGAATACTAATACTAATACTAATACCAATACTAATATTTATACTAATACTAATATTAATAAAAGTATTATAAATAAAATAAGCAAATAAATCAATCCATAAGTAAAAACACATTTTGAATGTACATAACTAATGCTTTCCTTGATGTATGTACAAAACCTCCAGCTCTTCAAAGATTGCTGCGTATATTATTCAATGGTTCGGATGGACATGGCAAGATTTATCAAACAACTATTGTCTTGGATGTGGAGTAAAGAATGCTGTGCTTGTATAACATTGTTGAGTCATAATTATGCGTTTGTTCTGTATTGTTATTCAATGGTTCGGATGTGCATGGTAATGATTATTTAGAAAATTGTTATCATCTGCAACAGGTTGTATAGTAGGGAATTAAGCACTAGTACGAGTTTTCATTGTCCATAGATATGTGTGAAATTCTCTCGCAAGTAGGCGCTACACTGTTGGAGTTGAATGACGAGAATAAACTTTTTGTAACACTTCATAAAACTTTTCAATATATTACGATTATATTTATGTATATTATTATAAGATTAATATTTGAAGGGGTCGGTGCATTATAGTGTTAACCCACACTTTGGTGAAAAATGAGTTACATGCATTTACACCATCCTGAATCACTGCTCTATAATCCCTAAAAATGTCATCTTGAAATTTAAGCAAAAAATGGGTTTTTAATGCAGGCATCTTTTTGCCCCGAAAATTAATCACATCTTATAGGCAGGAATATAATGCTAAGCCACACTTTTCAAGATGGCGACCTCCATGGTAGCAGACAGAAGGGTGTCATAAAAATATCTAAATTTGAACAGTGAGGAAACTTTTTCATCTACAAAAATGAGTGATTATGATTCATAACATAACTTGTACTCTTCTGCCAGTTATGAAAATGGAGATGAGATAAACATTAATGAAATTTTAAGCATTTAATGAGTATTTTTTGTTAATTTTTGTACTGTTGGGGTTAGCATTATTTTCATGCCAATTCTACTGATCATGACATTTTTCGCCAGTTTTTTATATTTTTGAACTTATCAGGAAAATACCACAATCACTGGTTTTAGGAGTATTTTAGCATTGTGCATTATGGCCTATAAGAAAATGAATCAACATTCATGGTCTGTCCAAGCACCTTAAAGATTCATTAGTGGGTTAGCATTTTATTCATGCTGACATTTTGCTTCAAATGGAAAGCTTCCTCAAAATTAATCAGTAGTTAAATAACTGATGTAATATATTCAAAATATAAATCTTCATTTGCTATGTGTGTGGTTTTTTTTATCGAAATGGCTTATTGTAATAAGTGTATTGTCTCTAAATTTATGATTTTTTCCCCGATGCAAGTGTGATCTGAAAACGTTCATATGGGTAAAAAAAAAAAAAAAAAAATGTACGTATAGCTGGATGTTTGGACATGTGCCTTATCTGTTAGTAATTCTTACAGAGTTAGATCACTAGTGAAACAACATTTGAAATTGTCATTGATTAATTTGTAACTTCTTTTGAATAAAGTGCAATTTTGCTATGCTTTCACAGCCATATTTAGGGGTATTAGCTATAGACAGTAGAAAATGGATGAAAACAAAATGCATTTTTAATATCGATTAAATTACCTCAAATTTTCAAAAACATTCCTGCCGCTGTCAGTACAGCTCTGCTTCCTTGTAGTTTCTTACATAACCGAGACACGATACTTACATATTTAACATCCTTTGAAAGGATGTTACATTTATGATATAACTGCAAACATTATTTTTCAAATCTAACGCTGTCGTATAAAATTCACAGTTGAAACCTCTATACGGTTTCTCAATTTAAATCAATAAACGTTGAAAGCAATCAAAGCGGAATTTAAAGCATCAATGCTGATAGTATAGTGTTTTTTTAAGGTAATTTAATTGTGAGTCAATAGCTCCCTTTTTTCCACTACTGAATTTACCCTTTTAACTCGGTATTTATCATGCACTTTTATGAAGAAGTCTCCATGTTGGAAAGAAAATGTATTTGCTGTATTCTGTTACAAATTTCAGTGTTGTTGTTTTTTTTTCACAGGGTGGTTTTCAAGATTAATTTACAAAAAAAGAAAGTTTCCTTCAAATTAATTTGGAGATTTGTGATTGATAAAACTTTTGAAAGCATATAGATTTTTCACTTTTTCGTGCATGTTTTTGTCACCGTAACAGCTTTGACATGAGAACATTTTTTTCTTGTTCCTAAATGATCTTCATGATCCAAATGTAGTCTGAAAACGTGCATATGGGGTAAAATGTATGTGTGTAAACACACCAACTTGGTATAATACGTAGACTATTTTGGTCTTATTCGGCACATTGTATTTCAGCATGTATGGTCTGTCCGAATATGCGAAATCTATAACTGTTCAGGCTTCCAAAGAGATTTTTTCCCAATTTTTAAAAATGTTCTTTTCATAGATTTTTGGCCATTAAGAGTTAGTCATTCATTTTGTGATAAGAACTTTCCTGCATAATTTCACACAGCCTGCCTTTACTAACGAACATGAAGAGGATTACTTGAGGCATGTACAGTCATAATTCTCATACAACACTTTTTTTTTGTAAATTCGTTGTCATACAAAGAAGGAGTTTAGAGTACTATTGGTGATTTTGATACCCTAGACAAGAAAACCAATATTGCTAAACAAGGCCTTAATGTCTACTTTATGATATTTTATTCCCCTTACATAACAAAAGACATGATAATCTCTGGAATAATGTTGATATGTACCATTTTACTTTATTTTCTCTGATCTAGATACTCTAAATTTTAAATGCGTTATATGCATAATGCTGAAGAAGGGACTCTTTCCCTGCTTTTAGGTACACGGAAAATGTAAAATCCTCAATGAGATATAACCCCTCCCCCCCCCCAACAAATCATATTATTATTTTGTATGACACTGAATGCTTTGTCTTTTAAAACTTGAATTGTTGAAATTGTTTAATATCCACATTTCAAGATGTCTTTATGCGTATATGATTGATTCTGTGCGCGTCGTGTGCGTCTAAAATATATGAAAAGTTTGTCTTCATAATTCACACAGATTATACAATACAGACAGTTAAAAACAAGTATATCTTATTTTAATTTCACGTCACATAGGAGGGAAGCTCAAATATTACATTAATTTTCCATTTTTAGCGACGAGATATTGATATTTTGTGAGTTTTCAAAAAATAAAAAGTATTTGTATACACGACGGATTTGGCTGCAATAAAGTGCTAAGCCACATATTCAAAATGTGACTTGAAAAATCCTCTTGAATCCACCAAAATATCAGTGTAGTAAATTTCCCCAAGAAACTATTCAATCTTGAGTATGTAAAGGTTCATAAACGAAAAAAATTGCCTTCTCGAGTCATTAACCTGATTTATGGATTTTTTCAAACTTTCAAAAGCGATTATCTCAAAATGAACATTGTGTGGGTTAGCACTATAATCACCGACCCCTTCATTTGTGGTAGAATGACACTCCTCAAGAATTTTCATTCATGTTGTTGAGAACTTTATTCACTGCTCATCTTTATATGCAGACATGCGTGTAATCATAATGTCTATGCATATATATATATATATATATATATATATATATATATATATAAATTAGTAACTAGGCAACTCGTATGTGGTGTACACATTGTCATAATGAATTTCATATTCTTTGTTATCAAATGATCTATATTCAATAATATTTGTGTAAATAATAAATATGTGAGCGTTGTATAAAGAGAGTAAGTGCATGTAGAGCTTCGTCGAGATAACATACTTCTTATTATATAATTCAATTGTGCCTCGGATGGTATCAAGTCTGTCTTTTCGTGTATTTGAATTTGTAAAAACATCTGAATCAATATCAACTAAAGACTTATTGAGGTATAGATTCTTGTTCGGAATATTAAACCATATCACTGTATCTTTTCAAATTTGAATGTAAATTTTTCAATTTGATATAATCGGAAAGCATAATGTGAGTATAGCAGTCATTCCACGCTTACACTACTGCAGGCCAGTCCCGATTCGGGACTATTTTCTTTTTCTTCTATAATTTGCGCCCTCATAGGCCGGTAGCGCCATATTAATGGCGGTAGTCTACGCGTCGCGAGTCGACTAAGCTCGCATTCTTTCAACGCCATCAACGACGAAATATTGGTATGCTCTCTCATTGAATGTATACTGTGTAGAAAGGACGATGACAGTCCAGGCAATCATACTAACTGCAGGCAGGTAGACTTATATGTAGACGGTGGACAGTATGAATGTTTGAATGTCTCCGATATCTATTGGCCATTCTTAGTGACGTCAGTTCAAATCATGATTAAACATCATGGCTGCAAAACAATTTAAAGTCTTTACAATAAGGACCTGAAAATAGGCTGGTACAAAGGACACATACAAACACGCACACTGACACACACACAAAAACAATAAAAAAAAAAAAACAAACAAAAACCACACGAAATGAAACCATAGATTGTACGTTGTCTTGAGGGCAAAAACGTGTGTGGCATATCAAGTGCTATCATTAGGAACCCTTTTTGCTTATACGCGCATGTACATAACCATTGCCCTCTTTAGGCCCCCTAAGTGTAAATTAAGGGTTTTATTCACTTCACATTGATTAATTATGACAAACATGTTCCTGTCACTCTGTGTGAAAAGTGCAACCCCCGAAACACACACACACACACACACACACACACACACACAAACCCCAAAACAGCCAAAAAAAAAAATGCTGAAAGCATTTAATCGCACATCATATTGTTGTCCTCGGTAGATGTACTAACCCTTAATTTATAGGTTTTCACAAGTTTGCTTTGTATATCATTCAATGGTTCGGATGCACATGGTAAGGACTATTTAAAAGAAAAAAAAAAACAGATTTTATCTGATAATAGGCTGTATAGTAAGGACATTCTGTGCTAGTGAATGTATATCATTGGTCATTGATATGTGTGAAATTCTCTCCCAAGCATGGCCTTTGGTGTTTAAAGAGATGGTATAGCATCGGTGGAGAGGAGGGTGAGCTTCGATATATATTTGTGAGATACCAAGAAACCACTTATGAAATAATACTAAATTATAAAAGGAATTCGAAGTTGATTGGATGACAAACCGTTTTGAAATGGCTGAGATATTTAAGAATAAAGTAAAACAAAGGTATCTTAATAAACGTTAGGTCCCATCTTTTATTAGGATTGTTCTGTTTTGGATATCTCAGCCATTTCAAAACTAATTTTTATCAAATAAATATTGAATACCTCTTACAATTACATGCTCTTTCATATTTCATTAGAGGTTTCTCATTATCTAAAAAAACAGCAACAACAACAACTTTTTGTAACACTTCATGAGATTTTTCACTGTAACCATCGGAATTCGCAAAAATGTGACTCTTTAAATAAAGTCCTGTATTAATGTTATTACGGACTCGATTTGTTTGTGATTATTACGCATTTCGCTATGGGTGTTCCTACGTGTGAATGTATGTGTGGTCGGTGGACTCCTGTACAACTTATCTCTCCAAAGATGCTAACCTTTGATAACATTTCGTCAACAGCGCTTCTAGTTAATGACCAAAGGAACTCGAATCAGTCATAAGTGCACTTAACATTACGCTTCACAAACACAGACTTATATTACTACCTTCACATTGGTGAGAGCTGTTAGTCAAACAGGACATTCATTCGACCGGTAGGCGACATTTTTGCAGAAATATTTTTTTTTTTCATGGCAAAATGCTATCTAAAGGGGAAGTCCAGGCGGTTTCAATAATTTCAGATCGCATAATAATCAATTGCTCGATGCTTAGATTTGTGGAATCTATTGTGGTCCTTGAGAAGAGAAACAAAGACAATTTACACTAAAGAAGGATGATGACACAGCGGCCTTACCATAAGAATGCATATATATATATATATATATATAATGTTTTTGATTATTCATATATATATATATATATATATATATATATATATATATGTTTTTGATTATTCATATATATATGTATATACATATATGTATGTGTGTGTGTGTGTATGTGTGTGTGTGTGTGAGCGCACGAGTGTGTTCTTGCGTGTAAGGTGGAACATCGTTACATTCAACCGCTGGATTCTGTCAAATTCTCTACATTATTTACTCTTTAAGGGGAGGATAGTAGGTAAGATTCTGTTGCTGGTTTTAAAAGCTTTCAACAACCATCATCAAGATATTTTAGCAATGTACCTGTCTTTAGTTGTATATTCCTCTTTTAAAGATGGAATCTACTTTAGCACTGCGGAGACAGTAAACATTCTGCAAAAGACGTCTGCATCTGCCAGCCCGCTCCGGGCCAGCATTCCTAAAAAGATTTAGGAATACACTCTTCCCCGGGCGCACTCACCACTAGAGTTTTAGGGGATGTTGCCCCCCCTCTCCGAATATCAAACCGGGTCATCCCGGAAGGGACTCCTTTCGCACTGAGCACCTCCTCCCAAAATGTGAAGCGCCATTTTTACTTAACATGAAATGAGAGGTCGCTATGCTGACATTCTACATCTATCTTTATCGAAGATTATCGTAGCAGTAGGTGACGTGTTTCACCATACGAGTAATTTCTAAAAGTCTTGGGAGCCCTGATTTCGTGTGGCAGAAAATGGACGGTGCATGCGACCAGCCTCTGGGTCTGCGTTTCATTTTTCTGTTGTCTTTCTTTCATTTCCCCCCCCCCCCGTATTCTATAAGGCTATCATTTATTGCTCCCTCTATACAGACAACGATAATCGCCCTGGTGTACTGTAGTCTTTCCATTATCAAAACAGTTGCAATCTACATTCATTTTTTTTTTTTAGATTATCAGTTTCTCTCTTCTCGATATACTTGTTAATAGTGCTCTGAAGTGAAGCGTTTTGCTCCGAGAGGGGTCGTCCAGCATCCGACAGGGGCGGACTCTCACCTCTGGGGAGCACTTTCCACTGCTACACATCCCGAACGGGTTGGTCGCACGCCGGAATTCTACAATGGCTGGTCGTCTCGCCATGTGACCGTCGTCTACGAATGCCAATTTTTTGAAAGCGTCTTTTTTTTTTTTTGCTTAGTTGTCGTCACGCCTCCTTGTGGCCACGCAAAGAAAGGTTTTTGTTACAGGCATCATTAACCATTTTTTTTTTTTTTTTTTGCAGATGAAACAAACAAACACCAACATCTGGTTCCTCAACAGAGTTCTAAAATATATACTAGGGATAGAAACAACCACTGTAAAAAAAAAAAAAAAAAATCGTAATTGTTTTAATCAATATAAACAAACACCCACATTTGGTTCTTCAAAATAGTTCTAAAATGTATGTAAGGGATAGAAACAACCAATGTAGAAATCTTAATTGTAATAATCAATGTTCAGTATTGTTAAATGGGCGAACAAAAGTTATGAAAAAATTGTTCGTAGACCAAATTGTCTAAAGGTTTAGTTTTGTGAGGAAAAAAAAATAATGTTTCTGCACAAATCTGACCGTGCATCACAAAACAAACGAAAAGTCGCACGCACTGCTTTTGTGGGACAGCTGAAAATAGGTGAAATCGGTCAACCTAGCCAATGTTGACTTTTACATATTTTCTGAAAAAAGTAAGTCTTCTTTTACATTATACTAAAGTTTGGGATCATAAAACGAAAAGGAAATTTGTTCTTTTCACATTTTTTTCTTCTTTTTTTTTTGGGGGGGGGGACATCTTTTGGTGGAATAGTGTGATAAGGTGTTTCTCATAGAGTTATCGGTTCATTTCTTAAAAACCCTGTCCTTGCTCATTACATTCAACTCCGATAACTTTAGAAGGGATGATGCTGCTGATTTGAAAGTTGGCATTGCTAATCGACAGAATGTGTTAATAAGGCATGCGCAATTCCATCTTACTCTGTAAATCCCATCATTGTTGTTGCTGCGGTGGTTACCGTCCTGTTATTCCTGTTATTTGTTCAATTCATCTCACAGCGATCGCGGTTTGGTAAAGATAAATTGGTAAAGCAAAATTTCTATATGATAGTACGTTTGCGATACAGCTGACCTATACACATGCACAATCATGCATCAAATGTGAAAACTTGTAACATTTTTTTTTAATCACTGCTTCAAATGGTATTTTTTTTTTATTTCCGTTGAATGGAAATAAACTATAATTGAATTGAATTGAAATTGATCCTCTACAACTGTAACTCTTTTGCTAAACCATCAACGTGCTGATCAATAATGCAAAAGACTGCATTTTACTGTTAAGTAATATTACTATTTACTTCACAGTTGATTTAAATGTGGTAAGCTAAATTTAACACTCGCTTTGCTTATAGGCTGACATCTTTCAGAAAAAAAAAAGTGTTTTATGTTTCATAAAGCTAAATTTTGAAAAAGGCAATAGATCACGGTTGCTTTCCTGAACATGTCGTTAACGAAGCATTTAATTATATCCCAAATTTTCATGGACTATTCCTCGCTGTTATAAAGTTAGAAAGTCCAGACAGATATATTGCAGTGAAAGACAAAACTAGAGAGGGCGAGTCATTGGTAGTGATGTTGGGAAGATTCCGCGTTCACTCTTCAGAATAACACTTTTGAAAGCATATACGATCGATTCTGTAGTTACGGACAATTGGTTTTTGGTAAAGGGTCCACACTCTCCGTTTCATTCAAATGTCTGTAGTACTAAATTCCCTATGTTGAAGGGCTACAAATAGTGACTGGGGTATTATGTTGTTATAATAATAGTAATAATGATAATAATAGCATTTATAAGGCGTTTTATCGTATTGTTTCTGAGCGCATTGGTGCTATTCATAGAAAAAAGACTAGAAAACACAACAACACTGGACAATGCGAAACCAAAATTACAGTCACAAAAGAAGAAGAAGAAGAAAAAAAAACAACACTATTCATCTGATGCAGTGATCGTGATACAATAATAAATAACTGACTGTTATCCACTAATAGCTATCTTCTCGAGGCACAATTGTTCTAATACAGAAAGAGATGTGTCAAATTTCGATGTTTATGTAGAAACACATTTCATGTAGAACCACTGAATTTTACTTGCTCTAGCTCTTCTTTTATTTCATATTAGATTGTATATTGGGTACCATTCAGTATTATTTATAGAAAGCATGAAGGGATAGAGTAATTGCAAATTTGTGTCTCAATTTATAATCATTATATCCTGTGTATTGTAAAATTTTCATTAATTTGTTGCAATTCACAGATGATTTAGAAATTTCTAACAAAATATTTTCAATTAATTTGAAATAATTCTGGAAAAATGGCCAAAGTGGCGAATCATTTTGGAAAAAAAAAAAGATTTCGCAAGTTGTTCGAAAACATTTCGAAATTCTTTCTTAGCAAAATTGTTGGGCATATCTAAGCTGTAGCTTTAACTAACCATAGTAGGGGTGCTCTGTACACGCTATGATTTCAAACTTTGTAGGAATGTAGATCGGAGGTGATTTTGTGGATGTATCCTACTTCCACATGGTTTTCATGATAGAATTCATCATTATGAATGTAGGAACGTATCATTAGTGACAAGCATAGAAGTGTATGTTGGTAATCTAGATTTTCTAGTTCATTTCTAACCCTTTTTTTCCAATGTAATAGATTTTGTAGCTCAGTTTTCGTCCCGAGAAATCTGGAATTTGTCAATCCTAGTATAAAATGTGTCGTCTGTCGATCATTCTTGAACAAAATCTATTCAATTTAGTTAGTGGCTACTCATTTTGAGGCGTCATGGGTTGCCAACGCTGAGTGACTGGCGATGGAAGGTCAACAATCCTGTGCGCTTTGTAGAAAGTCAGCCAATATCTACGAGAATAACCCAATCGCAAGGGGAGGACTATAACACGCTGCAAAAGAGAAGTCCACTGTGCACAACATGTTGTGCTCTCTCACCCAGGACTGTATGACTGTATTTCATTTATCTATTTATTTATTTTCATCCTTTTTTATTAGGGGGGGGGGGGGCAACTCAAAATACAGTACTATAAAAATAATGATACAGGAACATACAGGAACATATTATATAAAGATCACATAGAAATGGTAAAACTCATGAAAAGTCATATTTGAATGAGTTATTCTAAGTATACTGTTTCCTTGAAATGTATATTAAGGAACAAAATTTAACATTTCAAAGTTTGTTATTCTTTTCGTAACAAATGACGGTGTTTTTACCATACCGTTGAATAAAGTACGACTTTGAGCAAAAATTTGCTGAATTGAAGGTAGCGCACCACGTTGGTTCGGAGAAAGATATCTAAATTGTTTTTCTAGGTTGGCTATTACAAAGTCACACTTACTCTACCAAGGACCATACCCAATTACAAAAAAAAAAGATATTCTATTTTCGTCTTTTTTTTCGTGTGTGTTCTTTGTAGTTAGTTGACCTTTACTGATTAGAAGCTTTCTATAAAATATGTTTCGTGTTTTGAAGATCATAGCCATCAATACCAGTATCTCTATAGATGGAATGGATACTCTACGTTTGTAGTGAAATAAAATTAGGAATACTCACAAACCACCGTTCAATAACAAATCTAAATTTTCGTATCATACACGGGTAATGCATCATATTAACCGTGATTGTCATACTAAAACTCCATTACTGAGTAAAGCGTGATATAATGTGCAGCTGGATATAGGGTAATGGGCCTCTTGTATTGTACACATTCAAAGGATTCTGCTCTACGTGTGTCTAAGATGTGAATAGTGACCCATATATATGTGTGAATATATATATATATATATATATATATATATATATATATATATATACATACATACATATATTACTATCATTATCATATCATTATGATATAAAGGGTGAAACAGTGAATCATATAGACAGTAAGTATTTCATTTTGAAATGTCTCAAATGATCCATAATGCAGTTTTGTACATAATCAGTAAAGACGGCCAATTCCTTTTATTAGCAAATTTGTGAAAAAATTTGTGAGAACACTTAGATATTGAAGAAAACACTATTTGGAAAAAATCCTGTACATTTTGAACTCAAGAGGGTCTTATTTTGTTTAGTTGCATGGACCATTAAGATTTGAATATTTTTTTTTTCGTACAACGAAAACATTAAAAATCTAAACTGCTAGTCTAGGGCTGCGTTTATCCAACTTGAGAGAGAGAATCACGTTTCCAAACGCGTTTGCAACGGTGTTTGTTAACGTGGTTTGAAACGCGATTCTCGAGAAGCCGCGTCTATCTAACCATCATACAATCGCGATTCCAGTGGTGTCACTGCGCAGCTGCTTTGCGCCATCTGATCCGGGAAGCAAAGGTCAACTTCATACCACCAAACCTGCCTAATCAGTCACACACAAATAACGGGCAGAGAGCACAACCGGAAACAGCTGGGATTTGACCTTGAGATATACACGCGTTTCAAAACGGCATTGCGTTTATCTACTCACAGAACAGCGATCGTGGTCTCAAACGCGTTTCAAAACGTCCTTTGAGAGGCGTTTCAAAACGGCGTTCCTAAATGCGTTTGAAACCACGGTTGCATTTATCTAACCCCTGAAATGCCTCAAACGCGTTTAGGATCGTTATTCTGCCTCAGAAAATTTTTAGATAAACGCAGCCTAGATTTATCATACAAACCTGTGTAATGCACGTAGTTGCACATGTGGTTCATGTCAGTGGTGTGTTGTTATTCGCCATCGATAACAAAGTAGGCGAAGCTAGTGAATTCTTCTTTTCTGACAGCTTTAACGTGCATATTTTGTTCGAAGTGTAAATATCATATTACAACCACAGAACGATTAATGTATACAGCTGTGCTTAGTACACAGAATACGTTACGGTGAGCGTTTGGTGCATTATTTGAATCTTAACCGCTAGCAACATTCAAATATCAGGCTCACTTCGTTTCATCGGGTGATCGCGTTCGGGTCGGGTGACCGCGATACACGACCTTTCGTAGATTACATGCCCTAATATACGAAGGGTCGGGTGGAGCATTTGAGAATTAGACCCCTATTATTTACGAAGTATCGGGTGCAGCTTACCCGAATCTTCGAGAAAAAGCCAGTGCAAATTTACGATCGCGTGTTATATCTCCAAATACGCGATTGTATTCCTACGTTTTTACTGTGAAAAAATTATCACGAGCGTTTGTATACAAGGCTAGCAGCACATAATGCTCGCCGTGCATAACTATGGCAAAGCGATACGCTCGCGTGCGATAAAGTGATAATGCAGGTTTCAATGGACGACCATTCATTTGTACAGTATGTGCGGCGAAAGTTTTAGTCGTCTCGACTTGTGGATCACAACAATCTGGTCCTTTCTGTTCTATCTGAACATCTTGACAACATTGTTATCGGCATTATCGTGGTTTCTGTCTCCACTCATTTCTTCACTGCTGGTGACAGCTAGCTCATACCACCTCCATTAGTACGGCAGATAGGTGAAAGAATTGTGGGTTTGGTGAAACAAGCATGAAATTTGGTATGCGTGTAGACTATGCCCCAGTGGTGATTTTTAGATATAGGGCCATCGCAGATTCGGCCTGTGACAAAAATGGCGGCCATTTCCAAAATGGCCGCCATCGTTTATATTAAAGTCATTGATATTGGAGGTAAGACCAATTCTTGGGATGAAAATCTTTTTCCATTATGTTATAAACCACACATTAGTAGTTCACTGTTCAGATAACATCTCAAATTCGACCTGTTTGAAAATGGCGGCCATTTTTCAAAATGGCCGCCATTTCTCGTTAGAAATTGTTGACATTTCAGTGTAAGTGAGATCAATTCTAGGGGTAAAAATCTTTTTTCATGCATTAAGAATCACCCATCGGTAGTTTTACGTTCCACAAAACATCTCAGATTCGACCTGTGACGAAAATGGCCGCCATGGCTTATATGAAAGTCATTGATATCGTAAGTTAGATTAATTCTTTGGGTGGAAATCTTTTTCCATTATGTTATAAACCACACATCAGTAGTCCTACTATCCTGATAACCCCTTAAATTCAACCTTTTTCAAAATGGCAGCCATTTTTCAAGATGGCCGCCATTGCTCATTAGAACTCGTTGACATTGTAGGTGAGATCAATTCTAGGGGTGAAAATCTTTTCTCATGCATTGGAAATCACCCTTTAGTAGTTCTACTGTCCACACAATATTTCAGATTCGACCTGTGACAAAAATGGCAGCCATTTTCCAAAATGGCCGCCATCTTTTATATGAAAGTCATTGATATTGTTGGTTTGATCAATTCTTGGGATGGAATTTTTTCCATTATGTTATAAACCACACATCAGTAGTTCTACTGTTTCGGTAACATCTCAAATTTGACTTGTTTCAAAATGGCGGCCATATATCAAGATGGCCGCCATTTCTCGTTAGAAATTGTTGACATTTCAGTGTAAGTGGGATCAATTCTATGGATGAAAATCTTTTTTCATGCATTAAGAATCACCCATCGGTAGTTTTACGTTCCACAAAACATCTCAGATTCGACCTGTGACGAAAATGGCCGCCATGGCTTATATGAAAGTCGTTGATATCGTAAGTTAGATTAATTCTTTGGGTGGAAATCTTTTTCCATTATGTTATAAACCACACATCAGTAGTCCTACTATCCTGATAACCCCTTAAATTCAACCTTTTTCAAAATGGCAGCCATTTTTCAAGATGGCCGCCATTGCTCATTAGAACTCGTTGACATTGTAGGTGAGATCAATTCTAGGGGTGAAAATCTTTTCTCATGCATTGGAAATCACCCTTTAGTAGTTCTACTGTCCACACAATATTTCAGATTCGACCTGTGACAAAAATGGCAGCCATTTCCCAAAATGGCCGCCATCTTTTATATGAAAGTCATTGATATTGTTGGTTTGATCAATTCTTGGGATGGAATTTTTTCCATTATGTTATAAACCACACATCAGTAGTTCTACTGTTTCGGTAACATCTCAAATTTGACTTGTTTCAAAATGGCGGCCATATATCAAGATGGCCGCCATTTCTCGTTAGAAATTGTTGACATTTCAGTGTAAGTGGGATCAATTCTATGGATGAAAATCTTTTTTCACGCATTAAGAATCACCCTTCAGTAGTTTTACTGTCCACACAACATGATCTCAAATTCGACCTGTGACAAAAATGGTGCCCATTTTCCAAAATGGCCGCTATTGCTTGTACATGAAAGTTGTTGATATTGTAGGTTAGATCAATTTTTGGGGTGGAAATCTTTTTCCATTATGTTATAAACCACACATCAGTAGTCCTACTATCCTGATAACCCCTGAAATTGAACCTTTTTCAAAAGCAAATGTATTGTGTTTAAAGTTGGTTCTAATGGATGGCAGTTGTAAGAAGAAGACTGCCGAGTGTAGTTATTGTGCACTTTTTCATTTATAACAAAAAGTGACGAAATAACCTGTGGAAATTCAGAATCCTTCGTTCTGTACATAATGGACCTTAGATTCAAAGAATGTATATCATGTACTTTTAGAAATTTATTTTCATAGAAAAGCTCAATAGTGTTAGAACGTGATGTTGCACCAGAAAAATAATTCTCACTGCGCGTTTTTGGAATAATAATAATTCATCCAAGTAAAGTTTTACTGAGTTTCTCCTGGCAAGAACACCATAATTGTGATAGTGTAGTACAAGGGTGAACACCATAATTGTGATAGTGTAGTACAAGGGTTGAGTATACAGTAGTATACGCACTATATTCTTTGGAAATATAGATTTTATATTATTGATAACGCCAACACTTCTGGAAAGAAATTTACCAAAGTGGCATATAATATATGAATTCTCAAATTCAATTTGTCATCTATATGCACATTGTAGGCCTAACATTTTTGTATTCGTGACTTTGTCTAATTGCACATTATCAAAGAGTATAATAATGGCCTGGCAAGAATGATAATGGACGGTTAAATAACACATACAGTAGTTGGTTTTCAAGAAATTTAAAAATAACCTGTTTGCACTGGCGTATCTACGGAAAACTGCGCCTGAGGCAAGCGCGAAAATCACACCACTATAATTTCTGAAAAAGTTAGAGTTCAACCCCAACCCCATCCCGGTAGGGACTTCAGAAAAGTTCACATGATATGCTTTTTCAAGCACTTAAAAGGGGTCTTTTGAGGGAAGTTTAAATGTGATAAATTCAGATAAATTTTGGCGAGTGAGCGTAGCAAGCAAGCCGAATTTTTTAATATATTTTTTGGCATCATCATCATGTTTTAATCTCCTCTTTTTCTTCTTTTTTTTTTGGATAAATTCTAGCGAGAGAGCGCTGCGAAGGAGCCGAAAATTTGTGCATTTCAGCTTACAAAACAGGGAGTTCTTATCATTTTTTGGCTTATTAACTCTTACATTTCTAATCAACATATATAATGACGGCCTTATTAAGATAACGATTTATACCAACAAACTGAGGAATTGAAAAAAATACTCCAAATTAGTAAGCACGATTGAGGCGAAATTTGCATATTTCCGCGCCATAAAGTTTTGTTAATAATATATATATTTTTTTTAATATAAAGTTTGGCAGTGAGCGCAGCGAGCGAGCAAAACATTTTTTTTTTTGTATTTCAGCTTACAAATCATGGAATTCTTGTCATATTTTACTTATTATATCTTAAAATTCCAATCAAGATAAAGTGACGACCTTGTAGATAACGATTTATACCAACAAACAGAGGACTTGAACGAAAAAAAAAAAAAGATATGCGCTAGTGAGCCGAAATTTGTATAATGCCGCGTCATCATTATGTTTTGTTCTTATCTTGTTTGATTTTTTTTCGCCCCCTTCCCCCCCCCCCCCCCATATGTTCGACACCTTTGGCGCTCTCGTTTGATCCAATGGGCGATCGCTTCAGAACGAAGGAAATAAAATTGCAGCCGGTGCTCCGTGTAACATTCTGCCTTCTTACGATGGCATGTGTGAACACAATGCTAGTATACATTGTCATTTTGTCCGCGTCATCATAATGTTTTGATCTTATCTTCTTTTTTATATACATGTGTATATAAATTTTGGCGAGCGAGCGCAGCGAGCGAGCCGAAATTTCAGCTTACAAAACATGGAATTCTTGTGTGAACACATTGTCATTTTTTGTTTTTGTGGCTGATTTGGTTTTGTCCCTCCCCCATTCTCCCTGCCCCCCCCCCCACACACACACACCCTGGTCCGGCAATTTTTTTCTTCTTCTTCTTCTGTTTTTCCTTCTTCTCTTCTTTTTTTTTTCTTCGTTTTTTTTTTTTTTTTGTTCCAGTTCGGCGCCCTCAAGTAGTGACGCCCGGGGTACGTGTCCCCCTTGCCCCCCCCCCCCCAGATACGCCACTGCCTGTTTGCATGGATCCATGCCGATTTCAGTTCCGAATTTATAATATTTAGTAGTTGGTGTGGATTTTTGCGAGAAAGGAAAATACTAGAATAGTCGACAAATGATATGAAAGAAAGAAGTATGGGAGGAAATTCGGGAAAATTGTTCATATACAAAATAAAAAGTAGGGGACCAAGCAGCAACGCATGTGGAACACCACAAGAAATAAATCGCAATATATATAGACTCCGCATCATTTAAAGAAACAAATTGTTTCATATTAGTTAGGTAACTTCCAAACTATTCCAGGGCCTTTCTTCTGATTCCATAATAGGATAGTTTGTACAATAAACTATTCTGATCAATGGTATCTACAGCTTTAGCATAGTATAAAAATATACCTACAGTATGTAACTTCTTCTCAATTGCCGAGGCAACATTATCAATAGAATATAGCATCGCATGTGATAGTTTATGAAAGCTAAATTGTAAATTAGTTAATATTTCACATGACTTGGAAAATTTGATCAAACGAACATAAATATGCTTTTCAACTGATTTTCAAATGAAATGAAAATTATGAAAGAGCTTTTCGAGGATTCTGGAAAAGGTTTTGAGTAAAGAAGTAGTGCGACTTATAATTATGTACTTTTTGAAATTCTCCTTTCTTGAAGATAGGTACTACTTTTGCAATTTTCATATTTTGTCGTACGTAATCGTTTAAAATAGATATTGAATACATGAGCGAAAGGTTTCACAAAAAAAGCAGCGACATTCTTCACTAGCTTGTTTGTGAGGCCATCACATCCTTGGGATATGTTTATCTTGAGGTTACTGACAATATCAATTACCTCCTCTTCCACATGACTGGAAACATTGATAAAAAAAAAGTTTCAGAATTTGGACTTTCTGAAAAGTCAAAAGGATTTCTTTGCGCTGTTTGGAACATTTTCTGACAACCTTTTGAGTACATTCACAAAGTATTCATTAAATGATTCGCTATTTGTCTCCAGTTTGGTGAATATTAATCATAAGTTTTGTGGCTTCTGTGAGTTTTGATTTTGTATTATGTAATTGTCTTATAACTTTCCAAGTTCCTTTCATGTCATTAGATGTAGCTTTGAATTGGTTACAAAGCACTACGCAAAGTAGTAGTAAGAATATTCCTATATCAAGTATACTTTTGCTTTGATTCTGGTGTTTTTTATACTTATATTTTAAAAAAAAACTATTTTTCGTATTAATTAAATTCACTAAAGAACACGCAATTCAAGGCATGCGAGGAGTTTTCTTAGACTTACGGGATTTCTTTTCTAGCACAGGGAAATTTTCATTGAATAACAAAGTTATTATCTGCCTAAAATGTCGAGAAAATAGATCAGATTATATGGATGAAAAGAGAACAATTGGCAAGAGTTATAAAAACTTTGTACGATCAAAGAGAAGAAAATACTTTGCTGACTTACATACTAACATAAGGAGTTTGAAAAGTAAAAATCCCAAAGATTACTGGAACATTATAAGTAGAAACAAAAAGGGAACTACAGCGTCTTCGAACATTTCAATAGAAGATTTCTTTGAACACTTTAAAAGCTTAAACAATCAAGCTTCGAATACTGATGTCGTAGAACTTGATTATGGCATTGGTATGAATTATGAATTGAATCGAAGAATTGATGAATCCGAAGTGATACAGCAGCTTAAACGTCTTAAAAATGACAAGGCTCCTGTGAATGATATGATTCTTAACGAATTGTTAAAGAATAGTTCTAAAACTCTTTTGAAACTTGTTCCCAAACTGTTTAATGTAGTGTTTGACACAGGTATAATATCCTCAAGCTGGGTGGTAGGCTTGATTAAACCTTTGTTCAAAGGTAAAGGCTCACCTGATGCTGCTGATAACTACAGGGGTATCACCCTCTTAAGTTGTGTTGGTAAGCTATTCACTGCTATGCTAAATGAACGCATTACTATGTTCATTGACTCTTATGATCTACTTGGTGAAGTTCAAGCCGGTTTCCGGTCAGGTTATTCTACGATGGATCATTTTTCATTGCACGCAATTATTGATTGGCATTAAAAAAGAAAAAAAGAAAAAAATGTATTGTGCTTTTGTGGATTATAAAAAAAGCTTTTGATTTAGTTGATCGAAGTTCGCTTTGGATTAAATTATTGAAGGACGGGATTAATTGAAAATTATTGCGTGTAATAGTCAAAATATACGACAACGCTAAATCTTGTATTTCATATAGTGGTAAGAAATCCGATTTTTTTCAGAGTAACGTAGGAGTGAGGCAAGGTGAAAATTTGTCTCCAATCTTATTTGCACTGTATCTGAATGATTTTGAATCTTTTTTACAAGAGAGATACAATGGTCTGAGCTCTCTATCTACATCAATTCACAATTGCTTTTATGAGAATGAAATGGATGTTATATAAATCTATTCACTGTCATGTACGCTGACGATACTATTGTACTTGCTGAAAGTGCGAATGATTTACAAGATGCTCTTAACACTCTTTCTGATTATTGCCAATTGTGGCATCTTACGGTTAATACCACAAAGACGAAGGTTGTTATTTTTTCTAGAGGAAAAGTTAGAAATATTCCAAAGTTTTATTTTGCCAATGAACTTTTAAGTGTAATTGATGAGTATGTGGATTTAGGAACAATTTTCAACTATAACAATAGCTTCAAAAAAGCTATAAATAAACAAGTAACTCAAGCACAAAGAGCTATGTACTCCATGAAGAGCAAAATTGCATCCCTTTGTCTACCTGTTGATATTCAACTTGAGCTATTTAATCAATTGATATTACCAATTCTGTTATATGGATGTGAGGTTTGGGGTTTTGAAAATGTAATTCAAATTGAAACATTTTATTTGAAGTTCTGTAAAGAATTGCTTGGTCTGAACAAGAGAACTCCCAATTGCATGACTTACGGTGAATTTGGGCACTACAAACTAGAAAAAAAAATGTCACTAGTCGAATGATTATGTTCTGGTATCGTCTCGTAAATTGGAAATCAGCTAAATTATCAAGCGTCATTTATAGCTTTGAATTTTTCTCCTTTTTGAAGGGGAAAATCAGATGGGTTGGATTTTTAAAGTAAAGAATACTCTTGATAGCTTAGGCCTTTCTGACGTGTGGAAGAGTCAAGCAAGTAATCTATCTTTATCTTCATTCAAAAGAATAATAGATACAAAAATTAAAGATATGAGTCAACAGGAGTGGCACAGTGATGTTGAGTTAAACAATCAATGCACTGTTTATAGAATTTTTAAGCAGCAATTATGCTTTGAAAAGTATCTGATTCGTCTTAACGAAAATGATAGGAAATATTTAACACGTTTTCGTTGCCTTAATCATAAGCTTCCAATAGTGTCTGGGCGTTTCGAAGACATTCCAAGAACTGAACGTTTGTGTACCTATTGTTCTAAAAATGATATTGGTGATGAATTTCATTATTTGTTTGTATGTCCATTCTTTATGACAGAACGTAAAAGATTTCTCGACAAGTATTATAGGAAGTATCCTAACACATTTAAATATGATCAATTGTTTAATTTCACTAAGAAAGAGACTTTGTCAAACATTTCGAGGTTTTGTAAGGTAATAATGTCCTTTTTTAGTTAGTTACTACACTTTATTATTTCGTTGGATTTAGTTTATTTCATATTACCCTTTGCGTGATTATTTGCATCAGGCAGTGCCTGCATTGTGCGTAATTCATGTGATAGATTTACATTTGTATAGTATATTATTTATAACATACTTTTATGCAAATTTAATTTGAAAAGTATGTTGATATCTTGTATATATTTGTATTATATTTGTATATATTATGTTCATTCTTGTTTGAAATTTTCTATTTTCAATTGACATTGTACTCCCATACCCCATGAGGGTCGTTGAGTAATAAATCAAACTTCAAACTTCAAACTTCAAACTTGAAATTGTTTTTGTTTATCAAGCGTCTTTGATTGTCTCTTCAGTATGGCGATCACGAACAGCGTGTATATTGTCTGAAATAGGGCCAAGTTTTCCCAAGACCGAGTTAGTCTGGATCCTTCTGGAATAATAGTCGTTACCGGTATACCAACTTTTATTTTTGATCTCGAAATACTCCAGAACAATTCCTCATTCCGCCAAATCACGTCAGTTAAGTTTTTTGGTAGACTCTTTCCCTATATCGCAAGCAAATATGAAATGGTGCCAGACGGGCTCCCAAACCCTTCAAAACAATAACTGTAATGACACTACAATATCGCAGAATTTCAATAAGTGATGGCGGCCATCTTGCAAAATGGCTGCCATTTTCGTCACAGGTCGAGTCTGGAATGTTATGTGGACAGTAAAATTACTGCGTTGTGATTTTACAATACAAAGGGAAAACAATCCCTCCCCTAGAATTGATTAAACCCACAATATCATAGAATTTCAAAGTAGCAATGGCGGCCATTTTGGAAAATGGCCGCCATTTTTCTCCATGGTCGAATCTGCGATGGCCCTATATCTAGAAATCACCACTGAGTCATAGTCTACCAGCAGACCAAATTTCATGCTTGTTTCACGAAACCCACAATTCGACGAAATTTTGCACTATCTGCTCTATCTATTACATGGGCTTTATTGGGCTGAATCGCGATATCGGTCCCCTCTAGGTGCGTGTGTCTTTACCATGTGCAAAGTCTATGGAGGTTGACAGCAGTCACCGGCTGCACTAAAACCATACAAATTATGTACACTTGTACGTGTACTGAATGGCGGTGAATGGAGTGGGGACCTATTTCAGGATAAATGTCCTTTATTGTACAAAACCATTACAGTATCGATATGGAGACATTCTTTTAGATCACTGCGAATACTTGTGTTGTTTGACTGAAAAGATGGAATTCTTTTCAGATATCACCAAAGTCTGGTTACCTGGGTGCATTAAATAATCCCTTCAAAATCTGATAAGATTGTGAAACCTTTTTAATCCCTTTCTGAAATATTATTCAATAAACTGATTATAGTTTGTTTAGTTGGTCAGAGTAGACTCACATAGAACTCTGATTAATTGGTTCAGTTCACGTTCTCTGCTTTACCATGTAATTCTATGTTCTAGAGACTGTGCAAAATGCAAACTTTGGGATTGAATGAGGATAGCTATTCTGTACCGTCGTGATTTTGTTGCAAACATTTTAACATAATTTAGCCATGTCCATACACATGTATCTGGTTGCAATAGCGGGCGTACACTGACAACCATGTCTGTAAGTTTTTGCGTGTTTTACTGTTCCATAGGACCTAATAGAGGATATTTTCGGAAGTTTAAATACAATGTATTTATATTCTCCATCCTGTACTGTTATTGTTTTATTTAGCCATAAAATTATGTTTCTGAGGATATTTTATACTCTTTTGTTTGTTATTGCCCTTTTTGTGCTATTTCGTGGCCTGTTTGATGTCTTTTGCTTTGATTTATTCACTGGTTTCGCCGTCCCTGATTCACCCGATACTTCGTCACTTGCATGACACTTTTTTACGTATAGTCGTGTTAAACGATCAGCCTTATGTCAAGGATTATCTGTACTAAATTGTGATTATTTTACCCATCCTTACCCGACCCTCCGTAGATTAGGGCACTTAATCTACGAAATGTCGGGTAACTGGACCACCCGACGCGAACGCGAACACCCGAAGGAACGAAGTAAGCCCAAATATCACGGAAATGTTGTAGTTTTGCAATAGTCTTGCCATTCTGGTGGAATATAGCATGTTCTGTGCTATTTGAGAAGGAATGCAAAAGGGATGGTCCATCTTTAAATCTCCATTTACTAATCGTATCATGTTCTCTAACTTGCTCTCTCTTTCTTTCTATCACACACAAACACACACATAATATCAAAAGTAATGTTTGTATGGGATGATCTACAGACCGCATTCCCTATTTATCCCAACGTTCCTTGGCTATTACAAGATCATAGTGACAATGATTTTATGTGATGGTTTACCTGATGTTTTTATCGACTTTCTGTGGATACAACAACTTCTGGCCAAACTTATCGATAGTTCGAATGAAGAATTTTCACTTCTGATAACATGGGTATAGGTTTCCTAATATTGTAGGATTTTATTAAACTCTATCGACCCTCGATCGGGAGTATGAGAGTCTCAACAAGAACATTATTTACAATGATGAATAAGTGTATGAATATGAACTTATTTACAATGATAAATATGTATATAAATTGAACATTAGATATAGAATATGGTATTGTAAATTCATGAACAATCCATTGTGGATTCTTCTTCATTATTATTATTATTATTATTATTATTATTATTATTATTATTATTATTATTATTATTATCATTATTATTATCGCTATTCAATATTATTCTATAAACGAAAAGAACATTTGTTTAGCACAATAGCATTGTAAAACGCAATGGTTGCTAAACCACCCTGCCACTTCTAGTAGGGACATGAATGACCAATTTGTAAAGCCGTTCGAAGTGTCTAAATCTCAAAACTTTCTTATTTCTGCCCTGATTTTTGTGAATCCCATTTCATTCTGCTCGTTTGACCTTAGGCCTGTAACTTGTACAGAGCGAGTTCTTCTTTTTCAGTAAAATGTAGAATAAACACAGACAAGGTCGAAGGTGGGTCTGTGAATAGATGACAACACACAGGCGCTGCAGCATTTGAAAACGATATCGCAAGTATTCATGATCATGAGCCAAGCGTGATTATCATGAAAAGGGAACTAAAACAATGCAACACTGCACCACGGTGTGCGTGGAATTTTTTTGTCAGGCAAACCGTACGCCCCCACCCCCCTTATGCATATGTACTGTTGCTATGGCTAATGTGACTTTAGTATGTATGTGCATTAATTTGTTTGTTTGCGTGTTTTTTATTGAACGTCAATTGAAACATCAAGTACAGTGTAATTGTAAAGCTGTAAACTTCGCTCCGTATCACGTATGCAGAGAGAGAGAGAGAGAGAGAGAGAGAAGAAATACATAAATGGAAATAATAATGAATTCACGTGTCTTTTGATATACAATACATAATATACCAGACTACCTTAAAGGTGCAGGTTGAATGAGTATCATGGAAACGAATGATAACCTGGTGGCTAGTTTTTTATCATTGTATTTCTTTTTAGCTGACAGTGCTAGTGTTGATGTCCATCATGTCCATTACCCTCGTCAATTTAGTTGTATAAGGGAGGGACAATTGTAAAAGAGAAGGCTGAAATCTTTTGCAGTTGCATCACACTGACCCCCAAATGAAACAGACAGGCCTCTGATTGCATGCTTATTGCATTTTACCAACTTCGCAATGATCGGGGTGATGCATGGATATTATGCACTTCTTGCTTAAATTCAATCCATGGCCCTGTGTAGCAGTTATGCATCTTTCATGAAGGTTACGGAGTTTAAGTCATTCTATATACTTTTTTTTTTACTCAAATTTAGTTAGCTTATTAAAATTGTAAACGAGGCACTTTGTTGATGGAATTATTTGAATCATTAATTTCTTTGCAATGGGCCCCTTTATGCACAATGGCAAACCGAATGCATTCACCTTGTGCGTAGATTAGGGCTTTAATATATCTTTACATTTATTTCCCTTGCATCTGAATCTCAGTATCCAAACGTGCACGCAAAGGACGTTAGGTCTGTTGTAGAAAGTAAGAATCATGAAATATTTAGAATTATTTCATAATCGTGGTTGTCAGTACTCATCGAGAGTGTCATACACCATCTCACTCTCCGAGGGCATACAAAGCGACGTGATTGTTATCGTCGAAGAAAAAAAAATGATGTCCTTCAATAGCTATAATGTCTGCTTTTGTCAAAAAACCTCGCCCTCTCTTCCAATGCTACTACTACTTACTACTACTACTACTACTACTACTACTACTACTACTACTACTACTACTACTACTACTACTACTAATAATAATAATAACGACAAAACATATACGCTTCCACTTCTCGCCTCTTTACGAATACAGAGCAAAATGAATATCCCAATGTGTAGATATAACTATCTTCTCTTGGATCCTCGTCTTCATCATGTAGACAGAGTCATCAAAGCAGTGTCCAACACAATCCCATGAGCATTTACATAGCCCCAATGTACAACATTTATCATAAACTTAGCTCAAAATATGACGCATAGGATGGAACTAAAATCTCTTAACAATATTTGTGGTATTTGAAATACTCCAGGAAAAGATTATTGAGACGTCTGCTGATTACGAGGAACATAATTTCTATTCATATTATGAAGAGGGCTAAACTTCATAAGAATAACGATATGTTGTGTTTTTGTTTTCTCCGCCATCTAATTTACGGCAGACATTGTACAGTATTGCCATAAGCTTGAGTCAAGATGCCATCCAATGATGCCTATAACAATATCGAATAAGTTTATGTCTCTCCCCTTTATCAAGGTAGAGTGTTATGTGTGTGAGAGTGAGGGAAAGTGTGTATGTATCATTGTTTGTTTGTTTGTATGTGTGTCTGTGTTTGTGCATTCCAGTTGACATGTATTTGGTGAAATCGAAAATAACTTTCTAATTCTATGCCTGATTTTGATAAATTTAATTTTCCATTTATTTTATTTTTTCCTTCCTATTACAGGCACTTCCTACAAACTATCAGAGGGAAATTACATTTCACGACTAATGTAGGCTTTCTTAGTTTTCTTGTTTCAAACCTGATACTAGCAACTCTAAACGTCCCAACTCAAAGGCGTGAAGACGGTCTTAGTCGAATTCTCTCTTAAATCTGTTTATGTATGCTTATCATAAACAAATGTAAATACTGCAGAGAATTCAGTCTTCGTATTATAATTCAGATGCATATTTAACAAAAGATTTTTCAAATCGATTTTATGAAATGCAATTCCAAAAATGACTTTCACAGCCCTTAAAGAAAAAATATGTTTATTTCTTTCTTTAACAATGAAATGATTTAAAAGCCCCTAATGAGGCTTCTTAACTTTGCTTTTCCGAATGTCCCAGCTGGAGGAATAACCCGTTCCATACTGAATTCTGAAATGCCCATAGACTTGATACGCAGGCGACCAGGTTCCCGTCCCGAACAGGTTGAAATTGTCGAATGATTTCGGCATGAATTTCCAGTTAAGGGCGGATTCTGGAAGTGCATACTCTAAGTTTTAAAATGATGTATGACTCCATTCAAATGGACTCTCCAAATCTACCAAAATAGTGGAAAGAAAACACACACTCTGGAAAGTGTGAACTGAGAAAAGAGGAACTGAAGCACAGGGTCTATTCAAGCGCTTAATCTTTACCAAGCTGTGCCAGCTGTGGTATGAATGGGACAAAAGACGGGGTGTAAATCACTGGAGCAACAACAACCAAGGGATTGTCATATTAAGCTGGAATTGAGCATTGTATTTGCATATTCGGTCCATGATTAATGCCAACTTTCAAAGCAGTAGCATTTTCCTTTCAAAAGTTACTTTAATTGAAAATGAAGAGTGAGCAAAAGGTATGAAAAGGGACCTCTATAGGACATACGCACTCAAAACACACACAAAACCATTGGAAGCCTGAAGCCCCATATCAACCAAAACTATACCATCCCTTTAATAAAATTTGTGTTTATGTTACCTGCACTACATTTATCACATGCACTGACGTTTTTACAATATACGTTGTACCCCTCTGCCGAATGGACATGAGGTATGATGGAATTGCAGTGAAGTGGATTTTGACCTGGCGTGTAGCTGACGGCCAACGTGCAAATCTTGTCAATCATTTGTGCATCTGAAGAAGACTCAATTAATCAAGGGGAATATGAATTGCACTCGTGGTATTAAAGCCTTCTCCCGCTCATGAATAACAATCAATATCCCGGATGTCACTCGCTCTCTGGTTTGTATTCGTTCGCTTGAGACTGTCTGTCAGTACTAACGACAGCGCGAAGGCGTTTGACATAGGCTACGGAAAAACCCATGCAACACATTATCATTATGATTACACCGACCAATGAACGCAGAGAGAAAGAGGTATATGCTTCGTTTTAATTGGTCGGTTTCTTGAATCAAGTACTAGTACCCTCCTTATCACGACTTGTCAATAACACGATGTTTACCTGCTATGAGATCTTCAGCCACCACATCCGACGCCATCAGCAGAGCAGTTTTTAGATTTGGAAAAAAAGTATATAAACATATATTTACATGAAACGAATACGGAACTAGATAGTGGCGCGTTTTCTCTTTATTCTCAACTTTAAATTCTTTGGAAATGAAAAAGTGTTTCGGAGTCAAACTTTTTCACTCTATACACTGCTTTTGAGGAGCCTTCCACGTGATTCGTCGAAATATTATGAGAACAAACCGTTTACAAAAGGAGTGTTCCTGTCGTTTCGCTCTCCCTGTTATTGTCAGCATCTAGTAAATGATTGATCAGTGTGTAGAAAAAGAAGAAGAAGAAAACAAACCTACCAACCAACACACATTATTTCTTCGGTAAGCAAAATGGACATCATTGGCTTCGTGGCACCGTTATAAGTTGAAATACGTTCGTTTCTGGAATTTTCAACTGAATATTATCATTTCCAGTAGCAGTCAACGTACAATCTCGCGTTTATATTACCTGCGCAAAGTCGAATTGAAAATAACAAACACTCGCGAAGGCTGAACTACAGTTGCAAAGACGCCATTTGAATGTTATCATCGTACTAAAAGAAATCGTCAGCAACTCTGGTGAGAAGACACAGCATATCCCAATTAAACCACGTGATCAGACGGATGCATCTACTCGGCAAAGGTTACAGGTAAGACATAATTATCATCATCACTTGGGTATTCAACAGATGAAGAAACGAACTGTTAATGCATTTCTTATATAAAACATTAGTTTATTCGACTCATGCTTTATTTGCCAAAAATGCATTACCAGTTTGTTTCTTCATTTCTTCGTGGAGCCAATGCGTGTGGTCTCAACATGTTATATAAGTACATATATTATATTCTTCTTATTATTATTATTGTTATTATTATTATTATTATTATTATAATTGTTATTATCATTATCATTGTTATTATTATTATAATTGTTATTATCATTATCATTGTTATTATTATTATTATTATTATTATTATTATTATTATTATTATTATTATCACTACTATTATTATTATCATCATCATCATCAATACATATTACTATAGTTCTGTGATTGTCTATTTCTGATGTGATCACTAATCTTAAATGTGAAGTTGGTATCATGCTACTTTGCCTGTGTATTTCGTTTTCATTCAGTCCGATTAATTTTATCAATTTGTTTGATGTCTGGAACAACTAATAGAACGAATATCACAGAGGAATTAGCAAAAAGAGAAAAGGAATAGATGGATGAATTGTCTTCATATTGAACGGTTGAAAATTAGGACATAAGGCGACTTAATTCCTCCCTTTCTTTTGTACGCTTTTTTTCCCTACAGTAATTAACAAGGGGTTATTAACATTTTTGTTTGAAGACTACATGGCCGTACATTTACATAAACTGGCGTTATTGGAACGAGAGACTGTCATATAACTTCACATTGTCAATAGTATAATATATAAGACTGCATATGTCGCGCATGTCATATAATTGCTTGGGCCACGCAACATGTAAATGTAATAGATATTACTAGCTAGTTTGATGCATCTATGAGACCGATCTTCTGGAGGTATTCCTGATTGCGACATTAACAAATCTGTGGATTGCGCAGTCTCCTGACCACATCTTGTCATTAAAAACTAATATATGCATATATATATATATATATATATATATATATATATATGTATATATATATATTTATACTGCGACGGATAGCGCCTACATTTTGGTGATATCAACCATAACAGAATAGTGAAGTTTGACTTTTTTTGTGGCAAATGTGAAAAGGATTGGTATAGATTAAAGACAAAAGACATAATCATTATACGGTTTGGTCCCATATTCGGATTAATAACCTTATACAAATTAACAAAATGAAGAATAATGAACCTTCGGAATAACAAACTCTAACTCGAAAGACAAGCAGACATTTTAACACAGGCCACCTTTAACTTCGTCTTTTGACACTGAAAGTATAACGCATTGCAGAATTCGCCAGATAGAGGTGGAACACTATAAGTGCTTGAGATCTAACTGGATTGACATCGACTGATTAAAAGAAATGGGTAAAGAAAAGCAAAAGAAATCCCCTGATACGTATGCAGAAAGTTTTTTGAGATATTTACGTATAGCATGTAGATATTTTCATGTCTGTCGTTTACACTTTCAAGATTGAAAAGTTGAAAAGTTGATTGAAAAGTTGAAAAACAAGGTTATGCGAGTATGTGATGTACTGACGGAATTTATTTCAATTAACCAAAGAGAAGCAACCTACGTATATAACCATTTAAAGTTACTTACTAGAAATGGTGATGGATTTGTCAAAAACACAACAAAGCAAAGGAAAAAAATCACTAAAACCAAGCGTGGGGGAGGGGGTTATCTTCTTTCATCAAAGATTGAAAATATTGCTGTTACATTTGAAATTCAGTTGATTACAAATGACGGAGGGATTGCGTGGAGATGAACAGAAAGAATGACTGATACAGAGTATGTCAGAACGATATGTCAGAACGTTTTATTCATTGTTTGCAAGGTTCATCCCTTTCTCTTTCCCACTCTCTTTCTCTGTCTCTCTCTGTCTCTCTCTCCTTTCCCCGAACTATGCTGAAATGAATAGTTGTCATCTTCTCTTTGCCTTTCCACTCCATGCGTGCTGACAACAGCTAAATGCCTCAGTGCATGTAAAAGGCGACGTGAATAAAAATGTGTTCCACCAATTTCCACCCTGGATGAACAAGTATCAAGCAGAACATTATCGGAATGATAAAACGCTCTATTTTGGCTGCCAATATAATTCGGGACGCTCTGACTTTGGTCCATGGCACGTGTATGGTTCATTAGGAGAATTAATGTCCTAATATATTAACTTATTCTGTGGATTGCGCAGTCTCCTGACCACACCTTGTCATTAAAAACTAATATATGCATATATATATATATATATATATATATATATATATATATATATACTGCGACGGATAGCGCCTACATTTTGGTGATATCAACCATAACAGAATAGTGAAGTTTGACTTTTTTTTGTGGCAAATGTGAAAATGATTGGTATAGATTAAAGACAAAAGACATAATCATTATACGGTTTGGTCTCATATTCGGATTAATAACCTTATACAAATTAACAAAATGAAGAATAATGAACCTTCGGAATAACAAACTCTAACTCGAAAGACAAGCAGACATTTTAACACAGGCCACCTTTAACTTCGTCTTTTGACACTGAAAGTATAACGCATTGCAGAATTCGCCAGATAGAGGTGAAACACTATATGTGCTTGAGATCTAACTGGATTGACATCGACTGATTAAAAGAAATGGGTAAAGAAAAGCAAAAGAAATCCCCTGATACGTATGCAGAAAGTTTTTTGAGATATTTACGTATAGCATGTAAATATTTTCATGTCTGTCATTTACACTTTCAAGATTGAAAAGTTGAAAAGTTGATTGAAAAGTTGAAAAACGAGGTTATGCGAGTATGTGATGTACTGACGGAATTTATTTCAATTAACCAAAGAGAAGCAACCTACGTATATAACCATTTAAAGTTACTTACTAGAAATGGTGATGGATTTGTCAAAAACACAACAAAGCAAAGGAAAAAAAAAACCCACTACAACCAAGCGTGGGGGGGGGTATCTTCTTTCATCAAAGATTGAAAATATTGCTGTTACATTTGAAATTCAGTTGATTACAAATGACGGAGGGATTGCGTGGAGATGAACAGAAAGAATGACTGATACAGAGTATGTCAGAACGATATGTCAGAACGTTTTATTCATTGTTTGCAAGGTTCATCCCTTTCTCTTTCCCTCTCTCTTTCTCTGTCTCTCTCTGTCTCTCTCTCCTTTCCCCGAACTATGCTGAAATGAATAGTTGTCATCTTCTCTTTGCCTTTCCACTCCATGCGTGCTAACAACAGCTAAATGCCTCAGTGCATGTAAAAGGCGACGTGAATAATGTTCTCCACCAATTTCCACCCTGGATGAACAAGTATCAAGCAGAACATTATCGGAATGATAAAACGCTCTATTTTGGCTGCCAAAATAATTCGGGACGCTCTGACTTTGGTCCATGGCACGTGTATGGTTCATTAGGAGAATTAATGTTAAAATATTCATTGTACCCACGGCGCCGTGAAGTGTGCAATTAGCTGTCATTAGATAATAGTGCGCGAGGGAGCGGGGAGAGGTATACTCTCGTTACCACAAAATGGAGAATTTGCATTTTAGACATAACATTCAGCTTATGCACACTCTTTATGAAATTAATAGATTCTTGTTTTCTTCAAATGGAGAAGAAAGAAAACTAAGTAAATGTGAGTGACTAAATCGCGGTATCTCAGATTGTGTTACTAAGCTGTTCAAGGACCAGAAAAAGTAGACCAGGCCGAATTCCAAATTTCCTACATAATTCAAAGTGATAGACACTAAGATTTAAAATGACACAGGAAAGCAGACTTAAAATTACGGGTCACTGTGATCCTTTATGCAGAAGTCTTTTGTCAGGTTCCTTATGTTTCAATTTCATCTTTTGTCGGATTTTTATGGAGAGTATGAAAATTATACAATTTTGGCAACGTTACGGTATAAGCATTCAGAAAACATGTTTCCATGTGCTGCTCCGAGTCATTTATGGCCGCCATCTTAGATTTTACAAAATGGCCGCCGTAAATATTTTTTGATGTTTCTTGATATATTATTAGTAGAATGATTGATAAATCAAAGAAAGAGTAATAAATGACATTGAGCGTTTATTCTTAGAGCTGAACTGCCATCTTCATGGCCAAAAATCAAATGCTCCTAGATGCTCCTAATTGCAAGTGTGTTGTGACAATATAAACTTAAAGAGGTTTTTATTTTAAGACTAATGAACTGTCTACCTGGGTCGGGAGAAGCAGTTTTTTTTTTTTGGGGGGGGGGGGGTGGGCGTGTGTGTGTGTGTGTGTGTGTGTGAGGGGAGTAGGGGCTGCAGGACCGATGATGTAGAAGAAATCGATGTAGAAGTCAAGCGCCCTTCCCCCATCCTCCATCCTGGCTGGGAAGAATCTAAAGAGGGAACCTTTGGACGTTTGTAGGTGTTGTTGAAATCCCCCCCCCCCCATATCCCCCCCTTTTTTTTTTTTTTTTTTTTTGGGGGGGGGGGGGACAGCCCCTACCCATTCTGTGGCCCCTGAATTATACGTAGGGTTGTTCATGTAGTTTAAGTCTCTATAAAGCCAGGAGGAGTTCACATTTCACGAAGTTCCTCGTCATATGTGAATGTCATTAGGTGATATAGGCGGCACTGAGCTGAATTTTTGGTGATGTGAGAACATCTTGTCATCTAAGCGTAATGTAGTAAAAAAAACTTTTCTTCCATGTGTGTGACAGACCTTGGGGTTGTGGTGTGACAAGAGAGCCCCAGCTACAACTAGTTTGCTGAGGACTTTCATTTTACTGTGATCTGTCATACTTAGCAGATAGATAGCAACAGATTCGATATTGATGGTGCTGTTTCTGATTTTTTTCCCAGTGCCCTCTGGAGTCCCACAGGGGTCTCGGCTGGGCCCTCTGTTCTTTACTTTGTACACAAGCAATCTGATCAAAAATGTGTATGATAAGTTTCCTGGTGTATCCTGTCACTGCTACGCAGATGACACACAGATGTATTTGTCGTTCACACCTGACGCACTTGCTCAGCAGCAAAGCGTCACTCACATGGAAATATGTGTCAATTATGTACGTGAATGGATGCTGCTAAACAAACTCATGCTAAATGACAGTAAGACTGAACTGTTATTGATTGACACATCCAATGAATATCCAAACTTTCTTTTGATGAGATATCGGTTGGAAGTTCTGTCATAAAGTCATCTTCCATTGTTAGGAATCTTGGAGTGTGTTTTGACACGCATCTGAACATGGAAGCACACATCACAAATGTGTGTAAATCATCATACTATATGATTTATAACCTTAGACGTATCAGGAAATATTTTGACGAGAACAGTAAGAAAATGATTGTCCAAGCATGTATTGTTAGTAAATTGGATTATTGTAATGGGTTATTATATGGACTCCATGATTCTCAAGTTGGACGCCTGCAGCGAGTCCAAAACTCCTGTGCAAGGCTATTTGTAACAAACCTAGGTTTTCAAGGATTACTCCTCTTCTGAAAGATTTACACTGGTTTCCGATTCGTAAACGAATATTGTTTAAGATTTTGTTGATTGTGTATAAGTCACTTATCGGTCAAGCCCCCAGTTACATATCCGAATTATTAGTGTATAAATCTCATCGACATACTCATAATTTGCGCAATTCTAAGGACACTCTTCTTTTACAGATTCCAACATGTAAAACAAAAGTAACATTGGGAGACAGAGCATTTGTCTGTGCAGCTCCCAAACTCTCGAATGAACTACCATTAGAAGTTCGGAAATCCCCAACAGTAGCAGTCTTTAAATCACGACTCAAAACACATCTTTTCATTTAACTGTTCGTTATTATCAAGCACATCAGAAGCTTTTGCAGCGCAGAAGAATATAGTGATGCGCTCCGTCGGAATGAGTCAAAAGTCGCAAAAAATGAAATCGTATTTATGCCCATGTGTGAATTCTACAGACTCTAAGCTTTACACTGATATGTAATACAACTCATTTCGACTTCCCTATAGATCATAACAACGAATATTAACTACGTTTATGATGTCAGTCCATTTTCTAAATAACGGAGCTCACAACCTGTTTCTTTCACGGGACGAAACAATACGACAGTCCTGCTTAGCGACGGCGTTTACGCTCCATCGCACGCACTACCGTATAGGGCGATAGCTTGGGTGTGTAAGATAGTTAACCAATCGCAGGACAGGTCTATCATTAACGATTCTGACCAATACGGCAGCCCGAATGTAAACTTCAGCGCGTTTGTGTCCGTGCCGCTGCCGCCGCATGAATGAGTCGGTACGCGTTGTGTGTCGGTTGCGTTGTGGTTTGCCGCAAGTTTTTAACTCACAAACAATAGGAAACAGTAGAAAGAAACACACACAAAAAAAAGGCACGCAATGCGTCTTACGAGAAGTGTCTTTTAGTGAGGGCGTTGATCGTTTCCATTCTCCTCCCATGTTGTTGTCAATGGAAACTAAAGAGGATGCGTTTAGCAAGTACCAATACCTAAATAGAATCTGAGAACCTATGTAGGCGGGCACGCAGTGCGTCTTACGAGAAGCGTCTTTTAGCGAGGGCGTTGATCGCTTCCATTCTCCTCCCATGTTGTTGTCAATGGAAACTAAAGAGGATGCGTTTAGCAAGTACCAATACTTAAATAGAACCTGAGAACTTACTGTAGGCGGGGGTTCAAAAGACAGCATCGGTAGAAAAACTCAATGAAGTTAATAAACGATAGTCGTCTATTGAGACCGTGTTCTTTGCGTGTCCTAAAAACCCTCAAATAACGCACATGGTCGTAATGCTGCAGAGCATCAAAGACTGCTTTCACGTCTGTTCTGCTGCAGCTGTATACAGCCGTAACATTCTGAATTCCCGCCACATTAGGCACATTTCCTTTATAGGCGTTGCGTGCACAGTAATTATCGCTTATCACGCTTGCCAATGCTGCACATATTACACGTATCAGAAGCAAAGGTTGATGTAGGCTTGACAGCTTCACGTTTGGTTTACAATGATTGTATCATAAATATACTTCTTATTCTCAGTCACTTTTGTAATACCATAGCATATAAAATACGATTAACTTGTAGCTTAAGCTGATTTTTTTTTTTTTTTTTTACATCACATTTGCAGTTACAATCTTTCTGCATTTTAGAAGTGGAATATATAGATAATAATACTTACAAATATTCGGAATTAATACTGATGCCTTCCTCACTTCGTTTTGTATTCACAAATCTTATTAGAAAAAAATGATTGCTTGATTACTTTCGGGTAAAGGAACCGCATTTAATTTTCTTGTTAACGAACCTAAGCAAATACCGAACCATAGTATGTCTATAGGTTTTGCGCTTTATAAATTGATATATTATTATTATTATTATTATATGCCCTTTATCGTCATTGGCAAGATGCAACAGATGTCACTGGAAATATATGTTGCAGCTAAATCCGGTTTAATTCTTGAATCCAAACTTGTCATCGATCTTGAGACAACAATCTCAAACAATAAATGTAATACAGACTGAAATCATACTTGCTTACCTTCATGTAACTATGTAATAAAACAGTAATATCAAAATCTGCACCTATATCAGTCTATACATAAATGTTGACTTCATCATCGTGAACAAGCACTTGTGATAATTCAAATCATATCCTTCCATGAATTGAAACCAAAACAGTTGGAGTGAATCGTATCGTTAGCATCTAAGCGTTTGAGCTTCGTTATCATGAAACAACATTGTGAAAGTTACATGTGGTTTAACTTCAAGCTACCTAGAAAACATTATAGTAACACATGAATATATCCCATCAGATACCATTTGAATGCATCCAAACTGAAAGGTAATATAACTCTGACTAATCGAACTAATTTACTGAGATATAATACAATCATTCAAACTGTTTTGAGTTCAAATTGGATTTAAATACACACTAGTGCTGGTGTATAGGTATATTCCTCTCACTTCTTAAATTAACTTTTTTTTCTGTTTGTCAGATAATGTGTTTATTTATATTGATCAACTAATATCATTATATCACCCAGAGATGTAAAATGTTGCACTTTTCAGCACATTATGCACGTGTCAGTCGCAATTACTAATAATCTGACTATACAGAATACATGTAACTATAATTACTCTCTCGCAAACCACAAAGGATAAATAACCTATATATGTTATAATGTGTTACTAGTATAAACATAAATCATAAAAATCATAAAAATGACTCGGGATATTGAATATCACCTGTTTATCCCAGTGTTATTATACTCTTAGATCCATGATTACAAATGATACTAAATCATGTACATGATAATACCTGACATCTAAAATAACTACATGCACTTATAGAAAGTTTGAACAATGCACAGCAACAGCACTCACCTGATCTCCACACACTACTCATATGCATGCACTGTTACATACTCTCTAAAAAATTGAGTGTAAATATTCACTCTTGAAGGACTTAATATAAAAAAAGAGTGAATTTATTGTGAAATTGGAGTAACTTTTGAGATTTCACATGTTTTAGAGCGACCTCAGGGATCACTCGAAGATTTTGGAGTGATCCCTGAGGTCACTCTAAATCGAGTGAAAATGGACATATTATCCACTCAAAAGTCACTCCAATTCCACTCTTAAAATTCACTCTTTTTTGTATCCAGTCCTTCAAGAGTGAATATTTACACTCGATTTTTTTAGAGAGTACAAAAACAAAGACGAACCCTCATAGGAGCATAATCACACATTCACTTGAATCACAACTCCTTTGTCCACTATAATAGTCAATATCTTACATACTTATCATCTTCTAACTAACTTTCTTACAACATAGGCAGCACATGTGGAGTATATACAGTGCCTACGGAGTATTATTGATATAAGGAAATGTTTCTTGCTGCAAATCTGCCGTCTTCTTCTGGACACAACTGCACTTCACAGAGTAATTGACAGTAATGCACTTTCTCTATACTATTACACAAGGGCTCCTTCACTGCCCACTTCTGAAACTTTGGCTAAAATAAAGTGGATTTTATGGAATGTTTATATTAACTCAGGAAGAAGAAGGGACTTAACTATCTTTACATTGGGGTTCTTGCATACACTAGCATGACTAAATAGTCAATTCAGACCTGTTTCACTCACAGTTAGCCTTGACTTGTTGCATAACACGAAGACATTGAAGTTATATCTCACTACACATAGCTGTAGTGACAATGAGAATAATGCTGATGAATCTTCTTAGTATAAGGCATACACATGCTTTCGATGTGTCTTATCGGCATATACTCTGCTAATTGGAAACAGCTCTGGCAAATATCGTTGTACAAATCACCAGAATGTTCAATGGTCGGTACGTATCACCATTCTTGAAGAAGGGTGCATTTGTGTTCTTCGTTGCATTGATAAACACAGAATTTCCCGAGGACACTGCTGTTGGGAAAGGAACCACCCAGGACACGACTACTGTTGTATTCCAGAATTAGCCAGAGGTTCCTAGTTGCACCACCCTTATCAATAGGCGAAGCCCAGAGTCTGTGTATCGTGCTCCATATCCGTATGCTGCACTGAGACAAATCAAGACAAGAGACCGCATTGTCACCAGTAAAGGAATCTCAGAATGCTACCAGCTGTAGCAACTACAGATGGATTGTTGCAGTTTCTTCATCTAGAATGGAAGCACGGGAAACATAAAGCAATATTCCAGGCTGAGCAGGATACAATTCACACGTGTCTGAAACCCGTAACGGACCTTAAAGTTCCCTCCGATGGACGTAAAGACGCTTAATTCTTCTAGGTTATCATTTTGCTATGATGATTTTGTTTTCAAGTGCATTTATTTTTCATTTTTGTTCGGAAAGTAATATGACAACAGATACAAATCCATCTGGAATTCTTATGCCGAAATTGGTTTTTGCGTTGTAAAACAGTGATAAATTTTATTCTTTTCCTCGTTTCGATTTTTTTTTTTCAATAATACGCTGTATGTCGATGTCATTGCATTATATGGCAGCAAAGTGGTTATAATGCGCATAGCGAATTCAGCTCGAGACGTCCATGGTGATAAATATGTCTAATCATATATGTATACATATATGTGATGCGCTCCGTCGGAATGAGTCAAAAGTCGCAAAAAATGAAATCGTAGTTATGCCTATATGTGAATTCTACAGACTCTAAGCTTTATACTGATATATAATACAACTCATTTCGACATCCCTATAGATCATAAAAACGAATATTAACTACGCTTATGATGTCAGTCCATTTTCTAGAACGGAGAAAATCGCTCTCAAAGTTCAGGCTATGTTCAAGCTCACGACCTGTTTCTTTCACGGGACGAAACAATACAACAGTCCTGCTTAGCGACGGCGTTTACGCGCCATCGCACGCACTACCATATAAGGCGATAGCTTGGGTGTGTAAGATAATTAACCAATCGCAGGACAGGTCTATCATTAACGATTCTGACCAATACGGCAGCCCGAATGTAAACTTCGGTGCGTTTGTGTCCGTGCCGCTGCCGCCGCATGAATGAGTCGGTACGCGTTGTGTGTCGGCTGCGGTGTAGTTTGCCGCAAGTTTTGAACTCACAAACAATAGGAAACAGTAGAAAAAAAAAAGGCACGCAATGCGTATTACGAGAAGCGTCTTTTAGTGAGGGCGTTGATCGCTTCCATTCTCCTCCCATGTTGTTGTCAGTGGAAACGTTTAGCAAGTACCAATAGCTAAATAGAATCTGTGAACCCATTGTAGGCGTTAGTTCAAAAGACAGCATCGGCAGAGAAAATCAATGAAGTTAATCAACAATAGTCGTCTTTTGAGATCGTGTTCTGTGCATGTATTAAAAACCTTCAAATTATGTACATGGTCGTAATGTTGCAGAGCATCAAAGACTGCTTTCGCGTCTGTTCTGCTGCAGCTGTATACAGTCGTAACATTCTGAATTCCCGCCATATTAGGCGCATTCCTTTATAGACGTTGCGACCACAGTAATTGTATCGCTTATCACACTTGCCAATGCTGCACATACTATACGTATCAGAAGCAAAGGTTGATGTAGGCCTGACAGCTTCACGTTGGGTTTATATGATTGCATCATAAATATACTTCTTATTCTCGGTCACTTTTTGTAATACCATAGCATATAAAGAACCATTATATTAACTTGTGACTTAAGCTTAATGTTTTTTACATCACATTTACAGTTACAATCTTTCTGCATTTGAGATAGATAATTATACTGACAAATATTCGGAATTAATACTTAGGCCTTCTTCATTTCGTTTTGTATTCACAAACCTTACTAATATAAAAATGATTGTTTGATTACTTTCGGGTAAAGGAACCACCGGAAAAGGAACCGCATTTGATTTTCTTGTTAACGAACCTAAGCTAATAGCGAACCATATTTCATTGTGTGATTAACGAACCTTCAGAACAATCAATTTTATTACCCCCCCCCCCAAAAAAAAAAAGCATTTCAATGTCATGCGTTGTCAATAGTGATAAACGGCCCGTTTTTATTTCGTAGTGTGTCTCAGTACTCCTGTGTTTATTTTTAAGGGTGTGTCTCTCTTTATGATTGCGATTGATGTTCAACTATTTCTTTCCCGCAAGCTTGAAAAGGAAGAAGCTAAAATTGAGGCAAGGAGACGAGTTTTCTTCCATGAGATACAATCATTAAGACATACATTCATTCCCGAAAGCTGTGTGATTGCTTATGCGCTAAAGAATTATGTCCATTACATGTATCAGGCACTATACAAAACGGTTGAAATGTGCTGAAAGTCGAACTTCTTTTTTTTTTTCTATTTCCATTTCAAGCGGGGATAGACTAGAAATTAGTTTGTCTATACTGGCAGGAGACATTAGTTTTCCAGTACATACTCCGCATTTAAACAGTTGCCATATTTTCGTGGTCAGAATCAGATAATGGACACGTGATATATTATAAATATGAAAATACAAAACAACGAACATGTCATATGTACAAACATTATGAATTTATACTTACCTGTAATATTCTGCATAAAAAACAAGCACGCCAATTAAATAATTTAATAGAATTAATAGAACACACTGTACACAGCGATATCATGCATGGCAGATCAAATCAAGTTCAGTTGGTGAGAAAGCTAAATGCAGTTAAAAAGTTGACCGTTTCTCTTTCAATTTATGAAAACAGAATTGCGTTGTATATTTATTGAAGCGGATTGTCTCTGTTGCGAACGATCATCATACATGTATATAGCATTGTTAGTCTTCTGAGCAAATCCGAAACCCTAAATACTTTAATTTTTGCTTGATAATGTAATAACCCTTATAACTTTATAAAGGACTCGCATATTCAAAGTTTCAAACCGTATACTAAAACATTACATTGTACACGATGTATTTTAATGCGTTGTGCGTTGGCGTGTTAATAGCATCAATCTACCTTTTATTTTCCGTACGTAAAGCGCACAGAAACGTAACCAAACGTTACCAAATACAGTGGAATGCATTGTACGGGTGGTATTATCATTAGAAAGTATATCCCATTCCTTTTTACTTTTATTTGCTTGAAGCAGTAGTCAAACCATGTGTCATTTTCGTAGCGACATCACTTAGGAATTAGAATGTATGAAGACAATCGTTACTTAATTATTTTGCGCTATCATTATAGCGTTTACATTTTCCAACTGTTATTGAGAGGATTATGTTAATGTGATGGTTACGATTACGAATGCTGGTTATGAATTCAAAAGACTGGTTCATTAATCGAACTATAAAGGTAATAGCCGTTTTGAAAGTAGTTCGGTACAAGTTCAAAACGCAATCGAAGTCATCGTCATAGGGGGAACTGATAGCTCTAGAAAACTTGTTTAGGCCAGTAAAGATTGCCATATGCAATCTTTGTAGAAAGTTTTGACTTAGGCCATCTTTTGAGTATTTTGAGAAATTATATAAAGAACTATTTGTTTTGATTATGTCAAGAATAAGTTTGAACTATAAGAATAAAAAGGCGCGGTTACCTCAACAATGTCGCAGTGCGATTAGACATGATGGGTAAAGTGAATTCATGACTTTTTGACTTATCCTTACTGAATTGATGATCACTTCTGTAAACCATCAGTTAAGTCTTGTAGATGATACCTTGTAATCATAGTCAAAATTCTTTTGAGCGATGAGACGAAAACCAGCAAACAAAATGCCATGTATCATCGCTCGAGTTTCCAGCATTTGGCGTCACCCGACCAACAATAAGTGCCGAATCAAATGGAACATTATATTGTGGGATAGCAGACTGTGTTACGATTTTTAAATATTGCGAGCAATTGTTAAAAAAAAGAAAAGAAAGAGGAAATGAGGCAAAGTTCAAGAAATTCGAAAAAGCATGTAAATGCAGGCGATCATGTTTAATAGTCAAAGTAAGAGATTACAATCGGCCATGCGGGTGTATAATATGATTGCCTTATTTACATGACTGATTTTTGTAAACTATGTTATATTCAAATTTAAGTTCCCTTCCCTCCTTGATAAAAGTTGTGTTGGGTTTTCGCTAAAGGCATTCATTAGGAAACGCTATAAAAAACGACAACAAATGCCTACTATACATCAAGAGATGACCTATACATACATGAAACACAAAAATTCTGTACGTTCTGATATAATGCAACTGCTTGTTTGTTTGTTTGTTTGTTTGTTTGTTTGTTTGTTTGTTTGTATTGAATTACCATGGTCTTTGTCGGGGTAAAGATGAAGAAAAATAGTAGAGTGTATCACTCTCAAATCCGGATTATTGCGATAAGTGCGTATTCCCGCCCTTTCTATACAGGTAAACGATTTAAGCTTGGTATGCTTTTATAAAAGCCTGGTGTCACGCAGAAGAACTGATTCCGCGATCGCTTTTAACCTTTCATAAAATTCACGTTTTAAGATAGTAACTATAGCTTGTAAGAGATTAAGTAAGTTAGCGTCCCTGACTGTGGTTCTGAACACAAAAGGGGACTGAAAAATTCTTTTACAAATTAGCAGACATAATGCCGATCCTCCAACACTGTTGCTCCATTACAGTATGTCACTGATTCTGCTATCAATGGCGAAGAAAGACTGGTTGCGTGATTATCCACCCCTTGATAGCAGGAAGTTTACCTTTCATTGTTCAAGGCTTCGTTGATGCGGGGTTTACTTGGATAAAAGGCGTGAACAGTGTCGCCCGAGTTCTTTCATTCGAATTCCTCACAATACAAAATTCAATAGGCAATTAGCGCTGCAACTTCGCAAAGCTGTTAGCCAAATTCTTTGCAGACTTGACTTCTCACGTGTCAGCTACACGTAATACACGACAAACAGCTATCATTACAAACATTCTGATAAAAAAAAAAATGAAGAAGCACACTTTTGAGTAGCGACACGGCTTTCTGTCACTTTCTCAAATATGTCTTACTTCTGAAAAATACACAGATGACAGGAACACAAGCTATTTGGGCATAATAATAATGCTTGTCTTCCGATTTCTCTCCATGCCGTCACAGCCCAAACCATCATAAGCAAATAGGGCAATAATTTTTATTAACCAGGGAAATAATATTACGCATTACATACATTTGGCTAATTATCACACGAATTGTCGACTTTATAAAAACGAGAATAATTGACAACTTAGGCCCTACTATATCTCCAAAGATGAACTTTAAACAGCAAGTCACATACCAGGGAACGAAAGTTAAGATCATTTGAATGAATTCATTAATGAGGCCAATAACAGTTGTAAAAGTACACACATGCATCACTAGAGAGGTTTCAAGTTCGATATGTGATCATTTTAGCTCATTGATAAAGTATCATAAATTTTGCCTGATCGTCGTTGGAATAAAAAAATTTCAGCGCTATTTGTGCGTCACATCAATCACCACTTCCAATGTGGTGCATGTATCAAACGCAACTCGCTGGTCATGCAATTGATAGCCTTGGTCAGCTCACTGTTATTGCGTAATTCTAAAGCCCTCGCCGCCGCCGCCGCAAGCACCATGCTTTGTTTTGTCTTCAATGGGGTCAAGAGCAATGCTTCATTAGCATACGCCCTAGCAACGGAGGCGGAGTCTCAATCGGGCGAGAACAATAGGTGCGAAACGCAACGCAAAGGCGAGCGTTCGAAAAAAATGTAACCGAAAAAAATGGTCTCAGAAAAACTGTGATTTGGGACACTTGTACTCATTTTTACACGCTGAAATTTTCTGTACAAATAGATAAAACATCAAAGAATCAAAATCCGTCATAAAAAAATTTGGACGCGAGCAGTGCTTCCCCTTCATTTTCGGCTCATTACGGGAAAACTCCCCGTGCGACTTATGACTCATTTTGTTGGAGCGTCACACATATATATTGTGCTTCTTTTGACCATAACTCTAAAATTATACCTTCATAATTTATGTAGTGACCAATATATCATTTGAAAGGTACTATTTTGTACTTTATGACAGAGACCGTACTTCAAAACCTTCAAAAATGGACTTATCGGTTTTTGCAAACAAAGTCTTCATATATATATTTCCCCGAGGTAGCGTTCTGGAGGACTCTCACAAAACTTTCCTTATATTGTTTCACATTTAAGGTTAGTAGACTAAAGAATTAATTAAAGTAGTTGAATATCCGTCATCACCAGTGCAGTGAACCAGCGAGACTAGCTGAAAAATTAATTCAGTCCATCAAATCCGCGAAAGAGCGTAACAACGTACAGGAGCGTAATTCCTGGTGATAATGAGAATGGAGCAGCTATAAATTAAATGTTTATATCATCGACTCACGCCACTGTTGGCATGGTTGCAGCAAAACATCCAAACATTGCCGCGATTGTAGGAAGAAGAATCAGAAGATTAATCGCGTCTATTTAGGCGTTGTCTAATAAAACGTTTTAAGTGTGTTTCCAGAGATGTTGCAAGTGACTTCGCTTGAATAAAAGTAAGAATTGACTAAAACAGAAAAAATGGAAAGTGACAATGTCTTAAAAAAAGGAAAGTCTCCGTATAAAGGAATTGTATTCTCAACTCTTGCCAATTCGCAAATGCTTTAACAAAAACATGCACGTCGTGTCTGTGATCTGCCTGTAAATTTCTTGTTTTTTATTTTTTCTTCGTTTCACCGCTACCTTTCCAACGATTATCTGTTTAAAAATTTAATATTGTGATTTTGTTTTCATGATGCTTGTCAACCTAACATCAGTCGTAAATAATCAAAAACATATTCCTTAAATCATCCAGTGATTAATACGAAAAGAAGTAATTTCTTTCTTCAAATGTATATTCTTTACAGATAATTGCATCAGAATGGGATTTATGAATGCGTCTCTGTACATCGTTTGTGCGTTGCTGCTCATCGCTGTAGGTGAGACGACTGATGTAGTTCAAACATTGAATTATTTTCAGGTTATCGCTTGCATGATATTACCCTTAACAATGTCTGTCACTAATCGAGGGAATAATGATAATAATATTTACAGTGCTAGCGCATAACACATAGAGTATATCCCTATTAGGGAATGTTTATACAAAAACGTACAATTAAAATCATGTTGATACGGAGTTTCATGTCTCTGTTCACATTATTATATTAGATTTTTTCCCAGACTTTTTTTTTCCAGACTTTTTTTCCCAGCATTTTTTACCCCTTTTGGCACCAGTTCATTTTTCTATTTAACATTTCTGTACCCGAGAGGCCCACATTCTTCAAGCTTTGTCTTTTTAGTGAGTCCCTCCATTTTTCAATGTTTTGCATATTATATTTTGCTGTTTTAATGTAGTCAGGTGTGCAACAACGTAGGAATCAGAACATTCGAAAATCTACCTGTATGATTCTCAAAACCATCCCCATCCTTCAATAAAGTAAATATAAACGAATTACTGAACAAACCTACTCTCTAAAAAAAATCGAGTGAAAATATGTGACCCGCTACAACAAAACGATCCTAAAGTCGGGCGAGGTCGATTATTTGAAAATTGCATGATATAATCCCCTAATCTTTCTGCTTTAAATTGATATATAACACATTTTATAAAAATAATCGGCTGCGGAGATATCGACGTTTAAAAGAGATGTCGAGACATCTGGAAAATCACTGTTTCGAGAAAAGCGCCCTAAAAGTCTTCCTTTCGACGCAATCGCGATCAAGGGACACGCAAGTCAGTTTTTACCTCTGGACAATAGAAGGTAAGCCCTAGCAACCCCCGAAGAGTTCATTCAAGCACATCAGCGTCGGCGGTCTCCTCACCAACCAATCAGTGACCAGGATGTGAGAAGCGGCTGAGCATAGCGCACCCCGCCCGCACGCACTAATCGACTGGGCAGTGTGCGAGCTTCACGCTTCAGTTAGCAGCAAGCAGCAAACTGACCAATGAGATCACTTTGGTCGTTGTTAGGGGCGGAACCTATCTGTGGCGCTCAATCCAAATTTTCGAACCAGTTTCTGCTTCGTTGAAACGCCAAAAAACATGGCTCAGAAAAACGCTATTTTTTTTTTATCTTTCCTTTGATCATTTTGCTTCAAAATTTCGACAGATGATAGAAGACATGTTAGACTCCAATAATATATCAAAATCAGAAAATCGTAAGTTTTGACCAATTTTAATGCTCTGACTTTCTACTCGATTTTCACGGCTTCGACTGTGCGCGACTTTAGGACCTTTTTGTTGTAGCGGGTCACATATTCACTTTTAAAGGAGTGAATACTCTGATAGTGGAGTGAATTTTGAGTGAAAACGTTCATTTCTACTCGTTTTAGAGTGACTTTCAGGGATCACTCCACAATCTTCGAGTGATCCTAGAGGTCAGTCCAAAATGAATGAAAATGAACATTTTCACTCATATTCACTCCAATTTCACGCTAAATTCACTTTTTTCTTTAAAGAAAGTAGAATTCCAGATTCAGACTGGGGGCTATACCATTATCACGGATTAGGAATGGAGAGTCACATGATATACTTTGTCACTTTTAGGGTACATCTGTGGTAAAATATGAATACTTTCGGAATAAGTATCTTGCTGTTTTTCAACTTTAATCCATCACATGTTTGCTCGTCTGTCAACTTTATCACAAAACGCTGACGTCACAGCAAAATATTACACAGCTTAAAGAGGATGACTAGTAACTGATCAGTGGGAATCAGCGGGAGTGGAAGGAGATGATTGTTCCAATTCTTATCGGATTCATTTAAGAGTACATTATACATCATCATTCAAAATTTTTGCTTGCACATGTTTCTTCTTGATTTATGAATACAGCTTCAGAAATCTGTAAGTCAGAATAGACTCTCAATCCACACCTTAACACATTTTTGAAATTTCAATTTCTTTCACTGGATAAATCTGTGTGTCCTTGCCTTGGATCTGCTCTAAGAATCAATGTTTCGTTATAAAGTCATCTCGACGGATCAATTTATAATGGGAAACCTTTTCCCCTCGTAACCCAAATAAGTAAATGTAGACTTGAAAAAGAATCACTATTGCCTTTTCTTCTTCTTTCTTTCTATATCATTTCCATATACATGTATGTCATTTAACCTTACTTCATTTTTACTACATTTTTTGGCTAGTCTGTCAACTTAATCATGAAACGCTAACGTCACAGCAAAATATTACACAGCTTAAGAGTTTAATGATAATATTAAGATAAGTGTGAACATTAAAAATTCTTAATGAATCATCATCATTCAACTGTTTTGCTTGTACATGTTTCTATTTGATTGATATGATGATATACAGCTGTAGAAGTCTCTTAGTCAGAATAGAATCTCAATCCATCCTTTAACACAATTTTGAAATTTCAATTGGTTTCACTGGATAAATTTGTGTGCACTTGCCTTGGATCTGCTCTAAAAATCAATCATCTCATCAAGTCATCTCGAAAGATCTTAATAATAAAAGGAAACCTTTTTCCCCTTGTAACCCAAACAAGTAAATGCAGACTTGAAAAAAAAATAATCACAATTATCTTTTCTTCTTCTTTCTTTCTTTCTATATCTTTCCAATGTATCTCATTTAACCTTACTTCACTTTTACACCTTCCACCAAACTTTAAAATCCTTGTGTTTATTAACAGCCGGTATATTTTTGGGGACCTCATCAGCCACTACACATCTTCACCAGGGAAAGCTAGTTCCGATATCAGACGTCTTGGATCTCACCATGAAGAACCCTTGTAGGAATATCATCGGAGAGAATGGAGAGGTCATAGAAACCTTTCCACACGAGATTCCTCCACCTGAAAACATTCTCGGCATTCAGCAACATATTGCATGCTTTCCAGGTATAAGGAGAAAATTAAAGATAACGTCTATTCCAGACTGAATTGTAGTAATTTTTAACATTTTAATGATCGGTTCTATATACCATGAGTGAATACTGACAACGGCCGCTAAGAAATTGTTTGGGCATTATACCTTCAATTCAAGTCACGAATGAACAAAAAGTATTCCCACACACTATTTGTTTCCTTTTATGGTAAGGCAAAAATTATCTAAAGTAAAACAAAACAAAACAAAACCCGGATCAATTTGGGTTAGGATTAAAAAATGGTCTTCGCTGCCAAGGAAATAGGGGGTCCTACATTGAATAATATTGACACTTATGCTATTCGTTTGCTCTTTCGCAATGTTCCTCAAAATATCAGGGGGATGCACTTTTCTCAATATTGTGCAAGTTGAGACATGTTACCTCAACTTGGACAACAAAGTCACTGGAACTTACAACGGCAAAAAATATTTTGGAATTGTCCGTAACTTTAATTTCTCTCATTGGAGTCAAGTTATAATACATGAAAAATGTCAATGATTCTAAGACATTTTCGTAAATCTTTATTTGTGTGTGTGTGTGTGTGTGTGTGTGTGTTTGTGTGTGTGTGTGTCTGTGTGTGTGTGTGTGTATGTGTGTGTTTGGTTCGGTATTTTCGACACACACTGAAAGTCTCTTATTATCATTAGTAGACCTCTATTTCCTGGAAATAACTAAGTCTTCAACGATTCTCATCGAACAAGAAGTGAACGTGAAATATAAAACGGAATGGCACGTTGTCTGGCCAATATCTTGTCGCGGATTATCAAAAAGTAAAAAAAAAAAAAGAGAGAGAGAGAGAGAGACATCCTTATACACAGCCTCACGAACTTGGTACCTTTGTATTGTTTATCTTTAGTGTGCTTATTGATATTCATTTATCAAGTGTGTTCTTTTTGAGTTTCTATAATTTAGCCACTTTGGCTCCGACATTCCAAGAAATTTGACACCGACTGAAATTCGCCTCTTTCATGTACTCCTTTATTTGCACAGTTCGTATCGTTCTTGCTGTTCCATACGCTTTGGTTTTTCTTTTTAAACATAAAATAGGCGTACATGAAATAAGCACGTTATATTTTATTTCATGACAGATGACCTTATGTATAGAATGCTTTGTATTTACACATTACTATTTTCATGGTGCATATTCGATCGTTACTGCTGCAAAGGCAACTGAATGAGTTAGTTAAAATAATTATCATTATTATATTATATTTATTACCATTACTATCATTGTAAAGTAGTTGGAGTGGTACACATACACTCTGTAATTTTCCCTTTTCTCCCTTTTCCCTTTTCCCCCTGCCCTTCCCTTTCTCTCCCTCTCTCTCTATCCCCTATATTCTATTCAGAGTAGCTCAGCATAGTCTCCATAACGTCAAGCCTCGGCTTATATTGGAGACCCTTCAGTTTAAGTTCCCTAAGCTGTTTGTATTTGTCTTGTATAATTGTACTAAGAATTATGTGTGGATATACTGTTTGTCATAAATGACGTGTACATAATCATATCTGATGTAACGGAATCATAAGCAGAAATAAATCAAATCAAATAAAAAAAAAAGAAAAACACACACACACAAACACACAAAACCCAAAGACATTGCCTGTGTGTTTCCAGTTAATGATTTTTTACTCTGGTCATGTGTTTATTTCCTTATAATGAAAAAAAAAATAACAAAATAGAAGAATATAAATTATAAACGTCCATACCTATTTAGCACAAATACGACTTATTGTTATTAACCTCATCAACATGTTACCTTTTTTTCATTGGTTTGTTGGTAGTTTCCATTTAGCATGTCTCATATTGCCTTATATGTATAAAACCGAAAATTATCAATATTTGTATCATTATGAAGGCCATTTGCTTTTAAGTTTAAAGTGTAACTTGAATTTTGAAATTCAAAGCTATACTAAAAATGTATTGTAAAATTTTTTACTTGTAAAAGTTAGGTCTGCTTTGAAATGTCTTTGATTTCTGCTTCTTGTTATGGTTCTATTTGTATTTCAAGTATTATTGGGGGTCATCCCACTCGACCGACACCCACGAGTCATACAGTCCACGAGTTCGACATTGAAAATAGGTCCATGAGTCATACAGCTCACGAGTCATACACCCCATGAGTTCGACACTAGGCAAAAGCCCATGAGTTCGACACTATAATATATAGGTAAAAACAGCCCGCGAGTTCGACAGATACAATACGGCGCGTAATGTGTCGGTCTCGTGGGCCTTGTTAGCTTAGTGTCGAACTCATGGGCTGTATGACTTGTGAGCTGTATGACTCGTGGGCTGTATGACTCGTGGGTGTCGGTTTCGTGACGTGAACCCGTATCATTTCACCATACAGACATCGATGAGTGTGACAGCAATCCATGTCAGAACGGCGGAAACTGCCAGGATGCAGTCAACATGTACTCGTGCCAGTGCCCACCTGGTTATAACGGGACAAATTGCCAAACAGGTGAGTTGGGATTAGGAACGAAGCGAATCAAATCATGCACTACAGTTATAAAAGCTAATACATTATACAAGTTCAGTTTGTTTTCCCCATTCTGCTTAAGCAGATAACTTTTATGCTCCTATGCCTCGCCCTATTACTAAAACTCCCTCTCCCGTAGGTGGGTTCCTTGACCACCACGGATTTTAAACAACCGCCTTTAGTACCAGTTGTCATTCTGCATAATTTCTTCGTTGATTATTTACTAACTATTTTAACCGTGCATCACAAAACGAACAAAAAGTCGCACGCCTTGATTTCACGTGAGGACTCAAAAAAGGTGAAAAGGGTCAACCTGGTCAATCATCAGTTTTTCATGTTTTCTGAAAGAGCTATCCTTCTTCTACATTATTCCTTGGTTTGGGATCATAACACGAATGGAAAAGTGTGTTTTCAGCAGTTTTTCTACAACCACTCTTTTGGGAAAAAAGTGTGATCAGGTATGTTTTACAGGCCCCTTTTCATTTCTTGAAAATAATTTGCACATTCTTCACTTTAAACCCTAATAACTTTTGAAAAGATAAAGCTGCTGCCTTGAAAGTTTGCATTAATCACGGACATTATGTGTTAATAAAGCATGCTTAATTTCGGCTTAATCTCATAATCCCTTCATCGTTTTTGCTCTAGTGGTTTACACAATGTTTTTTGGCCGTTTCATTGCACAGCTAGAACGAATTGGTAAAGATTGACTAGACACTGCATTCGGAGCCTCTTTTCTCGGTTCACACTTTTCAAGAGTACGTACGTGCTTTCTTTTCCAGTATTGAGATAGGATAAGGGAGTATATTTGTATAGAGCTATACATCATTTTAAAGCTTTGAGTCTGCCCTTTCAGAATCTGCCCTTAACTAAAAATCCATGTCTGGCGACTTTTTGTTGGTTTTGTGGTGCAGGGTCACAATTTGTTTTGGTAAAGAATAGGATTTACATTTTTTGAAGAAATTAATTCTTATTTTTTTCTTTCATCATGTACATTGTAATCCGTATATTGACGTTTTCTGTAACATATATGAAAAGAAAATAACGTAATCTCTGTATGACATTTTGAGAAAGAAAATAAGATCAAACAAACAAACAGACAAACAAACAAAGAGTGTAAAATTGTACATATTGTCTAGACATACATGTTCTTGTTTTTGTTTTTGTTTTCTGGGGTCAATTCCCGTACACACAACCTCACCGACCTGGTACCTTTGATATAGTCTGTACTTACCATGTCTCATAAATATTCGTAATTTTTTGATTCAATATGCTCCCAATATTTTAGTTACTTTATAGCAATTTGGGCTTCTACGTGCCATAGGAATTTGACACTGAAGACATTTTCCTCTGTCATGTACTGTTTAACTTACAGCCAGTGTATTACCAGTCAATAATCAATCGCAGACATCGCCAATCAATAATTTCTCGCTGACGTATATACATGTATACATTCGTTTACACTCGGTAGTTGAGGTATTTACCACTAATACAATCCATTGTGCCTTTCATCACCAAAAAAAAAAAAAAAAAGAAGAAATGATTTGCTTCAAC